>NW_008796221.1:0-4991 GCF_000699145.1 Aptenodytes forsteri | reverse complement strand
AAAAATTGTGAAATTTTACCTCTAATTGTCTTTTCTTCCCATGATATATAAGAACAGAGGTCTAACTTCTGTCTGAGCATCTCTTTAATAAACTTACTTGAATGTCCTTCTGCTGTTCCACCAAGTCTCCTTAAAAAGACAAGTATTTCATTATCATCCAGCTCAACTCTAGTACATTAATATAACAGCTAAATAATAAATGGAATTATTCCAGTTAAATTAAAGCATATGCAGTTGCTTTTGTGGCTGGGGTTTCACTCAGGAGATTCCAATGGGAATAGTTTCTAAAGAGGGACTTTAGAGAGGATGTACCTACTCACAAAAATAAGAGGATAAGAAGTGGATTTTTGCAAGCAGTGGGAGAGAAAGAATAGGTAAATTAATTATGTCTATTCATATCTCTCATTCACACATTCTAGTTAAACCACATAGAAAAAAACAAACCACCCCACTCAAAACACAAGTTTCCAGGCTTTTTTTCCAAATCAGAGCACTCTGGGTTAAAACTATTACAATATTTATGCAAACCTAGGATAAAAACTGTGGGCTGAATTCATGCTAAAGCATGTCTATGCAAGTCTCTTGTGATATGTTAAGCTCAGTGTTGCGTTAAGCTCCATAACTGAAGATTCTACAGTACGTAAGAGTAACCCTCTGTGGGTATGTGTCAGAGAAGTACATTTAATCCTTGTTGTTGTGATCACTATGAAATATTCACCAAGAGACCTTTGGCTTAGGAAGACTATTAATGGAGAAAGACCGCTCAGAACAACTGTTACGGGCTTACACTCCAAGTAGTCCCTTAAAGAATCCTTTTTTTCTCTACTGAATACAGAGAGAACCTATGGAGATGGGACTTTAAGGTAAAGTAATGCTCAGTGAATATTGCTTCATCTTTTGTCTTGCGACAGGGCATTGTGCTATGGGTTCTATTATTTGTTCTCAAGCTGCAAGTAACCCCCTACATATAGCATAGCAAAGGTGCTTGGTAAAAAAGGAAGAAGTCCCAAAATGTAGCCTTTGTTTCCTCTCAGTTCTCACTGCTTCCTTTCTCCATGTCCCACATCTGTTCCAGTTAACACATTCATTCTGCGCTAATGAAGATGGAAGGATAGGAGAAAATTAAGGTCAAAGGCTTTGTCTGGATCTCAGTTAACCTGTGGTGGGCACTGACTCACTAGATATAACTGCTGCTTCTCCTCAAAGGCAAATCTATATCTTCTTCAAAAGCAACAGGGTTTGCCTAGTTAGCATAAGGCTGCTTGAGACAAGTCCCCAGGGATTTCTACATAAAGGCTGAAAGTGGTGGAGAGAAGACTTCTGTGGGTCCCTGAAGGTAAAGGCAAATGAAGAAAGCCATCCAAACTACTACAGGTAAAAAGAACAGAGCCTGGTTTGAAAGTTTGAGAACAGCTGTAACTAAGCTGTATAAAAATAAGAAATTAATAATTCCTGCCCAAAGAACATGTATTGGATAAATGGCAACAGCGCACACAGATGCAACAACCTGCTTCTAATTAGGGTTTTACACTAGCTGAGAATACACTGATCTAGGATTGAAGAAAGATTTCTTTGCAAGGAGGGGAGGAACAAACAGCTTTGTTCAGAATATTCAATATTCCTTTCACATTTTGCATGCTTTTTTCCTTTGCTTATTTCCTCTATCCTGAATGAGAAAATGTGTTGAACAGCTGCCCACAATTCAGAGGTGGAAACATAAATAAAGGCATAGAACAGAAATGAAATAAACTCATGCCCTTCTCTGTTGTAGCATCAAAGGTCAATATTTCTGTTTTTCAGCACATTCAAACTACCGTGTATACGGTTTATTTCTTAAGATATAATTCAAAACAGCCTATGACCTTGGGGCTTGCTATGAAAATTATCAGGCAATACCTGGCACTCTTCCCTTGTCTGTTTTGAAATTTGTATTCTGATCAATATCCAGGAAATTGAAATCCCTTCATATCAATATTATAACTATTTACAACATTCCCTTAGCTGCCTCAACATTTTCTGATCTCTCTTATTCTACCCTAGGGCTCTATAATAGACTGTCTGTGAACACTGCTTTCCAAATTTAACTTTCCCCATGCTCCAAACTTCCATCACTGTAGTTATCAAACTACATATGTGATATCATCTCTTCAGATACAATGTTCTCCATTGCTTGTGTTATTATACTCATGCTTACCATGTTAAGGCTCACCTTTCCATATATCAAGGACTGAGATATTCCTGTCAACTTCACAATTTATCTCAGACTTGATTGCAACAATAGTTCACAAATCTCTTCGATTTCATATACTTTCAACTGAAGTATTTGTTTGTTTGTTGGTTTGTTAAGATTAGATTATCTCCAAATACGTTACTGTTTTCCTAGTCCACGGTAATTGTCAGAAACATTCCACACATTGCTTCCATGATGATCTCCAGGTTCTTTTTGTACTTCTATGAATTGGCGAAGTGTCTTTTCTAGTTTCTAACAATGTAGCTGGAATCACTTTCAGATAATACGGAACTTATGCTGGTAGGATATAAATATAAGTATCTTCATGTAGAAAGATTATGATTATATTTCCATGTCTTCTAATTGTCAGAAACATTCCACACATTGCTTCCATGATGATCTCCAGGTTCTTTTTGTACTTCTATGAATTGGCGAAGTGTCTTTTCTAGTTTCTAACAATGTAGCTGGAATCACTTTCAGATAATACGGAACTTATGCTGGTAGGATATAAATATAAGTATCTTCATGTAGAAAGATTATGATTATACATCCATGTCTTCATAAGAAGAAAACAGCAAGATCTTCTCTTTGAGTGGGAATTGTTTTAACTATTGAGACTGTTTTACCTAAAATATTAAGTAATTTAGGTCTATTCAGGACTCACTGCTGTTAACTTTGTGTGCTGGGTATTTCTTGACCTTGTGATCCACAATTCATTAAAATCTTTGGGTACTGCAGGATATTCAGCTAGAAATTATTGCTAATATATCACACTATTCTAAACAATGACTTTTAATGTTATTAAATTGAATTAGTTTCTCATTGCCTAAACAGAAATACATGGCAACACTGAAACTCACTATTTGTAATACTGCATTGTCCACTGTTATGTCATCAGCAAACATATGTGTTGAGAAACAAATTTCATACAGGCTAAATAAAAACACACAATGTCCTCTAATATCTCAGTGCATTATACAGGCAGGTGTATAAATGTAGAAGAACATCGTTTGGGATTAAACTGACTGTGAATATGTTGTCAGATTTGGAATTTAGGGATCTTTTAATTCTGATTCAAATATATTGGTATATTTTTAAATTACTCTACTGATGTCTGTGTAATTATTGTTTTTGTATACCAGTGAAACTGAGATATCAACCTATCCCTTCATAAACAGAAAGTCTTTTGTCTCTTGGCAGCTGATATAAAAAGGATATCACCACAAGGGAAATGAGGAACACTCAGTTGAATAAAAGTAGCAAAATGTGCTAATTATTTATCTTCAATGTCTTTCTTTTGTTTGTTTAGCTTGTCTGTAATGTAAATTAAGGTATTTTGAATGTTTAAAAATATGATCATAATGCAGTTTTATGTTAAATTATTTTTTGCCTGTAAAGCTCACAGTAATTTGTAAACCAGCCTCAACATGAAAAAACATGGAAATTTTCAGAATGTCTTGTGCAATATAAGAGGGAGATCACTTCGCTCACTGCTGGAATGCAACTTACTTCCAAGTGTTGATCTGTTTTCTGTGCACAGCAATCTTGTATAGTTCAGGAAAGAAATGAGGGATAACATTTCTCCCTTTTGAGTAATATTCATTAGTATAATTAGTTCAGCTACTATTTGTTTAGCTCACTCACCAACATTACACATAATTTTTAAGATTGAAAATTTCTTACAATATTTGTTCTATTTCAGCTGAAAGCATATCACAGGAGCCTGGCTGTGCCATTTGGCATACTATTGCAGAAGAGCACCTAGAGTCCCCAAATCTCTGGTTGCTCCTTAAAGTTTTTTCAACTAAACATTGACCTAGACAAACTCTTCTTAGATTGTGACACAGAAAAGCACAACCCCAAATCCTATGCGTGCAAATCATAACATGCTGCACAGAACTGTGTAAAACTCACTCTTTCACTCCATGTGAAAGAAATCCCTGAAAGGCTATTAAGGGAAATGACGGGGAGGTCCCTCTACCCTGGATTAAAGGATAAACAAAGACAGTCAAGTTCATTCACAGATACACATTTGCTTCTGTGATGCCACATGTGTATTCTGTCACCCTGCATGTCCTAGCTACCTGCCATCCTAAGCTTGCATTTCGGTGGTCAATGTGTGTTGGAAAGACAGCCCTTCTTGGTGAGAAACAGAACAGCTTTTCCCTCATCCTTGGAAAAAAAAAAAAAAAAAAAAAATTTACACGAAATCCTCAGGCACAGAGAGTGTATGAGAGCAGAGTTGAGGAAAACAGAGGGGCTATTACCTAACTGTAACTGTAATTAATCTTTCCCTTCCAAGATTTTCATTCTCATGTGATGGCTGTAGAACTTTTTTTCATCAAACTGGGAAAAGAGAGAACAAAAAAACTTTGTTCTTTAGCAGTTTATTGCCTTGTTGCTATATTCTGTTACACTCAAAATCTTGTTGTAAAGCAAAAAGGAACATAATATATATTCAGCTATGAATTTATTGTTAGTCCAATTAACTATTTAACAGTCCAATAGTCTAAATAAATAATTAATACTGAGAGGTTTGTAATAATACTCTTAAAACCATTGCATGTGAACTGGCTAGGATCTGTCCCTGTTACCTGATCTTATTCTCACCCTTCCAGTGTCTCCTTGGGATCTATGGTCAGCACTTCAGTGTGCCTCATGGGCTGCAGGGTGGAAAGGTTTTAATAAGTTTGGAACATCACAAAGTCTTCACCAGGAGGAACAGGCTATGGAATCATAGAATCACAGAATCATAGAATTG
>NW_008796220.1:4352519-4353833 GCF_000699145.1 Aptenodytes forsteri | reverse complement strand
GGACTGACCGACAGCAGTTAATCTAATCTCTGCAGAAAGGTGACTATTCTGTCATCAGATCAATTATATTTTAGGCATATTTCAGCTGAAAGTCATGCTTATTTGGCTTACACAGCTTTCCTTCACATTTCTCACCTCCCTGCAAACTAGCATTCATAGAAGAGCTGGAAGCAACGACAGTGTTTCTCACTCAGCCAATCTCCTTTCTCCCCTCTGGCTCTAAACTTTCGTTTCCATAAAGCACGTTTATTTTTAAGAACCCTGTAGCAGCTCAAGTGATCAGGAATACATGCCAGCTATTTATACAGCTTTATAATTCAAGTAATTTAGGATTGTGACCAGCAAAAAGGGAAGCATTCCTTCAGAAGGAAGAAATCATGCATTCGTCAGGAGCATCCCATTTTGCGGGCTTATTCCTCATAAACCCTCCATAGTAAAGCATCTTACATAGAGGCTGCCTTCTGCTGCTGCTAAACATCTGCAGAGCTCCAGATTACCTGGGAGAGCAATCTTTGGACATCTCATCACCTTCTGCACCACCCTTTGCTTTCAGTTTCAGGCATCTGCTATCTCCCATCGCCACACACCGAACCTGCAGATGTCCCAAATGCTTTGGGACAAAGCTCCCCCATGCAAAGGTCTCCATGGTAGTACCAGCTAACGGTCTTCCCACCTCTGTCGCACAGCATGTTCCCGCTCCTTTGCAACACTGCAGCCTGTGTGGGCCTCACCGTGAAATGGGTCTGGTGCAAGTTAGAGCTGACCAACCCAGGAAGAGCCACATGACACAACGCGGGGCTGCAGAACCCAAGGGGGAGCCACACAACAGCACGTACTCTCTTGAAGCAGCCTGATGGCCAAAACCCTGCGTCCAGCTACAATCTGGCTATCACAGCAGGTCCCAGATGGGGTTTCAAGGGCTGGCTGCTGAAGCACAAAGCCTCCCATGAGCTAGTCAAAAAACCTAAAGATTTGTAGCTTTTTTTCTTTGCCAACATTGCGATTGAGTTGTCTTGTATCTGTTTCAGATGACAACCACTAATTTTTATGAATTTCATTCCTGTATTTGCAGCCTAAGTCTCAGTAACCAAAAACTTTGTCTTGACTCTCTTTTTTTTTGTGGGTTTTCACACACGTTCATTGAAGGAAGAAGGCCCAAATTCCTATTAGTTTAACACAGCTTGTAACCTGAAGGATCATAGAATCATAGAGTAGTTTGGGTTGGAAGGGACCTCTAAAGGTCATCTAGTCCAACCCCTCCCGTGGGCAGGGACATCTGCAACTAGATCAGGTTGCTCAGAGCCCCGTCCAACC
>NW_008796220.1:4351364-4352253 GCF_000699145.1 Aptenodytes forsteri | reverse complement strand
CCCAACTCTCTCAGCCTTTCTTCACAGGAGAGGTGTTCCATCCCCCTGATCATTTTCGTGGCCCTCCTCTGCACCCGCTCCAACAGGTCCGTGTCTTTCCTATGCTGAGGGCTCCAGAGCTGGACGCAGTCCTCCAGGTGGGGTCTCAGCAGAGCAGAGTAGAGGGGCAGAATCCCCTCCCTCGACCTGCTGGCCACGCTGCTTTGGATGCAGCCCAGGATACGCTTGGCCTTCTGGGCTGCGAGCGCACATTGCCGGCTCATGTCCAGGATGTATTTGTGTACTAAATTAATTCTTCTGTCTGCTAGCAAAAATTGAAATCAATACAAATTCAATACTACAACTCCTCTTCTGAAAGGAAAAAGACAGGTCAATCTATCATGCTTGCCCAAAAGAAGGTTGAAAGGTGGTTTGATCACATTTGAGAGGAGAAGGCTCTGGTTAATCTCAACAGTTTCTTCTGGCCTAAAAAATAAAAGCTTAAAAAGAAAAAAATGTATCAGTGAACCTTTTCCCAAAAGCAGACATTTTCAAGACACTTACTGCTTGGCAGTTTGTTTTAGAGTCAGTGGGAATTTTACTACTAATCAACACACTTCAAAGTCAGCCTTCAGGTCTTGTCTTCAATAGATCTTTTGGCAGATCCTGACACACATTATACTCTAGTAGCTTTAGAGCTTATTGATAAAAAGGTCAAAATCCTCTATTCTACTGCCCTATTCTTGCTATGCCCAGCAGCGCCTATACTTGCAGTACAGGAGATAGAGAGGATTTCTGCTGTACCTCTCCAGCTGGCTAGATGAATACCTTGGGCTCTCCGCAGCAAGCAGAGATTAAGATAACATTTTGTAATAGCGCAGAAGCTAAGCAAGAAATCCAGGCTGCCCCA
>NW_008796220.1:4324887-4351175 GCF_000699145.1 Aptenodytes forsteri | reverse complement strand
GTGGTACCCCAAGTCCAGTTCTGCTCTCTTGTCCCACCACTGACATCAATAGAGTATTTCTGGAAGAAAAACACTCTTCCAAAGGGGGCCAAAGATACTCCTAATGAATCGCAGGGTTTATTAAGAGGGTTGGCACCAATGCAAGTATACTGACGCAATTACCCCACCTTCCTTTTCCTTACAATTGCCGTCAAAGAGCCAGCCAAAGCAGAGAGCTCTGCCTGGGGATGGCCACCTATAATACTAGAAATTCACATTCGGCTACTGGTAACAACATTGCAATGGAAAGAAAGGCCTGGGATAGTTACCGAGCGTTAAGGCCAGAAGGGACTGTTTCACAGGCTGGAGAACCGCTTTCACACCACTGTACAGATCCCAATACGGACTGACCGACAGCAGTTAATCTAATCTAATTAGATTAACGTTCACTGAAAGCCTGATTCAACACCACCAGAGAAAGAAAAACCCACTGCTTCTCAAAATACCTTGTTCCACTACTAACTTACCCTTCTTAAGGCAGGGTACTTGAAGCTGGACAAACTCCAGCTAAATATAGCTCGATCTTCCAATAGCCCAGTAATTGTACTGGTCTGCCTGTCCCCTGACCAGAGACGCTGCAGCACGAATAAGAAGTAAATGATAAAACTCGACTTGCACTCCTCAAGGGTCGGAATGGTCTTCCTAATCAATCCGTCGTTCAACACTTAATCTTCAACAACCCAAGCAGATTATTTATTACTGATCTCAGCCTGAAACAAAAGTACCCAAAGGGTACGCATACATCTTTCATGTGGGTTGAAGGTCTGTAAGTAAACACTGATGCTTAAAGCAAGCAGGAGAGCACTGGGCTTTTAAAGTTTAGCAACACTGAACAAATAAAAGTGCAATTCCATTTACTGGCTGCAGTTAAGTAAATAAATTAATCAAAGATGACTTCTTCCAGTTGTGAAAGAGAATGACCTTAGCACATGGCTGCAGTAATTAGCAACAGATGAACTATTTTTGTAAAATCAGAAGAGGCATGCACCTTTTCCCAAAGTTTGAACTAGCCTTAAGGTGTCACTAAAGTCAGGCTGGGTTTCAGATACAGTGGGAACCTGAGGGCCCAAAGGTACATGGTGTCCAACCAAATTTGACCTGAAACGTAGACCGCATGTAAACAAGTTTACAAACTTTACACCATTAGAAAGGTTTCTCTCTTACATCCAAATGGAAGCCGTTCAAGAAAAACACCTCCAACTACAGTGTTCAGAGCAAAACCACGGAAAGAGTTGATTACATCAAAAGATAACAGAAAAGTTAAAGTTATATACAACTCTACTGGCATTTGATATTGATTATACCCCGCTTGGGAGAATGAAGACAAAAATATCTGGTTTATAGTGCAGAATATGTTAGAGATCGTAAACTAAGTCATCAGCATCACTCTGTTTACAGGACACAAATGGGACATCTGACCTGGCGGTCAGGGAGGGGGAATACCGTTGGGTTTACAATTTTGACCCGATCGCATTCACAGACATGCTGCAAATACATTCACATAGTACTATTAGCCTAAACAAAACCACTGAAACTGGAGCCAGAGGAGGAGGCAGAGCTCCCGATGGGCTCTCTCCTGGGAGCACACCCACCAGAAATTTTAGGTGCATCTTCATTGTGGGGGCAGAGGTGAAAAAGTGCTGCATGTCCAAAATTGTGCTTTCCCCCCCAAACCCCGATATGAACTTTAACTTTGGGAAGGACATTACCCTACAAGCCCTGCTTGTCTAGCAATGCGTACCGTTAACACCTACAGCCAAGCAGACTGACCACTGGGCACCAGGACACTTCTCAGTGAGGCAAACCAGCAAGCCAGACCCAGAGCCACGCCATGCCTTTGTGAAGGACCACAGGTCAAGCACCCACTGGTTCTTGGAGCCGTGGGGAGCAGGCTGGAAACAGGCCTGGAGCTAGCAGTGCCGAGCCTCATGGTGCAGGCAAGCATCTACCATAAGCACATTTTATGGGGCAGCCCAGCAGCCTTGTTAACAGCCTGCCAAGACTCTGCTGGTTTGGCATCTTCCTCTCTTTTGATTCACCAACCGTGAAGGAGACGCCTGTGCTAGATAGAAAAAGAGGGGGGAAATTGCCTGGCTCTGGAAAAGCAACGTAAAACTTGAGGTATCTGAGGTAAATTAATGTTCTGCCCAATAACTTGTTTTGGTGTCACACTTGACACAAGAGAATTCAATTTTATTTGCCTGGCCAAGGAGCTCTGACTTCTCTCTATGCTTGGCCACGCAACCAACGCTGTAAGTCTATGAAAAAAAAAAAAATAATGGGTTGTCCCTGTGACACCTTGTGAAGAGCAGCACTTGGGGTTTTCGAGTCTGACCACTTTGGCAGGCAGGGTGGAACAGCTCCAAAACAAGCTCCTGCACATCAGGGGGTCTGACATATTCAACACTGACATTATTAAGCTGTTGCAACACTGATAATTTGGGAAACTGGCAGAATTCCAACTCTAGTGATTTTCATATTTCCCCCCCCCGAGCTGGGATTAGAACTGGGCCATCAGCCCACGGGCATTTAAAGAAATACCAGTTCAGCATAGAGGACAGCCACAGCTTCCACTTCTCAAAAACATTTATTCGTTAAATGCTCCTGGTCAGTTTAATTTTGGGATTAAAAATACACCCCCAGCCACAGCTTCCACTTCTCAAAAACATTTATTCGTTAAATGCTCCTGGTCAGTTTAATTTTGGGGTATTAAAAATAAAACTTCAGTGCCCATCCTCATCCTGTACCATTAACTGGTTCTCTGTAAGACCCCAGTTATTTTTACATAGGTAAATGATCATAAAACAGGGTAAAACACTCCGCGGTGTGCCAGCTTCTGAAAATAAGCACCGTACTTCAAATACCCTTTGATAAACGGCTTAGATACTTTTCTCAGCAAACTGCAGATGAAACAGATACCTTTTGCAGTGCTGATGCCTGGGCAAGACTCCTGCTGAATTTCTTGGGAATTTGGAGGGGGTGTGTATAATCCAGGAAGCCTCATCCGAGACTGTTTATAAATCCACAGTTGTAATGGACTGTGGTTTCTCATGCACGTTTGTGCGCACGTGAGAGAAGGGTAAGGCGCTAGGTTGAAGCCAGTTCTCTTAAATTTTCAGGTGCTATGAAAAAAAAAACACATTTCATTAATAAAATTTCAATGTTAACGGTAAAACAAATGAACAAAAAATACCAGCTGAGTTAAATGCCATCCCAAGCAGAAGAGCGGTGGGAAACGGAGGTCTTTTTAAATATATTGCAACAAATTCAGGTGCAAAGCAGTTGTTTTCTCCACGCTGCAAACCGCACAATGTGATCCCCTTCCTTCAGAGGTGACAGAGGTACCTGTACAAGGGTTCACAGCTGCAAAGGACACGCTGAACGTTGACCAACATCTTCACCCGACACCATGCATCGTGTGCCAGTCTTTGAACTATTCTTTAAAATACAGTGGCCGATTCATAAATCAGGTGTACAATACCACAACGAAATAAAACCCTCAAGCATGAGAGGCACATAGCTCCGATACTGCATTGAAAGAGGCCATGCAGGGACTTGGAGGAGATGCTACTGATGCTGAAAAAGGTTTAACGGAGGCAACTCCAAGATACATGTAACTTATTAAGGGGGGAAAGGGAAGGAAAGAAAAAACCCTCTAAGCGCTTCAAGGAGAGAAAGAAACTAAAGCACAGAAGATGCTGCTTGACACTAAGAAGCAAACTTTGGGGTAATGGTCTTTTGAAATTTATGTTACAACAGCACATAAGCCCAATTTTATCTCTATTTCATCAAAACTCTCCAAATGTGCAAATGCACTGTATGAAAGGAGCAGGGGTAATCTCTTGTAACAAGACTACAGTCTATGAGGAAAGAAGATAGGAGAGGAAAACACGAGGAAGCAAGAGTCCTGGGGACAAGAACTGTCTCACGGACCAGGGCAGAGCTCTGCCCTCCAGATCACTGCCTCCAGAGCCCCGGCTTCTCCCCCCGAGACATCTGGCTGTCTGTTTTTCCATAGTACATATCACATGCCCCACATCCCGCAGTTCATCTGCCAGGGTATTTTTCTCCCTCTTCAGTAAAAGGGTGTTGACGACATTAAAACAGTATTATTTCGCCTAAATCTTCTATATTTCAAACGTATGTGAAGCCACAGGGGGATGAGTGATTTCTGACTTGAGTAATACCAGCTAATATTAAAGGGCATTTATCCACCTTTTTTTGGTAGAGGAGGATAAGGACCACTTATTAGAAACAATGACAAAATTTCAACTTTATTTCCATTTGAAAACATCAATTTGCCCTGACAAGAGACAATAATGTTTCTATAAAAGCTTTCATTAGAAAGGGTTTCTCAGACCAAGGACTGATTTTCTAATGAAACCAGATACATCATCTCACATGGACGAACCATTTCCTTTGTTAGCACATTGCACGGGACACGGGAGAACTCCATCCACTTGATTCAACTCTGAAGCATATTCAAAGCTTGCTTTTCCCACATCTACAGAGGGAAACCAATTATTTGCAGAGCGCTCGCTCTTGTTTATCTCTGTCATCTTCTTGCAGGACTGCAAAAAGAATGAAAATTCTGTCCTGACAGACCAAAAAAGAGCTTTGTACAATTCCTTTGACACACAAGTACTAAGATGGAGAGAACAAATATTGAGATGGAGACAACAGCTGTAATGCAGAAATAGAGTTACGTTGTCCATCAGTCCGGGAAGACAGATGGAAATGATGAATACAATGCCACCTAACAGAATCGCTTTTGATCAAAGACAGCCAAAACCAGATAGATAACACTCAACATTTGTACACGACATTAAAAATTAAATAATTTTAGAACAGCTCCACATGCTGTACAGCTCCTTATTGCACTGACATGAAAAAAAAAAAAAGAGAAAGAAATTGAAGCACTGAAATGGCAAACGAGGACAAACTCTCCTCACAGCAGTTTTCATGAAGAAACAACCTTTACAGCATGTTTCCTCCAAGGGTTGCAGCAACACTGATGGTTTCTAGCTCCTGACAGCAGGTTCAGGGCCTTTTCTCTTCTGGTTTTCATGATGCTTCCTGTGGTTGTGCTCCAAGACAGTGCTGTCCATGCTCCAAGCTGGTCAGCCACTTCGGCTCATCTCAAACCAGGATTTCTGTGTAAGAAGCGCTCCTTTTCCTCTCACTGGTCAGATCCACTGAAGACAACCGTCCACTGCTAGGACTAGGAGAAAAGAAATCAGCAGGTCAGATTAGACAGATCATCCATGTAGGTGGAGGTTCCATTTCAAAAAGGAGGTGCCTCAGAGTCCTGCGAGAAACGCCACAAGATGGTCATCTTAAAATCTGACCCAGAAGAAAGGCTCTTATGAGTCTGGAGAAACTCGGACGCCTGAAGCAAGAGTCTGCATAACCCTTCTAGATGTTTTACATATTCACCATTAAACCCCCAGATACACAGTCCCATTCTGAAGCTCTCTGAAACAAGATTTTTTTTTTTTTTTTAACAATCATTTCAGGTGTGACAAACCTTTCCAGCTCTCATGAGTCAAACTCCATATTTACAGCCAAGTTTACAAAAGTGGATGACTAACATTTTCCCCCTCTCTGTTAGGCAATGGTAAACACCCATATGTCATCTCTTCCACCCAGGTAAGTAACAACATGAACCCAAGTTCTTAGGCACATGCAGCTGTGGTTTCCACACCAAGTTTTGCCCAGTGAGACCACTTAACACTTTTAGCAAATGTTGCTGAGTCATGGGATTAGTGAAATTTCCACCTGTTGTTTCCAGAACATTATATTGGTGGTGACTTGGGG
This sequence comes from Aptenodytes forsteri, assembly GCF_000699145.1. NCBI lineage: Eukaryota > Metazoa > Chordata > Aves > Sphenisciformes > Spheniscidae > Aptenodytes > Aptenodytes forsteri. The sequence goes on along the minus strand of NW_008796220.1, from coordinate 4,345,319 downwards.
GAATTTTAACTTTCAAACTTTCAATCCTGACCTAAAGCCTGATAAGAGGTTTCACATCTTCACTGTTCATTGGATCCTAGATCTGTAAAAGCAGGAATTGTAATCTCAGTTTATTAAATTTGGAGCAGCCTCAAGCACTTGCTTTCTTTTTCCTCTGTTAGGTAGGAAACAGTTAATTTTAGCAGAAGTTTGGGGGTTGTTCTTTTTGTTTGTTATTGGGTTTGTTTTGTTACTTGGGTTTTTTCGGTTGGTTGGTGTTTTTGAAGAGAGGACCTTCTGCACCGCATTTAGACTTAGCACATAACAGCAGTGCTGGATGCACCTGAAGACTAAATTGGAGAGGAAGGATGCAGAGAAGAGGAGTCAGAAGTTGCACAAATATGCAGCCTCTCTTGCACCAAATGACCCAAAGCACACCAGGCAAGGCTGCTAGCAGAAGGGAGGTATAGTTTCCTTAACCCCTCTATTTTTTCCTCATAAACCAAGTACATTTGGACACACTGTCACTGAAAGACACTCCGCAGCTTTCAATACTAGAGTCAGGACTGATTAATAAATAGACTACAGAAAAGCAAGGAAATAACTTTATTTTTCCAAAGTCCAAACTGAACTGACACAGTTTCTTTTGGCAGATAGCAGCACTGCAGACGATTCTTGTGAGACAGCTAAAGGGGATTTCCTTTTATAAATATAGCATGAAACCATTAAAGCCTTGGTACCAAAAGAAATCTAACAAACAGCAGATAAAAGTTTTCCAGCAGAGGTAGGAAACACTAACTCAGTGATGTCAACGCATCAATTCTGCCAACGTTTTCCTAGGAAGCTGCTGAAACACAGTTGTTTCCTTAAGGTTAAAACATTTCCTTTTAATTTAATCGCCCTGATATTTAAAAAAACCCCCTCAAGCTCTTATGAGTACACAACATTGATTCGCACCAAACGTACTGGCTGGGCTCTGAGTGGTTTCCATCCTGAGCTGATGTTCAGCTGGAAGCAAAACAATCCTCTGACATCCTAAAGCAGCCCTGCTGTCATACAGATCCATATTTTTGTGAAGGCGGCAAACAGGTCATTAGATTGCGATTTTGGACTCCTAATTCTGGTCCTTACTTAGTCAGCAACCTTAAAGTAAATCTATTTTACAGATGGAAAAAAAGTCATAGGCATTCTCTATCTAAAGGGCTTTGATATCCACAGGTGAAGGGATTAGATTAAAATACCATTTTTAATTTTGTAACAACAGCAGTAGGTTACGTAGCGGTCATAAAAATCTACGGATTGCCACTTCTAATATTTAGAAGCTTAATATCCTCAGCATACTTTCAAGAGACCTGCGTTTCCTTCAGCAAGCATTTGCCTTAGAAAAATGTTAAACTAGGTAAGATTTAGTGAATGTTCCATTCTTTCCATGTACAAATAAAAGATATGTAAGTTGGTAAATTAAGCCATTAAGGGGGGGGGGGCCCAGAGGGGAGGAATCTTTACTTTCTAGACTTTCTAGACTACACTTCCGCTTTGATGAAAGGCAGTTCATCCTTAAGGCTTCTCTAGTCTGTAGATTTAAAAAAAAAAAAATGTTAAAGGGAACAGCTTCTCAGAGTGTAGAAAATGTTCATATAATCCTGAATAAGTGCTGAAGTCACCCAAGTACCTTTCTGTCCAGAAGTGTCCCAAACAACAGGATGAAGAATCCCTAAAAAATTGCAAAACCAGTTAACAAAACCAGCATAACCACATGATGTTTCTTAAATGCATCTAGATGCTATTCCCTTAAGGATAGATAAAATAGTGTTTTTGTCAGTGTAATAGGTCTCATCACTTATGACTCAGATAACAGCAACGCACAAAATGGGTTTATCCACCCAGGTCACACGGGCTATCTGGGAACGTCAAGAATGGATATACAACCCACGCTAATTCTCATTACGAACTGGACTGATGGGTTACATACCAGGACTTTCTCAACCCCTGCTGTAGCAGTATTAGCCAAGAAGAGCTAAGGCAGACTGGGTGTACAACAGTACGTCAGGTAACATTGGATGTTTATGCCCATGAGTTGAACAAAACCATCTTCCATGGCAAGTGAGAATTTTCGGCGTATTTGTTAATTGATAAGGATGAGACATCTTTGCAGTTACTGGACATTAACCAGTGTATTTTATGTTTAACATAAATTCATCATCTTAATTCTTCATCACACTTTACACCAACTAGTTTGTTCCATTACCCATCTGCATTTACTATGTCAATGCAGGATGCCTAGTGCATGTACCATGTAAAATAGTTGAGTCGAAAGGAAAGCTGACATCCTGTTTTTCCACGCACAACGCATGCTGCCAGCCCCTCTTTGATCTGCTACCTTTTCCCAGGCTCAAAGTCTGAGCGCACACTATTCCCAGTCTCGCAGAGTTTACCTGGAAGGCGTTCAGTAGCGCAAACGTAACGTGGAATGCCAGAGAGCGACTGTCGACAATTGTTGCTAATCCAAATGCCCAGGTGAGACCCAGAAGAGGTGTCAGAAGGGCCACGTTTTTGCTAATTCGGATCATGTTGCTCAAATCTTGTGACTTGCAGCCTTCTCCAACAGAGGATCTCCCGGTCTTCACCACAACCACCACCACCACCACCACATTCACAACAATGATGCTCAGAGCGGGTACAACAAAGGCCAAAAGGGCTTTCGTCTCATACCAATTGAGCCAGCAGGCTCCACTCCTTAAATACCCATTCTTTGGTTCAGTAATAGCAACAGTGAGGATAGATATGACCAAGGGACATCCATATCCAATAGAGAATGCTGTAGCTATGAATACAGATCTTGTTATCTTAAAAAAAATTAATAATAATCCATAGAGAATCAAGAGGCCCAGGGTAAACATCCAAAAAAACAAGGCAAGATAGAAAAAGTGAAGGAAAAAAGTGGCTGCTACACACAGCTGATAGTTTAGGGCTGTATTGTGCACAATAGCCGTTAAGATGAACAAAATATCAGCAATGAGAAGCGATGTAGCAATGTTGACCAAACAAAAATGGCGCATGTAGGTTATTTCAGTTTTTGTAACGTGATGCCAGACAACAGTCTCGATGATAAGGCAGAGAACCAAGCTGAAAATGGAAAGGCCTAACCCTACACGTGTAATGTAATCCAGCACTGCATTCCGCAGCATGGTGGGGGACATCAAAATGGAGAAGGATTTGAATGTCCGACGGTGATGCTTGCAGATGCAAACAACATTGCTGATGTTGTCAGACTTCATTTTGCATGCCCTGTTATCCCACCTCCTTTCAGTAGAATGCCACCCAACACACTGAGCCTTGATGTTCTCCAGTTTATTCACCTTTTCAAAGGTGAGCAAAATATGCCGGAGCTCTTCCGGCAGGGACACCGATAACACCATTCCATTCACAAAAACAGGGTCCAATCGGTTGGTTTCTATAATGGCTCCAAGCGTTGGAAATGCAATGCTGACGGCTTTGGAAGTCTTGGGTAACTTCAAAAGCTCTTCTTCTGGAATGAGCACGTGCCCAGTGATATTGCCTGTGTTATTGAACTCCACAGAAAAATCAAAGCTCTTTCCTGAACTATTTTTATGTATGCTGCAGCCTTTTGTAGAGATGAAGTGCTCCTGTACACTTTCCGACCCATTCCTTAGAAGAAGTTTCCCAGCAAATAAATTCACCGAGTCCAGTAACATAGAACCAGCATTTCTGTCCTTTACAAAAGCCCAGCTGGAAATGATGGAGCTGTTCAGAATATGGTTTGCTATCCTGCTGTAACTCTGAAATGAACAAGAAAAAAGGAAGTTATTTTCATGTTAAAAGAAACCAACTCTTATTCCACTGGCAGAGCCTCCAGAAAGGCTCATTTAATTCAAGAGTGATTTCTATAAACGGAATATTCTTCTTTGACAACGAACAGGTTTTTATGATCCATCCCAGTGAAACCCAAACATCTCATCAGCATGGTCACTACCAGAATTGTCCTATCCTCTTCATATGATAGCTCAAAAGGTGATTGGAGAAGCAAGTAGAAAGCAAAAATCAGGACACCTAAGTTCTATTCCAGACGCTGACCTGCTATGCAGATCTGCTTTACATCACCCTCCCGATATTTCTTCCCCCACCTCTCTGATTTCTGAGTTCATCAGGGAAAGATTTCAGTTTCCATTGTGCAACACATGACAACACAGCTGCGGGTCAGCATCTCCAAGGCTGCCTTCCCTTCGGTGTCATGCTTTAAAAATGAATTCTTCCTTGTACTACTCTCCCATGTCTGTAACAGCAGTTTCTGAAAGCTTCTGCTTTGAAAGAAAGTTAATTCCACAGAGTATTTTCACCATACAGGAATAGGTCAAATAGTTTCTCTGACAACAAAATACAGCCCTCTCTGGACACTTGCCAGGTGATCTCCATGTGACTCGCAGCCACCGCTTCATTGGAGAGTGGCTATAAGGACAAAACATGTATGGATGCTCTGGCAAGTTCAGAAACACCTCCTGAAGCCCATAAAAGTAAATACCTGCATTTTTCCTCTATTGACATTCTCTGATAACAGCAGGGAAATCTTCTTTAGCAATTCCACTATATCAGCAATGTTTCCTGGAGTGGCTGGTGAAGACAGGATATCTGGGATGATGCATGAAAAATCAGCTTGGCAGTTACTATTCCCATGGTCATCAGCACCAAAATATTTTGCTCCATCTCCAGGCTTCCCATACACCGGCTTTCCTTCCCCTACAAAAGGAAGGTGTCCTCCAGCAACGTTAACATGTCCTCCAGAGCTTGGAAGGAGTTCACGCTCAGAAATCCTCTGGAGGGAGGAAAAGAAATTTGAGAAAATTAATGAACAGAATGAAAACGAAGCTACAGCTACAACCAGGCAAGAGGTACAGTGCTGGGTGTGCAATGAATGTGCCGGATGGCCTGAAACCCAGGACCAAAGCTCACCTGAGAAGAATGTCTTGCTCATGCAACACACATGAAGGAAGAGGCAAGAACTAAATGCAGTGCCTTATTCTTGAAGTGAGATGAATAAGGTTCTTTATTTTGGAGTTGGGGAGAATTTACCGTGAATCATCTGTTTATTACAGATAATTGCGTTGCACTTTTCTCGGGTTCATTGCCTTTGTTTAGATCCACATGAAGAACATTAACCAAGTGAACAAGGCAATTTCATTTCTGAATTATGTTTCCACGCAGGAATTTCCCAAATTCATTTCCCATCACTTGATTTAAGATGAAGTCAAAGCCTGTTACCAAAGTAATCTGTGTTTTAGGATCCCATCTTCTTCCGTTTACTCAACTTTTAAAAGGTATGGAGGAAGGGGGTATCTTTGCAAGAAATTATGAGCACAGGCCAAAGTAGATGCATAACAGTTACCTCACCTGAAAAAGGGACTGAACATCCAGGCTTGCACAGGCATCTGTGAACATTTGCCAGTTTCTGTCTTTACAGACAAAGCTTGTCTCCCCATGGAAGGAGGGAGAACAAGGCTGAATACAAATAGCTCCGTTATCTTTGCAGGGAATGAGATTTACACACTCATCTGGAAAACAAGTCAAGCAGATACTGTTATAAGGTGTAAGACAGCATGCCATGGTCTACGAGGTGAGTATCAGGGGTGTAAAGTATTGCTAACTGATAACATTTCACAAAGAATTGAAAAGACACATAGCTATTCACTGTACCTTGCTGATTACCAGTCTTTGATTCCTTACTGAGAACCTGAAAAATAAGGAAAAGTGGAATGTAGATTGTATGTTAAAATAAATAAGCAAAAGATGACTCCTTGGCACAAACTAGAAAGGCGATTTCAAGGGCAAAATAGTCCTTTTGAGGTCCAGAAACCTCTTCAAGGTCCAGACTGCAGAGCTCATACAGACCAACTGAGAACTCTCTACTAACAGTTTGTCTCTCTATGTTAAGCCTTCAGTTGCACCCTTCTACTGAAGTGATATGCTGAGCTAGTGGACAGGATCGCACATGCCTCCAGCACTTATTCCTCAGTCAAAAAGCCTGTATTAGACTTAAGCTCTCCAGTATTTCTCACGTTGATGAGAATGTGACTTGTTGATGACAATATGCGCTCTATATGACTTTTGCTATAAGAAAAAGCTACAGTTGTACAAATACCAATAGCTGCTTTGTTCCTCTCCTGACTGGGAAGCAACCCCGAGGCAGGCGTACCAGGCTCCTGCAGGCAGGACCGCTTGCTGGGACTGCATGTCGTACGGCCAGGCGTAATCTAGAACAGCTTCCATCACTGCTTGGTCAAATGGTCTATCATCTACAAGCAGCCAAACCCTGTCAGTCTGGAAGCAAAGCCTGGCTACGCCACACCCTGGAAATGGCACTGTTATTGCTGGGTAGAGCAGGCTGAAGAGCAGATTTCTGACACTCCAAGAGTTGTGCTGGAGGTTGTTTGGCATGTTGAACGTATTAAATACTTCAAAGTATTTTCTCCTGTAGTGACAGGACAAGGGGCAATGGTTTTAAACTGAAAGAGGGTAGATTTAGATTGGACATGAGGAAGAAATTCTTTGCGATGAGGGTGGTAAAACACTGGAACAGGTTGCCCAGAGAAGTTGTGGATGCCCCCTCCCTGGAAGTGTTCAAGGTCAGGTGGGATGGGGCTCTGAGCAACCTGGTCTAGTGAAACTTACCCTGAGAGCAGCGCGTGGCGCGGCCGGGAAGAAGTGCGCAGCCCAAAGGAGCAGGCAGTGGGCTACCCTCACATCCATCGCCTGGCGTTTACTGTTTCCTCCTGGAAGAGAGAGAGATGTTAAAGACATTTAGACATCTCTGTTTTCACTTTTGAAGACAGTCCGGTTGCTAGTAAGAGAGCAGCTAAACCTATCTCAAAGACTGTCCTTACCGGTCTTGCAAGGTGATTTTCAAACATTTACCGTTTATTGACTTTTTTACTGAGAATGATTTGTGAACCTTTTCTTAAAAAAAAACAAAACAAAAGAAAACCAAAACCAACTGTTCAACACTGGAAGTTACTGCATTAATAATTTACTGTAAACAGTGAGGTGGTGAGCTTATTAAAGCAGTTCAGCCTGTGGGTCCCTTTTGAAGTGATTTAAGACAGCCTCGCCTCCACTGGGTTCAACGCTGCTGTCTCTCCTCGGGCAGTTCCTGATGAGGCCTGCCATGTGAAGTAGGAAACTCGGGCCCTCAGGGCTCGGATATCAAAATCTGATAAACAGACTGAAGTAAAGTGTTATTTGCTTCGCAGAAGGATTCAGGCCTCTGCTCCCTCCATGAGGTTTCCCATGGTCCTTGGTAAAAGCTTAATATCCTGGGATGCAACTTGTTACAGGCATATTTGCTGGAGGAAAATAATCCAGTAAAGGGAATGAAGGAAAAATAATGCATTACATCAAATCTGACTATTAGATGTCAAACATGTCCAAAGCAAAAGCAACAGCTGCTGTGGATTCAAAAGAATTGAGACACTGATCTTCTGCAACTGGATGTGTAAGTAGATTAAGCCACGTACTAAAAATAATAAAATGAATGCAAGGTGACAAAGCAGGACACTGGTTCGTTTTCAGAAGATGCACACAGGAGAAGCCTTGCCAAATCACCATGCCTTGATAGGAGCCACTCAATTTTCCCCCTGATACGTACTGATCAGCACAGACGATGCCGAAACAGAAGGGGTCCTGCACTGACGAAGCAGAGATGTGTTTTCCTATCCAGGAGACTCCAAGCTCTCACAATCTGATGGTATCAAAGGACCAGGCACACAGCTGGCTGCCCCTTTCATCTGTGACATTTGTTCACCTTACTGTATTTTTAGATCCGCAGGTTTATTACTTAATTATGAAAAGATCATAAAAGGAAGAGCTAGATTTATGCACTGAATTTCTAAAGGTAGCTCTAAAGGAGAACCTCGTGCCAGCCTCTTGAACTCAGCTGCTATTGGTAAAAGCATTTTCTGGGTTTAAAGCTAATAATTTAGCTTTAGCTTTAGCTAAAGCTTCTTCTAAGGAAATAAAACGGATAAAGAGAGGTGAACCAAAAGACTCAGATCAATATTGCTGAAGAACGGGAGGTGGCTGGGAAACACCTGCAGGTTTGAGGCAAAGGACCGTATCAAATTCTTTTCCGATTTCTGCAGCCATTAAATGTTTATTGTATGCTCGTAGCCCTAATTCCATCTCATACCTGGGAATCCTTGAGCTCATCATGTTTGATCATTAGTAAGTTCATATTCATTTTGTATTTAACCACTGATGTAACTCCACCTAGGGCTGTTACCTTTAAGGGAGGTAGAAATCTGGGACAGCTCCAGGTACCTAAGGCTCACCGAGATACCGGCCCACATTATCAGCAAAACACTGATCTCGCCCAGTTGCATTGCTGGACGTGGAAACCACCCAGTCTCACCGCTGCAAGAACGTGCCAAGATAACTACTATGCAGCAATAGAAGCTTAGAGCAAAACAAGCGATGCAGCAGCAAGTCACTGTCACTTTAGGGAAAAAAACATGGATAAACCGACATAAGCCCATGTGAAAGCATATACAGCTATTCCTCTCCCTCCAAAGCATCCCATTATGGTACTTTAGATAGAGGACGATATATATCTAATCATAAACTGTCTACTGCCATTAACAGGATCACACAGTGTGAATGCAGGGTATCAGTGATCTCCTGGTCCAAACTCAGGCAATGCACTTTTTTTTTGGAGAAAGGTCCATAAAGAGCAACTGAGCTGTTAATCCAAGACACCACAATTAGAAACTTGACACTTTTTGAAAATCATCCCCTGGATGAAGGCCACCTTGGCCCTCCATGCACCCATGCTTGCTGGGATTCATTCACATTTGAAGGGGAATGGCAGGAGCACTAGGCTATTAACTTTGCCTCCTTTTTTGAGGAGCTGTAAACACATTACTCCTCTCTTCCAGAGGTTTCTGCTCCATCAGGGCACAGGCACACGAGCAGCTGAGTTGTCAAAACCCTCTCACATGGAAGGGGCTTTCTAGTAAGAGGACACTTCCGTACCCTTAGGTGTCTCCTACCCAGCTCAGAAGATTGTCACCAGCTGCTGATCCTCCTTCTCCAGCTCATTTCATTTGGTCAGAGCACCTCAGCAGATGCAAAGCCCTCAACAGGAGGGAAAGAGTGAGGAGTGAGTGGCTAGGTAGTGGTTACGAGAGAGGAAAGAGCCTCTTAAAACACTAAAAAAAACGTAAACTGATGATGTTTTTAAAAAGTAATCCATACTTTGGTTACTGTATCATAGCCTTAAATTCAAAGCCCTTGTTCTGTGACTACTGTTGGTTTAAAAATCAAAGCGTTTTGTAAAACCCTACAAACTACCCTCCTTCCCCTACCCCAAGCACTTTCTTGCTTTTAATTTCTGGCAGGACGCATTGCAAGGCAGCCTGGCCCTGTGTGGTCACAGCTACCGGAGGGCTCAGCCCAAGCAGCGACAACTGTGGGAACTACACCCCCAGGCTGGTGGACCCAAGGTCTCTGGCCAAAGGGTTCTCCACCACCTTGGCGTTACAGCTTTCCCTTTCTCCACTACCCCAGACGACGAACTATAGTGAAGTTTATGGGGAAAGCTATCCTGCACAGAAATCACAAGCACATATTGTACAAAAAAAGTTTACACTCAGCTTGCCATAATTAGCAATACAAATATATTTTCTCACTCACTGCAATCTTGCACTGTCTGTACTTAACATTTTAAAAAAATATCAAATCCTTTGTTACTGAACCTGATCTATTATTTTTAGGGCTTGAACGGCTACATGGCTAGCTTAAAACCCAAACAGCTCATAAACCACCATAACGTGGTCACTTGCCGCTGCTACATGGCAAGTTATAAAGGCTGCAGCAGGGGCCTTAAGAGTCTTCAAAATGGTCATCTGAGGATAAAAATTAAAGCTCTTAATTATACAAAAGCTTGCATAGTATTAGTTGTGTTTTTAAAGGCATCACACTTGGAAAATGTGAATTTAAGTAAAGCAAGTTCTGAGGAGAGTGATCTTTACAGTAACTTTAGCTGTAAGAAAATTTCAGATTTTCTTAAAAGTGACAACACCGTGATTAGAGACCAATCACAAAAGTACGAGAAAAAGGTGAGAGGATAATTAAGATGTCTACTTATTTCCACAGATGCAAGGAGAATATAAAACTGAGAAAATAAGTGCAAAGTAAATAGAGCCTAAGCAGTTAGGTGCATTTTAGATTATGAATGAACCAATTTCACAGACCACCGATAGATTTCAAGCAGTTCCGGAAAAATGTTGTTTTGTGATAGTACTCACTGTTTTCAGAAGTCTGGGTTCTACTGTAAGCAAAATTAACACAGCCAGAGATCCTCAAGATATCACAGGCGAGCGTCTAACCATTCATCTGCTGCCATCGTGCCCCAGTGTCACTCTTACGGTCTTACCCCGCGTTGCTTGGGTGCTCTGGTTCATCTAGAGTTTTCCCATGAAGAAATAACCTTGGGCCTCAGCCTGCTTCTTTCCTTGTCCGACTGGATTAACATTGAGGAACCTGCAGATGACGATAAAGGTATTGCACTGCAAAATGACAAAACAAGTTACAACACACCCACAAAACTGCCACCTTTGCCAGGAGTCCACGCAGATGAATCATGCCTGCGTGGTTTGTACCATTCCTCCTGCTGGAGGAGGTATCTTCTGCTCTTCTGCATTCAACAGATCTTCTAGACTTTAAAGACCCCAAAAAATTCACAATCAAAACCTGGTCAAGTTAATGCATTACCCTTCATAAATGAAAGATGACACTACTGACAATATCTTGGGCAGCTAAAAAGCTCAAGGAGCAAGTAATATTTTCTTACAGGCTGTACCCACGGTGCTGCTGGAGGAGGTATCTTCTGCTCTTCTGCATTCAACAGATCTTCTAGACTTTAAAGACCCCAAAAAATTCACAATCAAAACCTGGTCAAGTTAATGCATTACCCTTCATAAATGAAAGATGACACTACTGACAATATCTTGGGCAGCTAAAAAGCTCAAGGAGCAAGTAATATTTTCTTACGGGCTGTACCCACGGTAAGGGGTGAGAGTTGTCCAATCTTGTGCCACGTTCAGCGTTGGCTCTCTTAATATTGGTTCAACTCCATTCCTCCTTTTCTAAGGATTTCCAAAAGCCAGTAATTTACAGCAAGTAGTTTACCACAACAGAAGAGCAATTCCTAATGCTCCTTCTACTCACAGGGCTGCTTTGGAAGAACTTTGGTCACTAATTTTTTCCACAGTCCTGCAACGCGTTTGTCATGAGTTTATAGGGCTTCCTGAAGTAATGTCATTCTGTCTGCTACCACAACTTCAGTCAGTCCTCAGCCACAAGGTAGGTCTCCAGTTTTAGCCTAAAGGTAGGTATTATTTACTGTTCTGTATTGATATAGCCAGCCTTGCATCTCACATTGGTATCAAGTAGGAATTAAGCCAGGCACAGTTAGACATAGCCAACAGAACCCACCCAGGAAGGTTAAACTACTTGTTCTTGATACAGTACCAGGTAGAGATGAATTAAAAGGTGGCACCTCAGCAGTCTTTTAAGTCAGAAAAGGGCCAAAGACCAGATCGTGTCAGGGTACGGACACCTGTTTTAAAAGATTTTTTTCCCCTAGGCACTTGGAGTTGTGCTTCTACACACACTCCCCCGCACGGCCGAACCTCTGCTATGATGGCTAGACCGAATACCCCTCGACTCTCAAACACCTCCTCAACCTAAGCAGAAGTCCTCTGAAGGGCACAAAGGCTGGCATACTTCAACAGACACACGCACATGCTTCTCCCAGAAGGAAGAGGTGTGATCTGCGCTTCCCGGGGCTTCGAAAGACATTCAAACCGTGACTCCCAACAAGCAAGGAGGGTACTCCAAACCCCGAACCAGGAGCATCAGCCTCATGCTTTGCAAGCTGGTCCAGGCTGTTTGCATGCTTCAAGCTGGGAGGCATGTGCCTAGGCACCCAAAAGGGCGTGGTTTGTCCTTTTCAGCTCTTGCAAAATCCAATTACCCAAGATATATGAGCAGCTGCTTTGACACTGCTCTGAGAAAGCAAACAGTCAGCAATCAGGAACATCTCGGAGAGCTTCAATAGCAGCCAAAAGTAAGGCAGCTGTGAAAATCTGTTTTTAGTATTTCCTTTGGAAAAATTTAACAGACTTCTGCTAATTTATGACTTTAATGAATACAAGGTATTTATTTAAAAATTCAACAGATGCTTTGCTACACAACTCAAAGTCAAACCTTGCAATATATTACAGGTTTTCATCAGAAACTTCATTCCCCTGAAGCAACATTAATGAAAAATATTATCTTCATGGTGATTGTTTAAGTAAATTTTAAAAAATAAAATAAGTAGACCACCTTGTTTGCAAACAAAAGCTTTTTAGAGAATGTTATGAAGTTTGAATAAAAACCTTGCAGTTTAAAAATGCCCTTCTGTTGTTGTTCTTCATTTGCCTTTTGCCTCATCCACACCCCTTTTAGACATGCCATACTCTCAGTCTTCAGTTCTTCACTATATATTTAAGAAGTGAAACAAGCATGCATTTATCCCTGTTACTGAGTGGCTCTGAAGATGCACAGTAAGGTTAGTTCAATATGGACCAACAGGAAAAAAAAAACAACACAAAACTAATAAAGAGATACTGAGAAGTTAAGATTCCCAGTTACACTTGCAAAGAAAACTAGTAAGCTTTCCAACTGTTTGGATCCTAAGCCATCCTGACAGTCAGGAACCACAGCATCCCAGTGAGTAAATTAAAATCTGAAAGCCTCAAGGGGGACTGTATAAATAATAATACACTTCGCTCCCACCGCCCAAACTCCTCCTGCAAATAATTTAATGGCATATACAACATTCCTGAACAGAACCGAGCAGACATTTCAACAGGTTTTTAAACTTACTTTATTTGCTGAGTTTGGATAGCATGCATCATTTTACAGCACCGGTAAACAAGTCAGTGAAGCATACTGCTTTTAGGAACTTGTACTGTGGAATGTCTTCAAAACCATTACCTTCTCCCCTCCACTCTAGTACGTAACACTAGCTGAAGACAAGACAGACATATATCAGGGCAACTTCCTTATGGCTAAAAATACTCATAGCAGCGACTTTTAAAGGAGGGTTTTATTAAGTCATTGCACTTGGGTCATTTATTGCTATAGCGAACAAAGGCCATTAAATAACGAACACCCTTCATTTGTGGTTTTAACTGATTGTCTTGTTCTGTTCGTCTGCCACAAGCCTACATGCAGACACAATTTCTGTAGAGCAATCCATTCCAAGATTTGTTTCGTGCTCTAATCACAGTGAAGAGCTTGTATAACAAAAATTGGCTATTCCATTAGGCTCAATTCTTGCTTTTCATCACCTGACTTAGAGGTATGAGTTCTAAGTAAGAGTTTAGTGTCTGATGAAAAGTATTACTGCTGCACATTATTCCTCAACATAAAGATCTGGCTCAAGTCTTCATTTGTGATGCATCTAGGCAATTAAAAGTTAAAAGCATTAATATTGAATCAGCTCATTAGCAACGTGACTAGCAAGTATTACCTAATACTTGCGTAGTACATTAATCAAATTTTATGAACAGTTTAAATCAGCAACTGACAAACATCCTCCAATTGACTTTTTGATGTTTGTATTTTATGATGCATCAACTGTGGAAAAAGTATACTCTCAAGAAGCAACACTTCCATGTCACTTGAGCAAGTGACACACTAAATAATTACTATATTTATGACTATTCCCATGAATAGAAACTTAATTACTTCTCTTACTGGTGAAGCTGCCAAACTATGTGGCATGTTTTTGTCGTTTAAATTCTAGTAGACCAAAAGGAGATCAGGTGATTACTAACAGAAATAATGCATTTGACTGGCTTTCTAAAGCTGTATGTTTTATTAATTCTTTAATCAAATGAACACAGCAATAAATATCATTGTCTCCCATCACTTTGCATATTATTTGTGTATTACTCTGGTGCACAGTGTTGAGCTCAGGGGTTAAAGATAATGGTCATCCACAAGATTTCAACTGTTTTCCACAAAATGTGAAAGACGCTGTCTTGGAAACCAGCACAATGCTGTCAAAGCAATTGTTCCAATCACTCATTAAAATACAAAGATGTTATTAAATTTAGAGGTACACAATATACTGATAAAGTTTATGGCATAAATATATAAATATTGAGACCTTTTGAGAGTATCAAAGTTCCAAAGGGATTTATTTGGAGACATATTATAAACAAAACCTGACTATTGTAAAAACAGATCAAGATGCATATTTAACCACTAGAAAGACTGATGACTTCAGCTTAGATGCACAGAAGCACAGACGTTGTGATTTAAGGTTTACTTTTTCATGCTGTAATATTTTAGGCACAACAGGTTGAGTTAAGACTGGATTCTAGCCTTGTTTCTGTATTTCTTGCATTTTGTGGTTTTAAAAGTTAGTTTTGTCATAACTTCATGATTCAGTCCTAAATCCCTTTTTAATCCAATAGTGCAAGCGACAAAGTGTTCTGCTAAACTACCCAGATTAGATCATTCGTTCTTACCACAATGCATAGGTGTTTCAACTGCTTCACTGAATTAACAAATTCCTATCTCATTACTCAACTTATAAACAGCATATTATTAATATTCTCACTGCAGACAGGCACAACAGCATAACCCTGGGTAAGACTGCCAAAAATTATACAAATACCAAATATTCCCTTTTGCGTGTAGGGGGAACGTAGTGATTACAATTACGATACAGTTATTCCATCCCTCCCAACAGACTATTTTACAGATTAGTTGTAAAGATAGATCACCCTATTTATAGTATAGATCTCTTTAAAAATTAAGCTACAGATATTCAATAAAAATCTATTAAGAATTCCCTCTCCTTTCTATACAGATTCAGTAGTATTTTCAAGCAAACCAAAAAATAAGGTCTGCAATTCCAGCACAGTAAGAAATAAGGCCTCTTCTATATTGGCAAGAAAATTACACCATTATTCTTTTTTGTTTTCTTATCTCTCTGAATAAAAGACTATATTCCTTTTTTTTTTTTACTATATTTTTTTCTTTAAGACTGTAGAACACCAGCATCCATTATGATGAAATAAGAGTCAGTTCTCCTTGTGTTCAGCTTTGAATTCCTGGTGAGTTAAAAACATTGAGTCCATAGCTGTCTCATGTAGATGTTACTGCTTTCTTCAATTTTTCTATTTCAAGCTGGAAAATGGACATTTTGAAAAGAAAGAGAGTCAGTATCAAAGTATCAATAATTTACAATTTCAGAGCTTTCATCAAAATTATAACCTTTTATGTCAAAGACACTTAAGTAAATAAAATCCTAACACAGAAGCATTTGACAGCTCAATATTTACAGCTGATTTTATACTACTGTATTGCTAAACAAACAAGAATTTAAAATCATTAAAAATTTGCCTATAGTTCTGGTACATCTTGTTGGAGAAATTCACTCTGAATAAAGTAGCCAAAGCTGGGTTGCGGAATCACCTGACACGTCCCCGCATAACGCTGCATCATCACCTCAGACTAACTTACTAAAGCAGACTTCATGCAAAATACCGTGCCATGATTAATTTGTAGGTCTTCAAATGGATTTAGAGGATACATGGAAGTTACCTCCTCTTCATCCCCAGTGCACATTTAAGGCAACTTCATTGATTGCTTTAGAGACTCACTAGAGTTCTTCTCAAGTTTTGAAAGTAGCTTTGTAGTCAATAAGAAGTACTGTTTCACAAATAAAATGCCCTTTTGTACCAGACTGAAATAATGTTCTACAATGAGCTCATCCTATTAACTACTTAATGGCATCATGTTGTAAGGCAGGTAGCCTTCTTCATCAATAAATTGAGAGGAGGGGAGTTCATTCATAAGGAAATTTTTCAGATGCGTTCTGTTCTTTCGGCAAGTTATCCACTTAATATTTAAATAGTTCACCAAAAATTTAGGAAAGTTTACTTTTGCCCTGTTTTTCTTTTGATTACATAAAGGAAACTTGTCCTTCAAGTCTTACAAAAGCAAAGTATTAATCTTCTCTCTTGGAACGTGGCCAGTTGGACATATTTCTAGCGAAGAGCAGAATCTAGCAACACTAAACTGAATTCACATCCCAACACCCATACATATTGTTAAAAATAATTTTCCAGATAAAGAAAGCTGAACTAAGATGAACTGTGAATCTTCTATATACATCCAACTGCCTCGTGAGGCATTCATTCAACCACACAGTTACACAGCAATAAAAAAAAAAAACAAAACACGGTTGAGCAGGTTCGTTAAGACTTTCCTGTGGCACCAAATTCCAGAACACTGCCTACATACTTCTAAACTTTAGCCCCCTAAATAGCTAACATTACCTCCAGATTACTTCGCAACAGCTTTTCTTCTTCCAAATCCTTCTTTAGTTTTTCCAGTTCTCTCCTAATAGTAGTTAAGATATCAGAAATACAAGTTAGAAGGGGAAAAAATTTCACATTACTGAGAACAGGAAGCACAGGCCTCATTTAAATTTTACAAGAGGAATTCACATAACAACTGTCTGATGCTACATCTTATAAATAAAACTTAAATGTAAGTACATGCCCACTAGTGAACTGGTACTCAAATCCGGTGGACCACGAGCTTCCACCAACTCTCAACACTTCTTACCTATCACTATGCACTTATCCCTAACTTACAATCACAATTTTAAGTAGGCTACTTAAAATTTGTACTGTTATTTTACTTGGAGAGTTGAATTTAAACCAAAATAACCTGGCAACTTCTACACAGAGAATAGAAATTCTTTAGAAAAAGAAGTTCCTAAAACATGTTTTATTTCCTATGTTCAGGCAAGAAAGTGCTAAGAATTATCCCCAAGTTGCTGAAGAACTAGTTCATGAATCTCCAGAACTGATAATTTACTAGATTGCTTTGGAGACCAACTGATCCTGATGCTTTATAACCTCTCAAGAGGTCACTCTAAAAGCCGGTTTGGTTAGCACTAGTCACCATTTAAATAGTACCAAAATGAACATCTGTGCTGTAAAACTAAGAACAGAAGAGGTAAATTTCCCACAGATTGGTCTTTACTATGTTTACTCAAACACCAATTACATTTTTTTTTCTACATCATTCACCAAACACAACCCTACCCACATGCGCACAGACGATGGGGTCACAATGATCACCAATTTGAAAAGCTCAGTAATATCTTTCCCTACTACCAGTCATGTCAATACTGCAATTACTTGTGCGCAGTGATACATAAGGCCAGCACATGTGCTTATATTAAATACCACAAAAATTACCTACTTTTCCTTAGAGTGGAAGTACTAACTGTTTAAGAAATATTTTCAAAAAGCTGTAATGAATGCAGGAGCACAAAGTAGGACAGAAAAAATGCATACAAATTCCAAAAATACTCTGACATTAAATTTGTACGTATTTAGGACATCTAGTTGGATCAACTTCTAAAGAAAGAAGTTCTCAATTAATATTAATATAGAATAGCTTTTTATTTTTAAGAAGTTTGGCATTAAAGACATTTGGAAGATGTCGCTATATCCCTTTGCAGATTGAGAAGGAAAATATTTACCCATGTTCTTTCTTCAGTGTGTCTACTAAACCAATCAAATCATTAATCTGAGTCCTGAGCTCTTCCACAGAAATCTTTTCATCATCTGTTTCTCCTTTAAATTGGATGTCTCCAGGAAAAAAGTTGAGTATAACAGAACTTGGTCTCTGAGATGAAGATGGAATTGGTGGACCAAATGGAGACGGCTGAAAAAATAAATCAGTAGAAAGCTAAGAAATGAAGTCTTTATGAACTGACCACTTAGAGCATACAGGTTGTACTGGTATGGGAGCTACATGTGCACAAGTTTCCTTCATTTTCTACCCAAAAGGTAAAAAACAATGTCCAGTTCAAATGGACTACTGTAGCATATGAGATAGTTCTTTTATACAGCTCTTTATTAAGCATTTCCCTGAGGTTCCTGTAGTTACTAAAAAAAAAGTACTCACACTAGACTTCTCTACACTTTAAAAAAAGTGTGATTTAATGGAGCCATTGGTTCATTATAAGCAATCTTTTGTGCACCTTTCTGATCTGCTCAGTTGTTCTGTCTGTCGGGAGACTAAAGGCTGAGCAGACATGAAGCTTATTTAGGAAATACCACCATAGTTTCATGCTACCTGATACAATAGTTCTCATCAGAACTGATGTACTTCATACTAAAGCATAAATGAACTTTATACTAAAATTTCTACTATGAACTTTATACTAAATGACACTGCTCACTTGCATTTAAATACAATAATTTGCATTTAGATGGTTGCATCAATCTAAACTGGAAATATGAGCAAGATGAACAGAACACCTAGCTGCCTGGTACTTCTCTAGCTGCTTGGTATCATACCTTTTTTGTTTCAACTGACTTTGGTTTGGCACTTTCTTCTTCTTTCTGCACCTTCAAATTTTTTTCTGGACTCACATTTTGACTTGCCTGGTAAACCATTCATAAAAAATGAAAAGGTTTTCAGAATTAAAAAAAATTAAAAAGTAAATAAAAGAAGAACTGTCAGGTTCCTAAAGATGCAATAGTAAAAATAAAAAAAAATAGAATAAAATAACCAAACAAATTGCTAGACCACCATAGTTTTCTTTCCCTGCCAGTCAGAACTTTCCTTCCCCTCAATACTCATTCAGCTGAATTTAAATCAAACATAGGAATCTTGGGCAGGATTTTCGAGCGTCTCTGCAGTACTTAACAAGTCCTTGATGCTTTTGGGAGCCTGCAGGTGCTTCCATAGACACAGACATTAACAGACAGTAATTGTAGATGGTAACTGGCACAACTGAACTATACAACATCTGATGATATAATTTGATTTCAAGGGCTCTGCATCACCCGATTCTCACGGTCTGACAGTCTCACGTCTTAGCACATGAGATCACAAGTCCTGCATTACAGCAACATTAAATTACAAATTTATTGTGGCCAAAGACTATATATTGTCAGGCTTGTAAGGGACTGAAGACACTTTCAGAGTTGTGGGTATGTACAACACCTGTTTCACCATCAGGGATGCTAGAAGAGCTGAGTACTTACTGCAGTAATACCCCACAGAACAGAAAAACTCCTTCAGCTACAACGCAGTTGTGCCGTTTCTCTTACGTACACTTCCCTCCTGGGAATGGATATTCCTGTAGACAAAGTCTATAGGAACTGAACCTCTGCGGCATTTTGCATTTCGCTCTCAGGTAAATGGTTCATAAGACTGTTTCCCAGTTCAACCCTGCTTCCTGGGAAGTTAGTTCTTAGTTCACTGCTAGGAAAACACACCAAATATACTCACAGGACTACTGCTATGGAAACGTGAAGGCAACCTCCTACCAGGCATCTTGGGTCGGTTTGCAGTAGGGTGTGATAGATTATCTGAGGTAGCTATTACATCATCAAAGCTTAACAGACCTAGAAAAAGATGAAAATACAGACCACCATCAAGACCAGAAGGTTTTGCTGCATTCTTTTTTATCACTTTTTTCCTTAGGACAAAAAAAAAATTATCAGAATTCTTATCATTTCATAGATTTTCAGCATATACAACACGAGCCATACAAAACAGCTACATGACTTTGGCATATCTGGGAAACCACATTTTCCCCCTTGAAAAAAAATTAAGAGTTAATTCAACTAGCATTTAAATTCAAGTTCTCAACAGAAGTGCTGTAGTAACATGGCAGCATAAACCAGACCTAACAAGCATCTGGAGAAAGATATATTTATGACTGTTTTTTTGAGAGGTGCCATATTCAACTACTTAAAAGAGCGTATTTTCTTGTCGCTAAACTTGCATGAAAAGCATGAAAATCCAAGTTTAGTGACTAAGACAAAAAAATAAAAGCAACATGGTAAAGTACATGTCGACCAGTTGGTGAACGTAAGTTAACAAGACATTAACTGCAAACATTTCTGTGCAGGGCAGTTTTTTCCTATGCAGTGCTTTGTCTAAAGAAAATACATGACTTCACAAAGTCTGTAATAAAACATTTCAAAACTCCATTCTTATACTTTATTAAATCATACAGATCTCTCTGCTCATTAGTTTCTTTATGCTCTAGGTAAACTCTCTCTTAGATCAGTAGAAATTCTTTACATCCTATGGGAAGGGACAACCTTAGAAAAAAAACATTAATAGGAAGAACAGAACATACCTAATCTAGTAACATAAGTAGTTCACCTAGTTAACAACTCAACTTCTTAACTGTTTCTCAATAATAATAATAATACTTACCTGCCAACAGATGTGCAACGAGATAGGTTTTTATTTAAGCATCAGCGTAAGATTATGGGTATTATATACGTTTTTACAACACAAATTCTTTAGACTTATTTTAGAGACTCTAAACGTTT
>NW_008796220.1:4289598-4324873 GCF_000699145.1 Aptenodytes forsteri | reverse complement strand
TTGGGGGGGGGATGGGGTGGGTATTGGGAGTTTTTTTGGCAACCTCTGATTTTTACATGCCATTATGGATTTATCAGACAGAAGCTATGATACTTCTTTCCCTATTTTCTCATTCATTTTGAAGCTATAGCAAGAGGTCAGATAAGAAAAAAAAGTCCTAAGAACACTGAGCCAGACCATTCATACCACTTCAGTGTTTGGATGACTTAAAATCATCTGATTAATCCAAGTTTTACTCATGCATTGTCAAAGCTAATTTATACCTGTAGGAACTAAGTTTTCCACTGAATGTTTTAACTGATTTTAATGTCTTCTACTCTGTGTTACTATCCTTGAAGTCCTTAAAATATTCACATCTTTCGGACATCCCTGAACGTATCTACTTCATCATCTGTTGCCTTGTTGAAATGCAATCTGTTACCAATCAGTTTTGCTGCTTTTTAATTTTATTAAAAGAGAATGTAAAGATAGTCTTTTGTAAACATGTAATCATATTTGCAATTTTAAAAAGCAGGGAAGAAAAACAAAGAAGGAAGAAACAGAAGAGTGATGAATGGCAAGTGGCTGACGGAAAAGAGGATGAGGGAGAAATAAATAACTATGAAGGTATTTCTGTTGTACTCTGCGCCAATAAAATACTTAACATATTAGAAGTCAACAGTGACCAAGGGGTATATCTTCATGTTCTTTACTCAGTCGTCTGTAATCCCAGAGCACTAACCCATGCCAAAATGTAAATCAGGATTTACATTAGTTAGGTATTATTAAAGAGGTAACAAGAAGGCAAGGGGAAAAAAGTGCTATCCCCCATCTCAGTATTTTTTGCCTTTAAACGATGCTCCTTTTGCCATTCTGCAGAAGAAATGACAAACCATTTGGCAGTACATTTAAATAAGAATTGTAAATTGAGTTGCTATTATGATTGTAATGCCAGCCCTGTCTCCATGAACAAAGTAAACATCAGAAATGTTAAGAACATTAAGAACAATGTGTACTTTTGAAAAAACCCGCAGTATTTGACAAGGCTTGAAGATGAAGACTGCTACAGTCTTGAATTGTATATGATTTAAATATAGATGGTGGGGCATTTTTTTCCCCCTATTTGTAAGAGCTTCTAAAGGAAATTGCTCCACCTGAGACAATAGCTCAGCATAAAAATATTACCAGCACATTACAGTCAGAGGGAATTCTGACTGCACTTGCATTTTCCTTTTCACCTTTCCATTGTGTTGCTTTGGTATAAGGAAGAAATTAAACACAGGCTGGTGGGGATTTGGGTTTGGGTTTTTGGTGGTGGTGTTTGTTTGTTCTGTTGCAGGTTTGGGGGTTTTTGTTTGTTTGTTTTTCTTTTTAAACAGCATTCTTAATTATCTTCGGAGAAAGCTTGGCCCCACTGAAACCAACAGAGATACCAGTGAAATCCACTGAAAGATCACAATTTACACCCATTTCAATCAATAAAGTGATTTATCAATCAACTTTCTTACAGATAGCCTGTGAGTAATCGTTAAAGGGAATCCCATCATAGTGCCAAATGAGCAATACCATACGTCTGGGAATAATTTGAGTCAAAAAATGATTTTAAAGCTGAGCGAGAGCACCTTTCTTTCTAGAAAGATGAGCTAATTTAAGCAGTTACTTAGGACAGACTATTAGAAACGTCTCTTCTGCAAGCTTAACATGGATCCATACATAACAGAACTGCTAGGAGCTTTAACAGATACAATTAGGTGAGAGGTTTTGTTAAGATTTGTGAATGCTTCAGGTGTATTCATACCAGTTTGTCTTAAAAAACCTTCACAAAAAGAAGCAAAGCTGAAGGGGTGTCTAAAGAAATTATGGTTCCAACATATCATATGGCTGGGGTTTAAAAACCCATGATAGAAGTGAAACGTATCCAGTATTTTAGAAGACAAGACCTCACATTAATCTGCAGACTAAGAGAAGATGGCAGCCCTTTTTGCTATTACTCATCTTGATGAGATTGCACCCCAAAAATTTAGAGGACAGATATAAGCTTTAGAATATTTAAATTTGCAGTTGGGCAATAGTAAGGTATTTGCTACAATTAAGCATGTGCCTAACATGTGACTTTCACAAATACTATTTTACAAGACTTATAATACTAAATATGCAGCTATGAAGTCTTTGGCTAATTTGTGCTACAGAAAGATAAAGCCATTCAACCTAAATACACCAGAAGTCCTATAGATAGTGTTTATAGTGAAATGTGTTCAATATGTTTGGCTTATCAATAGCTGGACTGTAAAGTTTTTCTTTTTTTTTTTTTTACCTCTACAAGTTCCTAATTGAAAAGTATACTGAAAGTAACTTCTTGTTTAACAGCTAAGGAAAACAGGCATTCAAAGAAACAAAAAAGCATTTTAAATTGAAACCCAAAAATTTTAGTATCAATAACTGCAACTGAAAATTACGCTTATGAAGTTAAGAAGAGGCTATGTGTATGGCATAAAGCATTTGGATTTCCTTATAGATTGTTATCTTACCAAAATGGAGAAGGGTAGGGTAATTTCCTGACACGTAAGAAGGGAAACATGGCAAACAGGATAGGAAACAAAATCTGGAAAGAAAAGTCAAGGAGAGGAATGTCTAGAAAAAGATTCTGAACAAAAAAATTATTTTACAAAGCAGGAAAAAGAAACATTTGTAGAAGAAACAGAATCGCTTTACATGTTCAGCATACTAGTATTACAGCTTCAGTATTTTACAGTACTTTAATTCTAACCAAACAGAGAAACATTTATGCAATTTTTCAAATAAAGCTTTAAGAGGAGGTATTTCAACATGATCAATGTTTCTGAATGTTTTTGAATGTTTTTCTTTATCTGATGGCTGGGGGGCCCAATTTTGGTCTGGGTTGGGTTGTTTTTTTCCTATAGATACAGAATATTTACAGCTTTTCCTTAGGCTAAACTGAAAGTGGCTGAACCTACACCACACTTCATGGTCAAACTAAGTTGCAAAAAAATAAACCCATACTTAAAGAAATTGGTTTTCTAAAAAAATCATTCACTTCAGGATCTCAAGCTAAAGGAGGAAAAAAAGAAAAAAGAAAAAAGAGACCCTGGTAACAGAGTTGCCAACTCTAGCCATACATTTTTCCCCATGTTTTAGTATCTAGTTCTTGTAAGATTAAACAATCTTAAACTTTATATAAGGACCCAACATCTTTGGAGTTTTATATAGTATTAGCTGCTGCATGGAGTATTATGTCTTTAGCAGCAGAATGCATACAGAGACATAAGCATGAGATTCATTCTATTTTACTGGCAGGAGTTTGGACTAGACTCCTTTCACAAAAGCAGTAAAACTACAAGTGACTTACGCAGATAGTTTTAAACGAGGACAATTTCACACAACAGAGGACTTTTGAAAACTTTCCTCAAGTAGCAGCTCCTTGACACTGTCAGTGCTGCATCCCCACAGGACTGCCTGAGCCTCCTTTGCTTGCTCTGCACCGAGCAAGGACCACTGAAAAGACCTCACCCACTTGCCAGTTCCCCACTCCCACCCCCTGCGCACCTAGGTATTAAAATCTCGAATTTCTGTGAGCCTGTAAAATCTTGTGTCAGCAAACAGGAATTCATAGATTTTTATTTTTTTTAAATCTGTATTAAAATAGAGATACACACACATATATATATATATAGTATCTAATATCACAGCTACTATGTTGACACTCTGGTTATTAAAGATGTCAAGATAACTGCACCTGAAGAAAAAGTTCCATGTTTTCATGGGGAGCTTTTTCCTGGGGATAAATGATACTATGCTATACAGTAACACATCTAGCACAGTCCTGGAGATAAACATCTGAGTAGTAGGACAAGGCTTATATTTTTAAGGCAAGGTTGTGCATCGCTCTTTCATCTCTCAGCTTACTTTGGCCTGAAAGTGTTTCTTCCGTACCCTCACTCAAACTCATCCTTAAATATGCAACAGTTAAACCGCCAATTCAAAACCTTTAAAACAAGGCATATCACAGCATATGCATAGATTTTACTGGGGAATAAAAAAAGAACTTATAAATACTTTAGGGTATTTATAAGTAACACTGATAGTATTTGTAATATTTCTAGGATATTCTAATACCTACTGAAATCCATCTTTTTGTGGTTCAGAAAAATATAACTTCTGTATTAAAAAACCCAAACATACATGAACTAACCTTCCCTCATACAAAGCGTTTAACCTTAGAATCATATTTTTAAATGCCTAATGGAAAAAATCAGTACTACTCCTTTCTATTCATAAGCTGCTTCAGTTTTTTAATGCATTATTTTTATCTTGCAGGTTAATTCATTACACTTTAGGATCAACTATTCTACAACGTGAATATCATAATTGGCCTTAAAAAAAAAAATCAAGTTATACTACAATTTCAAAATGTAGTATTGCTAAAATCTCTTTGGAGATGAACAATCACATTTGAGATATGCAAGCCAAACACTGCAGGTACAATTCACTACAGCTTTTTCTGCAGTGGGTAGTCATACAATAAAAACAATTTAGAGTTTAAAAAAAAAAATGCCCAGAGCAGATGTTCTCTGCTTAAGAGGCACACAGAGGACTGAAATCAGTTGTGCTGTCAAGTCAAGGACAAAACGTAACTATATAATAGCTCAGAGAGCCTGATCATCAATGTGGGTGCTTTAACCAGTATCAAGGTTTTTACTGGACAAATTTAGATTTAAGGAGATGCCAGGTTTGGCTCAAGGTGCATTAAGCAAAGCCATAAGCATGAAATTCAAATGTACAATATAGCACGCTGGCCCAAATTTAAGGTATGATAAAAGTCATAATCTAGAATAGCTATGAACTTAATCACAGAACGCTGAGGGTAATGGTATTACTAAAAATATGCAAGTTAGCTAGAGAAGCAAAAGTTATCTGAAATGCAAGAGCAGAACAAACAGAACCAGTCAGTAAGGAAACCAATTTCATAAAAACACAAGATAAAAGTGACAGCAAAAATACATGCTTTCAAAATAGAAGAACAAACCATTACCTATGTTCCTCCCTTCCTATCATCTATTACAACACAGGGCTCATTCAACTACCTCCAAACAGCCTACTGACATCCGTTCATCGCTTGCTGACTCTTACCTTCAGCTACTTACAGCAGTTCTAAAAAAACAGACTTTCTACTGAACAGGCATAATTGCACTCTATGGCATTTCGAGTAAATTACTTAAAAAGCTTGTTCTAACCTTGTAAAATACTGCAATCCAAACAGAAAGACCCAAAAGAACTTTTTATTCTTTTCTTACCTGATTCTTTAGAGCTTTTTACCACAAGTGAATCTACCTCTACTGATTTTGGTCTAAGTGGTAATGGTTCAGAGTCTAACTTTGGTTTTGCTACTGGCTCAACTTCAGATTTTGGTCGAAGAGAAACAATTTCTCCATTAGATCTGTAGTAAGAAAAAATGACAAGACATACCTAGTCAAGAGGTTAAATAGTTTACAACTGAAACATACCAAGAATTAGAAGTAAATGGAAAAATTTCAGCAGATTTTATCATTTTCTAAAGCCTTGCTTAAAATCAAGTCTTTTGGAGAGCAATTCTACTCCTGTAAAAGCCAATTCTTCTGTTCCAGCTCTTGCAGAGTTGTCAAACATGTACAATCCCCTTGTAAAAATAATCCAAAACTTTTACTACACAGCACGTTTTGGCACTTTAAATCTAAAATATTACACTTCAGTGCAACAGAAAACAAGAAAGCTGAATGGCACCTTCAGTAATATCTCCTGAAATACTCAGAAACATACTCAGACTCCTTGACATCAAAATCTTCCTGTAAAGAAAGAAGCTGCCAAGAACAAGTTATTTCTTTCTGGATATAGAATAAAATACCTTGTATATATGGCTTTTATTCTACCATGTATTCTTTGCATGTCTGGTCACATCATCCAGGGACAAAAAAAACCCCACCAAAACAAACAAACAAAAAGAACAGATGACATTTTCCTTTACAATTCTTGCCATCATTTATGCCTGTGCTGGTTTTGGCTGGGATAGAGTTAATTTTCTTCATAATAGCTAGTATGGGGCTGTGTTTGATTTGTGCTCCCCCACCAGCGAGTAGGCTGGGGGGGCACAAGAAGATGGGAGGGGACACAGCCGGGACAGCTGACCCCAACTGACCAAAGGGATATTCCACACCAGATGACGTCATGCTCAATATAGTCAGCATAAAAATAAAGTATATAAATGGATCAGTTGTCAGCTATTTAAAATTTTCAATTACTAAAGGACCACAGTTTACTAGAGACCCCTATTTAACTGCACGTGTGTATCCCTTTATATCCATAATTATTTTCTAAGATGGGGGAGGGGAATGTGACTTGTGGTTTGAAAAAAAAAATCTGTACTTGGGAAACTCCAAAATACCAAGTGATATAACACAATTACATACTGAAAACCTAAATAGCAGTAAAGTGGCAACGGTCTAACTCTTCAGTTGGGCATCCAATGTTCCCAGGGCTGTGCAGGGTGGGATCAGAGGCAGCCCTGCCTAGATTGTCCTCTGTTGGAGTCAACCGTCGAAAGTGTGTGCCTTACCCACGCTCCCTTTCCTCACTGCCCTCCCTCCTCACTGTTTTCTCCCTTTAGATATTCTTCCTTTTGGTTCAGCTGTACAGGACCAGCTGTAAAAAAAGACAAACCTTGACAAATGTTTGCTGCCACCCTGTATCTTTGCAGGTATTTAAGGTGCAAGGTCTTTGATGTAGCAGCTGTCTGCTCCTTTATTCGTACAAGGCCAAGTGCATCATGACCTTACTTTCACATGGTTCTTTCAAGTCAACTAAACATCCCCAAGGGACAGTTACCCATCAGCAGTTTATTTACAGTTTCGGGTAAGGAGCTAGCAAATGCTTTGATGGAGACAGAAAGGGAAACTGTGGGGGGGGATCGTACTGATGTAAAATTAGTCTTAGTGAAACACCACAAATAATTGTTTCAAACTCATGAAAAAACTTTTTTTTTAAAAGTGGATCTGAAAGAAATAGTGAGCGATTACTTGCTATTACCATCCCTATTTGTCCAGTAACTCAACTGAGAATACTCAGGACAGAGTATAAAGACTGGGTGTGGTTCTGTAACAAGTGCTTTCTTCCCCAGAAGAGCACATGAGCAACACTGAGTACCTTTAGCACAGGTACTAACTGTGCTCAACTCTTCCTTTCCATCTATCTTATTCTATATAAAGCGCTGAAACATTGCACACTGATGCAGCTCAAATCTTCAGGTTTTTTCCAACACAATAATAATTGTCAAATGCCACGTCCACAGCTTCTTTTACACCATACTGCTACTGTAGCTACAACTTCTTCATTATGGGGCAGGCTTAAAGCAAAGCAACCCACAGATTTGTAACTTGATCTGCCCCATGCTTAGTTATGCTGTAATATTTACTCTGAGATGGATTCAATGTCTCAAAGAATTAGAAAGTTCTAAGTTCACATTGATAAAGACTTGGAGAACCAAGATACTGGTAAGTGTAGGGCAAAACTTATCCTTGCATCCTTTTCACCCTTAAAACATACATTTCTTCCCACCTCATCCATGAAGGAAGATCGAACAACAAACCAAATAAAATATACTTGGTGTATATGATTTAAGTTATACTGACTTGGATACAGATGATGGCAAAACAGGTTTATCTGGACGTTTTGGGTGCAGAAGCCCTGCTCTCAGTAAGCTGTTAGTCTTGCTTGGAGGAATAGGCTTCTTGGGTGGTACTTGAGGAGCCTGTGGCTTCAAAGGCTTCTGATCCAAAGCTCCTTTTTCATCTGACAAAATAAGTCACCATAACATTTTAAAAACCCCTGTTGTCTAGAATTCTTAAAATGCTAATCAATTAGAAAGCAACTGCTGTCAGAAATACTTTCTTTGAAGATTAGATAAAAGTGAAAAATAGATATGCAAGTGTCTTAAGTGATACCTTATCAAAACACACAAACTACTTACCTGAACTTACAAAACATGTTAAAGTAAGCAAAATGTCCTTCTACTGACATGAAACAGTAGTAAGAAATTATGGATTCACATTATTGCACTGCAAATGACAGCTAAGAACCAAGAATCTCTCCGTACTGCTACTGCTTTCTCTTTTCTACGAATTCACCTGATCTCCTCTTAAAAAGGTAGGGTTTGGGTTTTTTATTTTGTTGTAACTAGACTTCTTCCATACACAAAAGCAGCATAACTTATCTATGGGAAAAAAGAGAGGAAACACAAAAGCAGCATAACTTATCTATGGAGAAAAGGGAGGAAAATGAGTATTTACCTGAGTAACTGAATTTATTTTAGATAAAGTCTACCTTCCTACAAATTCAAGATACAAATTAAGTACGGATAATCAAACAACAAAAAAAAAAATTGTTCAATGCGTACATGACTTAATTGAATATGGTCCAGAGGAGCTGACATATAACATATGGGACACCGAAGAATTCAAGCTGCTTCACAAATGTTAGTTGAATAGTCTTCAACCCATGTTCCCTAATCACACCCTGTGAGATATCCAGAGCATGCCTTCTACTTTTCTGTGTAAAACTATGCTACAGCTAAGTCAGGCATGCATAAAGCACTGAGGATTTAAAAGATTGTTGTTAGGTTACAGTAAGGAGTTACAGTCCTTTACAATTACTGCCCTTACAGGGCAGTAAATCAGTAAACTGGGATGGAGAGGCTGACCTTCAGCTTTGATTCTCTCCATCCTCCCCTCCTATGACTTTGCTTTTAACCAAGTATTGGTCTAATGTAAAATGTTTACATATGCTATGGATTTGGGGGTAGGGTTGGAAATTTGCTTCAGCTCCATCCCAGCTAAGTGCCTGAGCTGCCAGGTCTATGACTGACTTCCTTTGGACAAGTCCTGCAGCCACTGAGTGTCAGCCCTCCAACCATAAAATGGGAAAACACCGATATTCTTTCAGAGGAGTACTTGGAAGTAAACAGATCATAGAGATACTTCTGCAAAAAAGCATTATCCAGGGCAGAATTATCTTCTTTCTTTGGGACATTTGAACGTTAGGAGGAGATAGGATCATAGAGATACTTCTGCAAAAAAGCATTACCCAGGGCAGAATTATCTTCCTTCTTTGGGACATTTGAACATTAGGAGGAGATATGAACAAAAAATCTAAACTGGTTGGCACCTCCTTCCAGTCTCTCTTAGTATTGAGTGAAAAAAATTAAAATACTGAAGTAGTGAAAGGATTTTGCCACACGGTGGTGCCGACTGTCCTGTGTAAAACAGCCTGTTAACAGTGCTAGCCACTTCTGCCTACTGATCCTATATGCAAAATTTAAATTTTAAAAGCCCAATAGCAGTTAGTATTACTGAAGATCAATTAGCTTTATTTTAGCTATGCTGAACACAAGTTGAGAATTACTCTTTTTGTTTTTAAGAATAAGTGAGTTCACGAACAGGGCAAAAAAAATGCTGTCATCAGATTGTATCCTGAATTATCATCTGTCAGTTTTCCCTTCAATTACTCCCACTCAAAATCTGAATATAAAAACAGTCCACAGCTAAGTGGAAAAAGTTAATACCAAAGGTCAAGATTCACCGTGACACCACAGAAACCAGACAATTCTGCTGGACAAAGCGGCATGCCTCATTTAGATTTTGTTCCGCAATGAAAAAGATAAGGCTTGGCTAAAAATGAGCAGTTTAGTAATGGAAATAAAAATACTAATCTGAAGACATTTACGCTGGACAAAAATTTCTAGATGATACCACCAAGTGTCCTTCACTATAAATACAGAAATACTTATAGGAGTATTGCTTTTAATTTTTGATCAATTTTTGATTGCAGTTAAAGGCAGATTTGTTAGTCTCCCAATAGGCATAAAAAATATTACATGGTTTGATAGCTTGTGATTAGAGCTGCTCAATTAATTTTATTTTGAAAACTTATTACAGTACAATTTCATACTTAATGAATTTAATCACTAGTATCAACATGGTTATTTTTCCACAAGTAAAACTGCACTGATAAATGGGCATTTCTTCTAGTAAAACACTACTGCTATCTCAATAAGTATTTTAAGACCTGACCTTCAACTGAATACAAGACAAACTTTTCCTCCATCATTTCCTGTACCACAGTAAAGGACGGTTCTCTACCTTACTTAATTTTTCAGAAGCTTTCATATTCCTGAGCATTTTGGATGGTGTCACTCTATTTTTTTTCCTATATTCCTCCACGAATAGTTGAACTCAACTATGTAAAGGTCAAGACCATAGTACAAACAGAACCAGTCTAGAATTAAACTTACTTCAGTTTAAATAAACTTAAACTTATAAAGAGCCAAGTGATCAAAATTTCTAGAATCATACAGCTGATCTCAATTCACACCTGAAGATACTGTTCCAACAGATAAAGATAACTTGTTTGCTCACATGCAGAGGAAACAGCTGATTTTAACAAGTATTCTTCATATGAAACACCTGAGAACGTGCTTTGTTTAAAACGTGAGTTATAAAAACTGCCCAAGGAAGCCAAGAAACCCATCGAGCAGGCTTACTTGTCAAAATGCTGTTTAGCCAATGGTCAGCCATAGTTCACGATTCACAGAATAGAGTATGTTTTTGTAATATGGTTAAGCTGCAGTAACGTCAGAATTTCTTCTTTAAGACCCAACCAGCATGTTTGTTTAAGCTTCTGACTTTTAAACACAATTAAAACAGTTTAACAGTTTGATTTGGCAAGTTTTTCAAATATGAAAAGAAGCCTTTTAGAAATGTGTTTGGGTGATAATAGTAGCTTTTCTTCTGAAAAAAAGGTGTCCTTTACATTTTAAGAAAAGTGGTAAACACCTCCACATTTTGTGGAACTGGAAAACATGGAATATGGCAAGAATTAACAGGACAAGGAATCTCAATTTCTGAGCATTGTGACCGTAACATCTGTCTAAGGCGTGTTGTAACTGTTCCATGTATTTCTTTCAAAAATATTTTCCATCAGAGACTGATTTTGGCCAAAACATTCAGAAGCAGCAGCAAACATTTTCATTTCTAATAACGTACTATTGCTATTCAAAACTGCAGTCACTATCACAGAACTATATTTAAATGAATTCAGTAGTAACTATGTTATTACGCAGTGCAATCAACATTTTTCAGAATGTCATGTAATAACAAGAAATACACATTTCATGAAAGCGTAGTTGCTCTTCTAATCAATCTAAACGCATTTCCGTAACATCACAGACACGACAACTTCAGTAGATGGTATCAAGAGAACCTGTATGACGTCTTCCAAACAGGCACCTATTGCGCCCGGCCGTCCAGCCAGTTTTTGACCCAGCGCAGAGTCCACCTGTCTAAGCCATAACATCTGTCTAAGGCGTGTTGTAACTGTTCCATGTATTTCTTTCAAAAATATTTTCCATCAGAGACTGATTTTGGCCAAAACATTCAGAAGCAGCAGCAAACATTTTCATTTCTAATAACGTACTATTGCTATTCAAAACTGCAGTCACTATCACAGAACTATATTTAAATGAATTCAGTAGTAACTATGTTATTACGCAGTGCAATCAACATTTTTCAGAATGTCATGTAATAACAAGAAATACACATTTCATGAAAGCGTAGTTGCTCTTCTAATCAATCTAAACGCATTTCCGTAACATCACAGACACGACAACTTCAGTAGATGGTATCAAGAGAACCTGTATGACGTCTTCCAAACAGGCACCTATTGCACAGAGCAGCCAAGCTAAAAATTGTAACTCATTTACGTAGTCTGAAATTCACTATGGAGAAAACTGGTCTCACCTTTTTCTTCAGGCCTCAAAGAAGGGAATTTCTTCTCTCCAGTTGGCAATTCAGGCTTAGGAGCTGAATGCAAAAACAAACCATAGACATTTCTCAAAGAGCTTTAATTATCTTAGTTACTAGCTAAAAATATGACATACACGAATTTGTGTTATATTTTCTCCTTTGCAAGGAGTGTAATACCATTTATAAACACTCTTTTGAGTCCAGCAAACTGTAGGCCTGCATTAAAATGTTTCCAAAAGTAGGCTCCATCATAATTTTGAAAAATATATAGCAGCAGCATAATACATAAAGCATAAAAAGTAACCTCAAACTGTGACTACGGGTGGCTGTGTTACTAGGAAATAGAAAGCTACTTCTGAATTTTCTTTTGAAGTTATGCATTCCTTCTGAAACTTAGTATTTCCTCAGACACGTACCACCATACATATATTACGTACCTGGAGTTTTAACTGGAGGTGGAGGTTTCTTTGGCTTCTGCAAAATGCAAAACAAACAAAAAGTCAAATAAATAAACAAACAGATATTCTCTATCGAAGACAGCCTTGTTTCTGTTTTGTTTTGCATACTGTAATGTCTAGCTTGTTTACTAGCTGATTTCAAAGTATTTCACAAAGGAGGCAATCAATTCACAGACAGGAAACACAGAGAACTGGAGTAATTCCTCTGATATCTCCCAGACAACCAGTTGCAAAAACAGGAACAAAATGCAGGTTTCTTCAAATCTCAGATCAGTGCTTCAGCAACATGCATAAGCAGCAGAGGTACAAAGAACTAAAAATTAAGAACTACATCTTTTCTAGCCAAAAAATTGCTCTGTTCACACCCATTTTAATTTCAATATGTAAACCTCAATCTGGGTTAGTACAATGCAAGTTTAAAGGAGTAATCAGGTAAATTTTTGAACCAAAAATGGTCACTTTCACCGAAAAAAAAAAAGGTTCGAAATTAAATATTGAAAGAACTACTTCAATTAATTGTTGCTAAATTACAACAGTGTAAGACAAAAAAATAGCAGCATTTGCAACATAAACACACGAAAAACATTGGTTTGAGCTTCCTTATCACTGTATATTTAAGTAAGGAAAGGTGCACAAACTACTCTAGCCATTCAAAATTTTCGAAGTATTATGGTGCCACAGTACTGTACATTGAAAATAACTCTATTTTAAAATGCAGTCACTAATCACTTTCCTTAAACTGGTAAAGTTGAATTTGATTCTCTCTCCTGCTGAAGGAGAACTGGCACCTCTGAGGACAGACACCTCCAGCCACCTCATCCTCAGAATCTGATTCATGAAAATGCTCTAGAAGGGGTATCTTTGTGGTTGTACTAAGGACAAGACTCACTAATAAAACGATCACAAAAGCCTACAAAAGCACTTGTTCTTTACACAAACACTGCTGAAACCGTATGGGCTCAGTCTAATACAGCCCCTCCAAAAATGCCTTGTAGTGGGTATTTTTGAAACAGTTGCTATGGATGGATTTCACTTCTGTGCCCCTATCACTATTGAATAAGCTCTTCTTAATGCAGAAAGATTTTATTCTGACAAGTGAAATGTAATTAAGCAAGCATGAAAACCCATATTAAATTTCTTTCTCTAGTTCCAGAGAACACAAAAGCTACTGAACTTAAATAACAAGACCGTATTTTCCTTCTTTCCCACAAAATCAAATACATTATCCAGCTGTGCAGCACTGCTGCCTGTATCAAAAACAATTACACTGAAAGTTCAACATCAACTTGCCATGATACGATTTTGATGTGTTTTTATTAAGTCACTATCAAATAGCTGATTACAATAATCAGCCATCCAATACCTTGAACTTCGAAGCTGCTCAGGGCAAGGTGAATCCCTGTACTGAGACACACTACACAAAGCAGAATAAAGGAAGGTCTGTCTGCAGGAAACATTGTTTATGGTAAAAGAATAATTTTTTTCCCCCCTCTCTCACAGGAGCAATTCTGTATTGCAAAACAGCGATACTACCCACCCACCCCTCAAACCAAGTCAGCCATATGCTACAGCATTTATGCCATCCTTGCAAAGCTGAGAATCAATTTGAAAAGAAAATCCTGACTTGGAGTAACTAGACTTTCTGTGTACGTTAGGTAACTGAGGCTAATGCTAAGTTAATAACTATCTGTCAGGTTGTATCTAGCAATCCTCTGTGAGCGTCTCCAATTCCAGACCAAATGGCACTAAATTACTATGAAACTCAAACTCTGTTCTGCTGAGATACAGGCTTCAACGTTTAGATGTCCTGAACTGGAGCTGAATCCGTCCCATCTGGGGATGACGTACATTTGTGAATTAACACAACCATCTTTACTACACAAACTTGTCAGAACCAAAACATCACACTAATCTCAACAAAAAAAAAATTATAAAATAAGAACCAAAATTACCAGACCAAGGACTAGAAATTCATGTTTTCATGTGGTACAAGTTAGCACATGAGATGGTGGAAAAAAAGTATTTCTAGATCCCACCCAAAGATTATCCTTCACGCACTGCAACCTACTGGCAAGTCTTCACATGGAAAAATCCCAGTCAGTCCCACAGGGGTCATTCAGCATTTTGCAGTTATAGTTACTTACAGGACTACCTATGGAAGAGACCGACTGCTTATCTCCTTCCAAAACAGTAAGGGATTAATTCAGTAGTCAGTTACACATACCACCATGTTATCAGAGCTATATCCTTTTCTATATGACCTAATCATCCTCATTAATTACAGTTAATCTCGAAAAGCATGCCTCAGTTTAACATTTAAGGAGAAGTTTAAACACAAACATCAACCTTTAAATCTTTCTTCTTTGATATAGCCAATTCAAGATAAAGTTAAAAACTGCCACAACTGTAATAATATTTTAAGCAGCAGAATGTGCTGTGAAGTCTTTTATTCCTTGCATTTCCATCAATACTTTTTTGTGCTACTGAACGATACACGTAAGAACTTACAGGGAAGTCTTTATCAGACTCTTGTATTTGAATAGCAAAGTTATCTGGGAAGACTCCTTCTTTACCATTGAGTTCTCCTTTCCACCAGCCTGGCTCTCCAGTGTCCTAAAATAAACAGGAATATTTCAATCAATATTTACTTCTTCCCCAGAAGAGATACAGTTGCACGAACAACGTTTTTGCTTTTACCCACAATATAAAAATAATCGTTTGTTTGAAATATCGTGTTTATAAGAGGAATACTTTGGCCACCTTAACAAGGGGAAACAGCTACAGATCAGATTTGGTCACTTTTTGTTTTTCTGAAAAGCAGAATGAAATGATATTATATCATATGTAAGATAAGGGTATAAGGATAAGATCTGCAAAGGGAAGGAAAGGACATAAACCCAGTTATGACCCAATGCACAATATTCAGTATTCGCAACTTCCTTGACTGGCAACTTATTCGGTAAATACTTCAAGTGTCATTGGAGTAACACAATTCTACTAAATAAAAGTGATTCTGATGTGATTGATCAGGTCCATCGGTCTGAAAAGGATGAAGAAGCGATAGGATGTACCCTACTGAGGAAAAAAATCACCACGTTGAGACATAAGGAAAAAAAAAGGAGAATTAATTCAGTGGCACAGAAATCCATTACATGATCTTACTGGATCAAGGCCTTAGTTTATCCATAACAGAAAGTACGACATTATTCGAATATTTTTAGCAGCATAAATAACAGCTTTCCTCTGTGCCTCAGATGCAAACTACTGCAGATGTCGCTCCTGCATACAAGCCCAAGTGGATTACTGCTGATATGTGCCACTGTTAGCAGCACCAAGTAGTTCATCCCAAAGTTCAGTCCACAGCAAGGACAATTCAACACTAAGTTCAGCTGAGACATTGAACAGGTAAAGGAGAGCGGGAAAAATAAAATATGAAATAAAATAATTTAACAAAAAAAAATCCCACCCCACATTAAACTAAAGGAGGAATCGGCAGGAAAAAGACCTGAATGGATGATTAGTGATGAAAGTAAAAGTTTGCTGAAGTTTTCTTTCATTTCTCCCTCCCTCACCCTTTCAATTAAGTACTGTAGAGTCCAATTTCTGAACAGCGTGCAGCCATGAATGGGATAAGGCATCCATTGCTAAACTTCATTTAGAGAGTGCTGAGGCATGATAGCAAGTCAGAGACAACTCCTTGGAAAACGATCATATGCAGAACAAACAGAGAAGAAATGGCTGAGGGGGACAGGCTTTACACAAAGTGAATGTGCTAGAAGAAAATACCTTAACACTTGCAAGATCAAAACCCTGGACTGAGTCAGCCACCTGACAGTTAAATTAATGTACTCAAACTTCAGAAGATGGTTTTGGAGGGAGAGCTCTGCTCTGGATAACCCTTCTTCGCTCCAGTTTGGACCAGGGTATGCTTTGGGTAAATGAGTTTAAAAAGAACAGAGAGGCAAGAGATACAGTGAAGATAATCCCCTGGGCCAAGGGCTGTCGTGTTTCAAAATGTGCCTTCCATAACTATTCTTTTCCACTGTAATTACTGTCAATAATACTGATATCAATTTTCTTGTTAAGAAAAGCAGCAATCTTTTCCATAAACTAAAATCCTCCTAAAGAAACAAAGTGTTACTTTTCTTCCACAACTGTGTGAAAGCTGGGGGGGGGGGGGGGGGGGGGTGTTTCCTTTCCACTTTTTTTAGGCAAGTTGTTATTCCTTAATATAGCAGCATCTAAACAGTAACTAGCAAAAGACTGCAGAGTACTGCAGGAAAATTAAGTATGGGTAGGTTCATTGCCTGTTAAAAACCATCTCTGTAACAAGATGACCTTTCAAAAAGGTGTTTTCAACATTCAACACAAATAGAAATATTCAACTAAATAATCATCTTTCTCTAAATAACCAGACCGTATCATTAACTTCGGTATGGTTATTCTGAAATAGCAAGTGTCTCTAACACCTGGACTTCATTCTCCTACTGAAAACATTTGCTAGTTTTTTTTTCATAATACCTAGATCAAAATCAGTCAGTACAGATCTTAATTTCTCTCCTTTTGACACAATAATACTTTCCAACCACCACCTCTAGGTCAGCCTGATATATCACCAGAGAAGAAGTACAAGTTCTGAAGGTAAAAGGGCTATTTGCAATGTTTTTCCAATTTCCTCACTGAAAAGGCATTTGGTACTGGGTGTATACTGATCCGACTGGCCTTTGAGGAGTCTAAGATAACTTCCCACTCTGGAACAATCTTTAAGGACATCTGTATCTCCACCAAGCAAAGAAGCCAAGATTTGACCCTCACATGAGACAAATCAGTCTACGGGAATATCCACTCCAACAGACTCTCCCGCTTTTACATTTTACATGTTACCTACCTGTACAAACCCACAAAAGCTATATAAACGGTTAAAGCAGACCAAACATCTTACCTTACTGATTATTTGAATGATCTCGCCTTCTTTAAAGCTGAGTTCATCATTTGAGCCTTCACAGGAAAATATTGTCCTGCAATATTCCTTGGCTGAAACAAAGCAGCACAATTACTACACTTGCATACCATGGGTAGTAACATACATAATACCAACTCACTTGTGCTGTCTGAAAGGAGAGCTCAGAGATTATCACTATAAACATACTTCCCTTCTAGGCTAGCCATCTGAGACTGCTTTGCAAATGTTCACCATGTCATTCATATCACAAGAAAAATAAGATTATACATTTACAGAGCAATGGAGATAAATCTTTGTGAAGTCAGTAGTTTAAGCTCCAAAACATTTTTTTCCACAACAGCAACGTAATTCAAGTACTCTGACTTCTGAGGGAGAAAAGAGGAGCCTACTCAATTGTAACAGCCTATCTAACCCTCCCTGTATATATTATATAAGAATATATGTATTATATATACAATATAATATTTAATATATTATATAATTATATATTCAATTTTGAGCTACTTTAGACAAAAATGGTTTCAAGCTTTCCATTGAGAGTTTATATGATATTTTCTCAAAATTGATCTAAATTTCAAATTTGCAATCCTAATTAAATACATGCAATTGTTTCAAAGTGACATCCTTTAACAACACGTACGATTACAGAAACTTCAAATACCCAAGCAGCACATTTGCTGAAAGTCTGCAGTGAAATCAACTAACTGAAGCAAAGGAATTCCTTGACTAAGCACCTGAAACCTGAGCTCATCTGCGTGATCAACTTAGTCACAGCCTCCTCTGCAAAAAGTAGAAAGAATAAATTCCTTTCTTTCCACTTGGTACAGTTCAATAACTAATCCATTTAAAATTGTGATAACGATTTCAGGTAAATAAGCAGGAGGATTTGTTTTCCTTTCCCACGCTAGAACAAAAACAACGTAAGGCAGGCCAAAGTACATTAATACAGAAGTCTTGACTGCAAAGCATTTTTTGCACCTTTTTTAACCCCAGCACATTTAAAATTATTTAGCTGATAAAAAGGCTGGATTTCTGACAGATTAAGGAAGAAGCAGCAAACAAAATGGACTCTAATGTGCTGCCATAACCTGTCGGGTATTTGGCACTGACACAACGCACAAGTGAGCAGCTGCATTAACCCTCAGTTATCTGACAGCACAACATCAAGGCATCATTAGGATCGTCTGCAAGTCAACTTGTTAATGACTGCCTTTTGCTGGATGGTAAGAAAGTAAATGAGTGAGTTGCATTTGAACCTTTTTGTTGTTGTTGTATTTTGTTTAATCAAGATATAAATCTGTATTTAAAAGAATGCACAAATTGTATTCTTAAATTAAAAAAGAAAAAAATCTACCTTGGTCAGTGCCAACCACTGTTAAAATGCAAAAGTATGCCAAGCTTAAGAGATAGACATATATAGATACATAACCGCATGAGTAATCCTAGGTACAAGAACTTGCATTATTTTACTGCCTTATCTAGTGATCAAAAATGCTCAACTATAGACTGACTATATTGTGGTTTGTGAAGAACTACAGAAACATAAGCAGAACCATGTCAAAGAGATGAATGTTTAAATCGAGGTCAAAAAAAAAAAGAAAAATCACACTGACTAAAAAGAAAAATCTAACAGGTACACTACAAATATCTATCAAATTCAGGGATTTTATTCATTAGTAATTAATAAGTGTAACACAAGTGTAATACATTTCTATACATTCTGATTCTGTAAAAATACATGCATTTCCTTACTGCCTGGGGATTTGGCCAGTACAGCTGAACTATGCGGTCCTCCTCCTCCTCCTCTTCCAAGCGCTTCTCCCGTCCTCACATGCACCAAGTCCCACAACAGACAGAAAACCGTGCCAGAAAGGGAACCTTTCACTCTGCTCCAGCTGCCAGGAAGGCTGGAGACAGGGAGCCCAGCACCCTGCAGACTGCCAAGGTCCCTGTATGTGCCAGGCTGCGAACCCCAGCAGTCAGCACCACCCTAGAAACCCAGCCACCTACGTTAAGAGTATGTACAATTTGCCACTTCGGCATCTTATTTTGTGAGCCTGATATTCTGCCAGTAGTTAAGACGAGGAAAGAGTCCAGTTTAACTTTCCAGCATTTAAATCTAAGATGGTATTTACAAAACAGTAAATCTGAACTTCAGTAAATACTTTTAGTAAAAGGTAGTTTAAAACTGAATCTTTTCCAAAGACTCAGGACTAACAATACAGCAGCAGGAATCACAGATGATGTAGTCTAACATAACGGGGGGAAAGGGGTCAAATTGTGATTATTTTATTTTTTAAACAAAATATTTTTACATACTTGCACCAGAGGCCAAAACAAGCTTCCCAGAAATAGCAGAGCCACACCACAAAATAAGCCACACTAGTCTAAACATTTTAGAGATCTCTGCTTGTTTACTAACATATTGAACACAGTTTATTTTAAACTTGCTCTCTCAAAACTGAGGATGATATACATAAACTGTAATATGGTCTATATTAAAATAAAACACTAAGGAAGAAAACAAGCTTTCTTCCAAAGGTTGTAAGATGTTCTTAAATGGTGTCTATAGGTATTATCTACTGATGTTCTACAGCATCTATTACTACCATATTTGAGCTCTTCTCTGATGTGTTCATTTCTCTGGGGAGCAGAGACTCAGCACGACTACTGGATTAGTCCAATTTCTATGCTTTTAGTATGAGATGCACCTGAAATTATGAAAAGAGCTACATACCGAATAGTCTGAGTGTTCAGTACTGAATGTTCAGATTTTTTAGGCAGACTTGGGTTAATTTTTATGCAAAGTTTTAGACAAGTCAAATTTCACAATGCTCAGGGCTGCACACTGTCTTGCTGGCTCTTACAGCAATAGCACTGGAATGGTTTAAAAGCAAGACCCCAAGACTATCCCAATTTTGAAGTTTAGTAAAGATTTCAAAGCTGCAAGTAAGCATCTACTTCCGTTGAATGCATCGTACACAAACTTTTGATATGTGCTTTGCAATGGTAAAACTTAAGTATTAACTACGCTCAAGCCATTACATCAAACACTTCTTGACAGTAATCAGCTGTTTGTAAATATGGTAATGCTATTTATAGCTATCCAAGTCAATAAAGCCAAAATATGGCTAAAATGGCATGAATGCCCTATATACTGCTATAGCTACAGATAAACTAGGGCTTTGACTAACAAGCCTGCCATTTCAAGTGCCCTGTTCTGCTAGATTACACAACTCCTGAACATAGGCAAAAAGTCAATTGTTTGTAACAGTTTTCTTATTTCTGCAAATTATGCATTCCATGTAAAACAACCCACTTACACCAAAATAAGGTATTTCCACATAAAACAAAAATATACTTGAAATTACAATACAGAAGTCAAAAAAAGGTCTGCTCTGGAGCCAGGTGAAATTAGCTGTCTACACATCACATAATTGAAGTTAGTTTTTTATATGGGGGTGGCACTCCCACAAGATGTTTTGGGTTGACTTAAAAATACCTCTCTAGATAAAACTATGCAATTCGGTAGTTAAATGAAGTCATAAACTCTTAGAGATAATAAAAAAGAAAAATAAAAAATAAGTTATAAACAGAACCACAATGGAACTGGATTATCTAGGGAACAGACTTCAACAAAACCTAAGCACCAACTTTCTGATGCAAGAAACTTTGCATACAGTTATGACAAGACACTAGCAACTCCACAGTAAATCCTGAGCCTAGAAAGTCACTTCTATAGCCTAGGGACAGAAACTGAGTTAGGGGACTGTTCCATAGCAATAGATTTCCAGCATCCCGGTTGAACACTGAAAGCTAGGCAGGAGGTCAGTCAGTTTGAGCACGTCAACGTAGCAAATTAATGCAAAGGGGCTGCTGCAATAAAACTTCATACCCTAGCCTTATTTTGTTCTGGGAGACAACCCTACAAGTGTTTTTGATTCATTTTCCACAGAAATACAAGCAAAAACTCCTTCAGACTTCTTTGCATTTGCATAACTCCTCAAAGGTACGGAACATTACACAAAAACCCAGTCCAGACAAAAGTTTAAGATTTTAACAGCAAAAAAAGTGACAACCAAATACTTCCCTAGAGAGGACTACCAAGTAATAGATGTAAAGTTCCATCAGCCTTACCTTTTGGTTTACTTTCAGCTTCTGATTTTACTACTTCTGACGAGCTTTCAGTTTTTGTTGTACTGGGAAAATGAATTAGCTTTGTTCCAGGGGGATGGTTAGGTGATGGCTGTATGAACGAAACAGAACTTTGTTAACAAAAATTCATTGAGTTTTACTTTTGATTACGCTACAGGACGCAGTCAGGTTTTCATTAGCTGAGATGATGCGAATGACCATCTCCAAGAGATTCAGTGAGCTTTCCCATTAAATACTTAACTTACTGTAGTTACGGCCACTGCAATTAGAATTTTGTCTACCAATTAAAGACACAGCACAGCTTTCAAACTGGAAACCAATCTCAGGACATTGCCAGATATACTTTTGCAATCATATTTCAGCAGTTCCAAGTGTTACTGTTCCATTATCCTGAAAATTGCCTCCTCCAGCACAGAGCAGAAGCAATTATTTAACAGCTCTGCTGAAAGTAACGCACTGACCACGCTTACTTTGCACTGGAATAAAGCAGGAATATTCAGTAGTCATACACCACCTCAGCAGAAGAGGCAATCAGTTTTTAACTACTCAGACAAATGTAAGAGCACATGAAAGCCCATCCCAGCTTCCCTTCACTCTTAGTGATTTGTACAGAACAGAACCAGAACAGATAAACGTCACTAGAGATTCCTCCTGAAGCAAAAAAGCACAGAGGCATTGCAACCGGTAACAAGTTTCAGACTTAACATCTAACCAAAATAATTGTTCCAATATTCCACCCCGCCCCCCCGCTCCCCCCCCACAGACTTACTGAGCTGCCAGGAAGATTCAGACAGCTTCAGTTGCAGCCACTTCTTCACAACCCTATGAGCTACAAACATAGAATATGATCTTACAGTCAGTACTTACCTGAGCAGCCCTAATAGTGTTACTGACGTGAAAAATCCCATTGCCTTTAGTTACTCTGTTCATTTTCATTTAAACTTTGCAGACTCTCTACTGCCAGAGAACTAGATTTACTCTACTTAAAACCAGATGATGCCTGTGGGCCGGTGTTCGGTACCTCTGACATACCATAGAGGAAGCCACAGCCACTTGGGATGTTCTTGGAGCACATATACAATTTAACTCACTCCAGAATGCTAGATGAAGGAAGCACTAAAATAACTCACCTATGAGAATAAACAAGTCCACCATGGAAATAGTTCTCTACATTTCCCCCTTCCAAAATGAGATGCAATTAGAAGTGCAAGAGGAAGTTTAGGCAGACGGGGTATAAATAGCCTGAGCCTAGGCAAGATGCTGGGACCAGCTGAAACCTATCTATCTCCTGCAGGAGCATACATACTCTTGAGCACTTCAGATACATCAGTGCTCAGCCTTCCTGTGCTGAACAGTCTCTGAATTCCACAAGGGAAAAGAAGCCCTCTCTGCTCTAGAGTTTCCTGATGACAGCTCTTTTCTTTACTGGCTTAAAGACTGAGAATGCCCTTCCAGCATCCCTCCATCTAACTCCAAAGCGAGTTGAGCACAAATCCAAAGAAGCCATCTATTTTCGCAAGACCTTCATGAGAATTTTCTCCCTAGGGCTCTCCACGTTATTCTGTAAGTCTGTCTGCCTTTAGGATGACTTCGGCAACAAGCATAAGTGGAATATGAAGTGCTAAACTCAACTGTTTATTTCATTGTCTTTAAGCTATGCAGAACTGTTTTCTCACTTCATTTCCCCTCTTGCTGAGAAGTGGCCTACAACAACTTTCCAGACAAGCCAACTAACAAAACAGAGTGCCAACATATCTTAAGTGTTTATACACAGTCACATAACACAATTCAAAATGTCTGAGCAGACGTCACATTAATTGAACATACTTTAGATAGGCTCTTTATACTCCCAAGTTACAAGGTAGAAAGTAGGGAAACACACTTTTGAACGATCTCATGACAAGAAAGCAAATTGAAAGCTAGGTCCTGAAACCACAGTCTAACAGCATTCACACAAAGATGGAGTGTTCAAGGGACAAAGCCTGGAGAGAACCAAAGAAAATCAATGTGCCTTCACAGAATCACAGAATGGTTTGGGTTGGAAGGGACCTTCAATGATCATTTAGTCCAACCCTCCTGCCATGGTCAGGGACATCTTTCACTAAGATCAGGTTGCTCAAAGCCCCGTCCAACCTGGCCTTGAACACTTCCAGGGATGGGGCATCCACAACTTCTCTGGGCAACCTGTTCCAGTGTCTCACCACCCTCATCATAAAGAATTTCTCCCTCGTGTCCAGTCTAAATCTACCCTTTTTCAGTTTAAAACCATTGCCCTTTGTCCTGTCACTACAGGCCTCGGTAAAAAGTCTGTCTACATCCTTCTTATAAGCCCCCTTTATATACTGAAAGAATGCAATAAAGTATCCCTGGAGCCTTCTCTTCTCCAAACTAAACAACATCTTCCTTAGGAGATAACGTTCCCGGAGCCTTAAACAGAAAGCAACACTCTTGTAACTTTCATTTTCTGAATCATCTGATGTTTTGGCTGGACCAGAAACAAAGAGGACACACACCATGTCTATGGGTGGATGAGCACCACTCTTAGCACTGCTATGGAGGGAAAACACATTCAACACACCATGTCTATGGGTGGATGAGCACCGCTACGGAGGGAAAACACATCCGAGGAAGTATCTGTCCCTACCGTCTCCCCAGGGACTCACCCCACCTTTTGCCCTACACCATTACAATTATTTCCATAGCAGCAGAGGAAAGCAAATCAGTCAGCAAAACAGCATTAATGACCATAACCCACAGACAAAAAATTGAAACTGAACAAAGGTTTTAAAA
The DNA here is from genome assembly GCF_000699145.1 of Aptenodytes forsteri. Taxonomy (NCBI): domain Eukaryota; kingdom Metazoa; phylum Chordata; class Aves; order Sphenisciformes; family Spheniscidae; genus Aptenodytes; species Aptenodytes forsteri. Next base: position 4,300,682 of record NW_008796220.1, on the reverse strand, counting down.
GCTTTCTCAAATTGATCACTTGACTAAAAAGTGAAACACTGGATTATCTCAGCTGCTGTTAATTCATCAAAAGCTGAAAATCCATACATAAGCTCTTGGTATAAACAATGCATAAGTTCAAGATAAAGGACTGAACATCGCTGTTGTGCTTCCAAGAGATAAGAGCACACTTGGGTTCAGATCAAAATAAAACTCAAACTAAAGCAATTTCGCTATCATCACGTTATCTGCTCTCTCCTAAGCTTTAAGTTTGATATATAGAGGATAAAAGTGCTCCTTTTCCCACTCACTCATAAAAAAGGAGAAAAGAAAATGAAAGAGGATGCAAAATTGTAGAACAGTCTTTTTCAGGCTTACACAATCAGCAGTTCATGTAGCTCATTAACCTAAGACATCAAAGCCAAAAGCTTGGCAGCATTCACTGAAGGACATTTACATTGGTAATGACGGCTGACACCTAGAACAACAATCTCAACACCCACCAAAACTGGGGAAAAAAACCCAAACCAAAACCTAAAGAAACCCCAAGATATTCCTTGTTTTGAAGGCCAAGTTTAACTTGTATAGGAAGACCTAACAATCTTGTCCCAGATTGTATACAAAGTCTGTTACAAAGAGAACTATGAGAGACCTTGTACTGTAGATGTGTTTGAGAAGTTATTATGTCTTACACCGCATGGCTTTGAAATGACAATTTTTATATCAGCTTGGTTTTTCCTCTCTAATGTTTTAAATACCAAGACGTTTGAATAGACCTTTTGGAATCAATGTTAAATATACTATGAAAGAAGTTTGAGGAGGCTTGTTTGGTTTTATAAGCAAGAGCTCTGTGAGATGATTATGGTCTGATTATGGAACGATATTGACAAATTTTAGTGGCCAGTGTATTCAGCATCTGTAAGATATTATGTCTTCAGATTCCACGTCTTTTAAATTGTTTTTACAGGAAACCCAAAAATAACAATATGAACTGCTACAAACCTTATCTTGCTTTTTATCTTCTGATTCATTACTGGATAATCTTGTCTTCAGTTTCACTGAGCCTTCTTTAAAGATATCTCCAAACCCAATACCTCGGATTTTCTTTGGCTGTGCTGGTCCAGATCCGGGTTCATTCCCATTTCCTGGAGAGACCACAGGTGAGGTAGGACCACTGAAAACAGACTCTGAAAGTAAAAACAGAAAGAAAAAGTTGTTTTAATATCTGAAATTATTTGCTCTTCTGGGAAAAAAAAAGTGGAATAACACAGCTGTGTGCACTGCTCTTGCTAAACAGCTTTTCTAGGAACATTATTGTAGCTGTAATACCTCACATTTGTTCTAGTTGTGTATTTAACATAAGACCATTTGAAGTGACACCAGTATTGGACTGAATACTCTGGCAACTAAGTCATTAGATCACTAATACTTCTTGCTATTTCAATTATCACGCAGGCTCCACAGTCTATAAACGTCAATGTTATGTTTTCCATTAGTTTTATGAAACATTGCTTACGCATTCTCTGAAGACATGTTTTTAGTCCAACATTTAAAAGCTTGTCATTTGCACAGCTATAGCTGCTGAAAGTGATAATCAATAAAGGTCCACAGTTAGTCCTACCATGTTTCTACCACGTCTGACCACAGCCACAGGAAAAAACAGCGTGTTTCAGTAGTAGAGTGATGCCTCTCAAGGCACCAAAGTGAAATTTTCCTATTGCTTAAAATGCACTATCAAAAATACCTGAAAAGAGTTTATTGCAAATTTATTTAAATAGCTTTTTAACCTGATAACCCTTAAAACCTATGTTAAATGAGTTAAACATTCAAATTAGGTATAGTTGTTTGAGATTAATCACTGGTAGATAAAAAGTATTTAAGATTCTTTTAATTGTTCAGTTTTAAGGGACAACATTTATCCACCCCCAAAAAATGTAGTTCAGAGAAGAACTTAATTTAGGTGTTAGGAGCTTTTAAAACTTTTTTTTTTTTTTTTTTTAATTTTTATTTTACAGTCAAATCTGTTAAAACCTACAAACTAGTATTCACGGGCAAACTATTTCCACATGCAGAATTCCAGGAGATAGTCATGTGAAAATAGACAGCTTTTATAAACCAAGTTAAAAATAGCCTCCACATCTTTTAGCCTGTCAGTTAAGTTCTTCCCAGCGTATGCATCCCTGGGAATTGCAATAAAGATTAAAGCCTCTTCCCTCAACCATAAATTTAAGGGGTTTCGATAATACCACAAAGTTACATAGCCTCTTGACTTCAGTTTCTCACCTTTTCTCCATTGAATTACTCTTCACTTAGTTATATCCCTTTTCGATATCTAAAAGGATAGCTAGAAATTTCATTGATGAGAAAAGTCCAGGTTGCATGTTTGAAAGACCATAGCTCAGTGAATGGGGCATTTACTGTTTCCCAGGAGTGAGGAAAGAACTAGCAGATACTTGAGATCCTGACTGTGAAAGTACTGAGCATTAAATAAAACCCCTGGGGGTGTGAGGGGCTGAAAATCATAACTTGTTAGTTACTGACAGAAAATACAATTACTTCAAATTACTGTGCAGTCCCACTAATCTCAGTATTCAGGAATTAAGACCAACACATACCCATTTGTAAATTAATCTCACCAGACCCCACTAAACTCAGGGAACTTTACCTCCAAGGAGATAGCCACTGAGCTATTTCGGACTGCTCAAGTCAAGCAACTCTTGTTTTACACTACTGAAATTACTTCCACAATTTACAAAAAAAACCCCAACAACCCAAAACCAAAACAAACCAAAACAAACCAACAAGCCAGACTTTTCTTTCCTATCCCTGAGCAAACCCTTGTTAGAAACAATCAATACTGAACACCTTGTAAATGAGGGTGCACATTACTACAATGGGGAGGGGGGAGGATCACTTTTTCCCTTGAACATTACACAGCTGTCTTTAAGCATCGATTAACTCACATTAAGATGTTGTTCCCAAAGAACACTCCCATTCCAGCAGTATCATATCACAAGTCCCCAGCCTTCAAACTGTCTATGAAGGCATGAATGCCTCTAAAGTGCAGTTTTAAGGGAACAAAGTAATTGCCTGTAAAGCATGCACCTGCCTGGCACCACTCGGCACTCAACTACTGTTCAGCCACAGACCATCTGCTTCTGCCCGAGCTATATCATAGCCACAAGGGAACGGCTAAATGGAAATACTGCCTTAAAAACATTTTATTGTTAGATTAAAACATAATAAAGAACCAGGGCCCCCTTCCCAGGATTCATTTTAAGTTGAGGGTCTCTATACTGTTTTGATTCAATTCAAGTTTTAATTCTCAACTGACATGGTTAAACGCTTAAGTTTTCCATGTTAGAGAACTCATGTCTGTGAGAATAAGACTGAAAAAAGCTATTAAACGGAAGAATAACTTCAAATCCAATACTAAAAAAAGCTCAACACTGAATATGATAAGATTTCTAGTGATAAAATGCAGAATATACATTTGCAAGATCAAGACCTTGACTGCAATTTTATTAGAAGTGTATTGGGAGCAAGACAGGTATCTTCATACTCAGCATCAATATTTTCTAGAATGAAATTAAATACTTACCATTCTTAGGAAGCTCGAATTTTTTACAATTTTTGTTGTACTACAACCATAATACTCCAAACTATACCTGAGATCTAAAATGACTTTGCTAAGGGTTTACAACAAACAGAATACCTCCTGTGTCATCCAGAGTGTCCTGTGTTTCTCCATCATCTGTCAATTCCAATTCTTTCACAAAGTTTGAAGGAAACAACCCTGCTTTGCCATTCAGTGTTCCACTCCACCAGCCTTCTTCTACCTGTATAGAAATATTTTGCACGTTACCAATAAAGCAGAAGGAAATTCCTATCAATTCCATCCATACTTCACTTATAAAACTCTACAAACAACTTTGGGAAGGTTCAAATGACCATGATTTCTCTTTAAAGAAACCTACCAAAGATGTAGAAACAGTAGGCAAAAAGAAGAGCAAGAAAATAATTTACTGTCACTTCTATCACTACAGCAATGATCCTGAAACACGAGACTAGCCCCATGCCAATTAATCCAGAAGAGCAGCAAAATGTTCATCAGCTTTCTAAAGGTAAGACAGAATAACAGGCATTACACATGTAACAGAAGAAGAAAATCACAGAATGGTTTGGGTTGGAAGTGACCTTTAAAGGTCATCTAGTCCAACCCCCCTGCTGTGGGCAGGGAAAAATATTAAAACTGTTTATGAAATAAAGATGCAACTTTTAGCCTGGTTTTCTAAGGAAATTTTTATGTATTCTTGCTGTCCATCTGTCTTTTTCTCTGTCTTGTCCAGTTTCCAGCAGTCCTATTCACACTGGCCTCGTATCCATTGAACAGCTTCAAACAATTCTGATCAAAAGACACAAGTTTCAAAGATATAATTTCTACAGATAATGTTGGATAGAACAGAGAAAAATCCTTAAGGACATCACAGAGGAATGGAAAACTAAGCTGTCCATTCTTTCTAGCAGGAGGCAACTGGCTGAACAGCATATGACTAGCTTTAGACATGTCAGAAGGTACAGATACTTTCCCATCAGAGCTGGCCAGCCAACGACAGTAGCCAAGACACACAAGGATTTTGTGGTGGCACACAGAGCAGTCCTAAGGATAGAAGTCTGTTGGATGCCAAATTTTGTTGGCTTTGCTATTCACAAAACAACTCATTTTTGCACTGGAAATAAACCTGTTCAAGAATTAGGAAGCATGACAACTCTAACGCTCAGTTATGTGCTTGGATTCCTGGTGTGTCATTTACACCGCAATACTCCAAAATTTAATGGAACGTTTATCAGGAATTCCCCACAGTCCAAAGCAGAACAAGCAAAAGCTGGGCATGCATCGGTGAAGGTGTAAAACAATGCCAGAAGACTGAGTAAGAATTGTGCTCTTCAAATTTATGAACAGTTTTCAAAATGTCTTAAATAAATCAAATGTATTTGCCTAATGAGCACTACTTAAAAATGGTAATTAAGATAAATTTTCAAAATATTTAATTTCAACTGCTCTGTTTTGGGGCTGGAAAGCTGTTTTTAGATAAGAAAGAAAAGCAACAGGGAAAACCAAAACAACAGCAGTTGTTTACATTATCTTTTTTTAGCCTTGTTTTGTAGGTTCACTACGCCTGACACACAGGCATAGTTTTTAAACACTAGCCTACCTCCAGGCAACCAGAACGCATGCAAAACCTGGCAGCTACAGAGACAGACAGGCAATGAAAAGAGCACTGTTATTTTTAAAGACATCCTGGTGCTCAAATATAGCTTTGCTGTGGATGGTTCAAATTCAGACTCCGGTCCTCTGAAACAAATTTTAAGCATAGATCCCTGACAAGTGGTGACCAGGCTCCGGCACCTCGTGCTTTACAAAATACATCACAGAAAACTAAAATTCAAATGCCTTGACTCACCCATACTACACCCAAGAGCCATAAGAAAGGGACTTTTAATGCTTACGATACAGAAAGCAACTCAACCGTCTATTTATTCTTCTGCCAAGAAATATGGTCAGCAAAGCACTTTACAGACTTGCAAGGCAAAGCGATGCCAGTTCAGAGACAGACAGGAATAAAACAAATTTCTTGAGTGTACTTGCTTCAGCCTCCTCACCAAACTGTCTTTAAAAAAACTGACTATATACAAACTGTATTACCAGAAAAGGTATCTTTAATCGATATTAATAAACAGGTTAAAGAAGTTCTACACGCTTTGGTGGAGAGCATCTGCACATCTCTGGGTGCTAGCAACACAGATGACAATTTCACAACTCATCTTCCATTTCAAAATCTTCCCACGTGATACAATTTCCACAAGAGGGAGTTACAGCTCTGGAACGCACATCGGTACTTTTTTTTTTTTTGAGTGTGAATTCCATCAACTTATTTCTATAAGATGAGGAAATCTCACACTTCTAAACAAGGGTGCTTAAAAGGGGGGGGGGGGGGAAGGCTGAAACAAGCAGTTTTGCCAACCTGATATTTATTTTTTTTAATAAAAATTCCGCTAATTGAGTCATGAATTTTGATTATGCTTGATAACACAGCATGCAAATACTACAAATGTAATACTGCAAAAATAAATCTGCTATTTAGTGCTGCATCTGACAGGGGGAAGATATGAAGGAGAAACAAAAGTTTTACAGCAATGATACAGTTATTACGTGCACTTTGTTGTGTGTTTTGCACACAAAACTCACATGTTCTATAAACAAAAAACCCTGTGGATTCAGCCAGCACATAGCACAAGAGCCTTCTTCCCTAAAAGCTACTTCTGATCCTTGTAGCCTGCTCTCTTCAATATTAGCCATTTAATTTCTGAACCCATCTGCCTCCACCTTTGATTTCATGATCAGTAGTGTCAGTTGTAACTACTCAATTTATGAAAACAATTGCAAGGGCTAAATACTGAATTATTCTCAGGTAACTGGCAGAACCGATCCCCTTGTGGAGTTGATTTTACCTTATTTTCCCCACGAAAAAAGTGACCAAATTATCTTCCATTGAAGTAACAGTTACAAGTTATCTGCATATATATATAAATAGCATCTTTTAGATATAAATGGAAGCAAAGATCGCCTCACAGTAGTGAAGACAAATTACCTAAGACAAGTTATCCCAGTATATTGCACAACCAATGGATGGTATTTTCTACCATTCTTCACATTTCTGGTCCATCAGTACAGTTTTGTGAAGCAGACCTAGCCTACACCTGTCAAGTCTATTCTAGACCATCATGAAAACAATGTGCAAAGAGCTCTGTGCTAGTAGTTAGCTGCAATATTTTTCTACCTGGTAGCATTTGCCTAAAAATTTGATTAACGTTTTTTCTCAGAAGTAGCAAAGGCTGGGTACTACAAATATGTATTTTCAAATCACTAGGAAAGGAAGAAGCATGGGGACTGATCAAAAAAAAGTTAAAGGAATAAAATAAAATCCATGTCTCCTTAAGAAACCACATGAGGAAATGCTTTGATCTTTTTATTCTGTTTGGCTATTTGGTCATCTCTGATACATCACACTGAACACCCCTCCCAAAATAATTCCAGATGTTCACATGTGCGACCCAAAACAGCAACTTCTGCAATAGTTTACTGCACATGCTCTCTCTTGTAAATGCTCACGCACGACCAAAGTCATGACTGCTGTGTACAGGCACTATCCACAGATTAAACCGGTGAGGTTATCCAGGAGCACTCCTTTACAAAACATCCACACACAATGGTATTTATGAAACTGTGATTTTAGCGAGCAGGTTTTACAAGTCACTTGCTCTGTTTATTCGAAGATAAATTCTAGAAGTCACTAGTGCAAATGCATCTAAAAGCATAACTTTTTCCTTGCTAGCAGAACAGAAAAGTCCTTTCTGGCAACTGTCTGGATCCTGGAGAGTTAGCACTCTCTTCAAAAGAGGTCATGCATCTGAAAAGACACAGTCTCAAAGCTACTTAAAAAGCACCACCAGACACATGGCTAGAAAGAAAGGTTCGATCTTCTCCTTCCTCCGACTCTCAGGGAGGTAATAAGAAGAGATGGCACCTGTGAAGGTCCGAGCACGCCGTGCAGAAGTTTTCCACCTAGTTCTGAAAAGGTTCCTTCCATGATCGTTCTGATCTTTTCCACAAGTTCCCCGACAGATTCAGCTCTTTTAAGAGACACTCCTTCCACATATTCAAGCCTCCCACAACACAAATTGCTATTGAACGGAACAGATATCAAGGAAGCATGTAGGTAGGAAAAGAAAAGAATCCCCTACCCCTAAAGCCCCTCTCAGATACATGGGCCATTGCCATCAAGTTCTGAACATCAAGACAGATCTTTACATTTCCTACCCAGGGGAAAATGAAGGCAATAGAAATAACAGCATGTTGCTGAGTGCATTTTAATGTTCCATATTTTTGTGCAAGTGAGTTGAAGTATATTATACTACAGGTACGGGTTTTTGTACTGAATACTGTTACTATTGGTTCAAAGCTTTTAATGACTTCACAAGAAAGGACAAAACTGGAAAATCAGGTCAAATAACATTTTTCACCTAAATCAAGTTAGGGTATGTCAACTTAAGGGAAACTGGTCAAACAGTTTTAGCATAAGCATCCTAAAAGTGAGGATCACAGAGACAGGGCCAAAGAACAGGAAAAGACTTTTGAAAAAGGAATCAGTTTAACAGATCACAATTTATTGCTGCAATGATCAAATATTTCCCCTAAACATCTAGTGTTCATTGATTTAAGATTAGATCCTGAGAGAAAGAAATCCTAAACTATTAGCTTCAGCTTCAAAAACACTACTTCCCATGCTATTTTTCCAACATCCTTGTAATTCAAGTAATCAGCCAAAAAAACAATTTGACTTTTGGCCACATAAAGAGACAATTGGCTCTCTAAAACAGCTTACCTCTTCATTGATGTCAATCACATCCCCCAGCCTGAGTTCCAGCTCATCCTCGTTCTGCGGGATGTATTCAAAGAGCACTTTGCACTGCCGTTTCTTGGACCCTGATTCAAAGGAAATGGCAAAAGTAAGAACGCTTGCAAAGGAAAACTGTTTTTCCTACACTCAGCTCCTGAGGATCGAATCTGACCAGAACACCCATAAGCCATCCCAAAAAGTGATGTAGCTTTTGCTGCTGGTTTTCCAGTTTGCTTGGGTCACTTTAGGCTAGCAAGCTGTATCTTAGACAGAGCTTGAAAGCCATCAAGCTTCACAGACTGCCAATTACAAACACACACTACCCTGCCAATTACCAACATGCTATAAAAAACACGTTGACACAAGCAAGTCAGATAAATCCCCAGTACAATGATTTTCTAGCTATTTCCTGACTGAAATCTGCAAGAATGACAACCACTGCCAGTGGCAGTGTTAGCACTTGCTTGGAAGAAAATGTGCAAGTTTGAGCCTCCAGTCTTTAAGCAATCCTGAAAGAAATAACAAATGTTTTGTTCTGCACAACACTGAACTGCCGATAGCCTTTCTGCCCTCTAACAAAGACCTTGCTAACTACAGGTCTGAGGTAATGCTAACATTTGCTCGGCTCATATTTCAAAATCCAAACTCATTTTTGTCTATGAATGCAAAAAACCTCTCTTTTCTCAGCACCAGTAAGGAGTCAAGAAATTCAACCTAAGCTTCAATTAGCAGTGTTTGACAAAGGCAAAATCAAAATAAAGTGCAGTCTTTAGATGTTTGCCACATATCGTTAACGCTTTGCAGGCATTAAAAAGACAAAATGACATCCCGAGAGGGGAGAGCATTGAAGTGGCTTCCAGCAACCCCTCCAGCCAGAGCAGTGTGAACCTACATTGCCCAATTACGCTGCACATACCCTGGAGTGATGCTGCTACTGAACCCGGAGAGTTTAGGCTTTTCTCCTTCAAACAAGAGGCCATGCCTTCAGACCTTTTCCACAACAGAAGAGCTGGCACGCTTTTGAAGGCAATTGTCATCCTGAGCTATGACCCACACGTGCTCCCTTATCCTCCTCAAAAACAGTTTAAGTGAAAATATCAATCAAAAGCTTGAAGTGGCAAAGCTTAATCTTGTAGGAGCTGTGTAATTCCCATACTCTCTCTTATACTTTGCAGTCCTTCCATACTCAAGCTTCAGCAATTAAGATTAGCTGGGTAAAAACATTTCAAAACACAGATACTGCCTCTAAGATTGATCCTTGTCTTACTATAGCAGTGTTGAAAGCCCAAAGTCAGACATTTAAAAGACCGCCACACCCACCGTCCTCAGTACAAAACCCACCAGGCATCTGAGTAATATTCAGCATCTAAAATTTCTCAGAAAGGGCTCACCAAATCAAGAATTTTCTACAGGCTGGTATATGGTCTGTGCTCTAAAGAGCTTTTAAAAAGGGGCAGGAAGCAAATAAACCAAAAGTATGAAGCTCTATGGGTTATTTCTAATAACACATAATTGCCCACATAATACACCTTTCTTAACTCCACTGAAACTCATACATCAGCCAAGAGGGATCGTTCGGTTAACAATAATTTTAATAAACGGTTCACTGGCCTTTACTACCTCCTACAGCGCTTTCAGGGCTCCTCCTTTGTATGAGATTAACTGATACCAAAAAAAGGCAAATTAAAAAGTCACGGCCATTTGGTATAAATCTGATCTGAGCATTCCTTTTCATATTGTAATTCTATCTAAATGGGGAAGAGGGGGAGAAAAACCCACAGATACATTTCACATCCAGACCTCTCTCTCACCTGACGTCTGTTTTCAGTGATACTGAGTTTAGGAAGTACTGCCTTTCAGATTTGAAAAATCCCTAGATTAACCTAGGAAGCTAACCAAACGGCTCAGAAAACACCAGTCCAGCTTCACGAGGTGCTGCAGGACTGCTGGGCTGGCAGCCCCCAGGCAGTTCTGTCCATTTCCAAAACAACTTGTATGGCTTCAGGTTTTATTTGTTTTGTACAAGGTAAACCAAATTTAGCCCTTTGTTGCCATAATTTAGCACACCTTCTGTATTTTCCTTTTCCTGAATAAAGGCAGCCATCTAACTGATAGGAATACTGCCTGCAGCTTACTACTCACCCGATATAAAATGCCTGAATTCAGCGAGAGCTGCACATGAGAACAACGCAAGGGACTTCCCAGGCAGAGACAACCTCACCGCACACTAGAAACTTGCTATTAAAGAAGCTTAACTTTGTTTTTAACATTGTAAACCTCATTTTACCCGGTTAGGAACCAGAAACGGAAAGACGACTAAGCACTGGAAACCTTTTGAAGGGAGTGAGCAATTGCCCAGGCACAGAGCAAACAGGATCTGCAAGAGCTGTTTAAACAGTCTTCCAGGAAAGAGGGAACAGCACGTAAAATGGAAACGCAGAGATTGTCGTTGCACCAGGTAAACAGTTGTGCGCTTAAAGGAAGGTGCTTGAACACCATTTTCCTCTAGGAGGACGAGACCAGCCAGAGCACTTCAGAGTGACACCAAGTTGTACCTGCTACCCTGGTGTCGTGGTCTAACCCCAGTCAGCAACTGAGCACCACACAGCCGCTCGCTCACCCTCACCCCCCACCAGGGGGATG
>NW_008796220.1:4284280-4289521 GCF_000699145.1 Aptenodytes forsteri | reverse complement strand
ACAAAGCAAGTGATGCACAATGCAGTTGCTCACCACCTGCCGACCGATGCCCAGCCAGTCCCCGAGCAGCGGCCCCCCCGGCCAGCTTTCCCCAGTTTATGTACTGAGCATGACGTCACATGGTATGGAATATCCCTTCGGCCAGTTTGCATCAGCTGTCCTGGCCGTGGTCCCTTGCAGCTTCTTACGCACTTCCTCACTGGCAGAGCACGGGAAGCTGAAAAGTCCTTAGTATAAGCACTGCTTAGCACAACTAAAACATCAGTGTGTTATCACATTATTCTCATGCTAAATCCAAAACACAGCGCTGTACCAGCTACTAGGAAGAAAATTAACTCTATCCCAGCCAAAACCAGGACACCTGGCCACAGCACTACAGCCACCAGCATGAAGACAAGACAAGACATGCTGAATACGGGATCGTTCCAGGGTTAGGGAGACCAGAATGAATAGCTGACACATGAACTGGCATCAGATCATGTTCATAGAATCACAGAATCCTACAATATCTCGAGTTGGAAGGACCCACAAGGATCATGTTGATTCCCTTTCAGAGCCTGGCTGCATTAATCTAGGAACAGCATTAATCTTTCAGGCTACGTTTTCAAAAGCCTGCTGATGCAAACATCTAACAGGCACATACGCGCTGTTGCCAATATGCATACACAGATCAGATTCATTAAAAAGTAATTTTGAAGGTAACATCCTTAGTTGCCTAGAAGGTTTCAACAAAGTTGTAAATCTGGTGGTCCCATTTCAGGGCTTTAGAAGACGACTAGTGCCTCTTCTCCTTTTATGGGCAAAAACTCAAAGCATAAACATACCAGAAACAGTAAGTTCTGAATTCTTTCTTTTAAAAAAGCAAGCTTAAATCATAAATGCCTGTAATCTCTTGTAAGAGAGAGGAAGCCAGTGTCTGTTGTAAGACTGAGGTGTCCAAATCCAAATCACATAGCAATTTTCTGGATGCAGGGAATGCCATTTTCTACTCTATGTTTCAGTCACCTTGATTTAAATACTGGCATTAAAACATAGAAACCACAGATACCAAGGCACCAAGTCCGTACTCATGAGCATCCTGGGGGCTGCAGTTACAACCAAAGGAAGACCACTAGTTTTTCTTAGACACCGCTAACTCCACCTTATTTCACACTAGAAGCGAGCCTACCAAACAAGAGGAACCTGAACTACAGAGTGCTTCCTTGTCACAAAGCCTTGAATTTGTAGCAAAACTTTTATGTTTAGAAGAAATGACCACAGGAAGACTTTTGATTATCATGAACAGGCCTGCAGCTCTCATTCAGGTACCTGACAATACAAGCAGAGCTTACATAAAGCTACAGAGTAACTCTGGAATCTGGATGGGGTCTAAATCCTGTTCTCAGGAAAATTCATCCCTATTGCTGCTGTTAAGAACTACATACAAGCTTTCTGCCCACACATTCAGGAGCGGAATTTGGTTTAGAATCGAAGTTTTTCCTCCTATGTCTCTAGTTTTCTGCACAACCTTAAAACTAAGTCAGACATTAAATAATTCGTATTTATTAAAAAAATGCACATCAGCAGCTTACACAATTGAAGGAATGGAAAGACTACATACTCTTCTTGAAGCTTTTGGATGGGGGATGAGGCTGAAATCCTCCTGCTGGAAGCCCATAGCTGCTCATACGCTGCACAAGGCTGGCTACATTGCCAGATTTCTCCCTCCTGACTGGTACGGCATCATCCTTGGGCTCTACATCCTTCTTAACTTCCTGAAACAAGAGATTTAAAAGACTGAGAGGCCGTTTAAATTACCCAAGAGGTCAGTGTTTTTAGACAGGCATTCCATAGACTAACAGATTTCAGGTACTTACCATTTGGTGTGTAACGATGTATTATACTCAAAAATCATGGTTTCTGCACCTAAACATACTAAAGGCCTTAATAAACTTGACCCTTCCATACAATCATGTTAGTAAACAGGTAAGCTGATGTGCTGAGAAAATTCAGAAACAGGGGCAGTATTTTAGCCATCTGCTCTAACCCTAAGAAAAGTAGTTTTGAGCCCAGAAGCCCCATATTACAACTCTTAACTCACAGCTCATACTTGAAAACATTTTTAAAAATATAAATATTACTTCAATGACAGACCTATAGGGTAGGGCACTAAATAAAATATTTTAGTACACAAAACTGTATTAGGTGATCATCTCTGCCTCAGAAAGCTCAAAGGTTGTTTACAGACAAGATGTAATCGTACTGCTGAAAGACACAAGTGGAAAAGAAAGAGATACAAGAAAGAGTGGGAGGAAGTGAGGGGAAAGGTGTACGAGGAAAGTAACAGACATCGTTTTTCTGATAATTGTCTCCCACCTTCCTATCTTTCCAAATTCAGGTGTTAGCATTGGAATTGAATGTGTCAATCAAGACTAAGAAGCCTATAAATAAGAAAGCATCAGTTCTTGACAGAAAAGGCCATGCACGCAGCAGTTACTCTCCTGCATCAGCTCATTAAATGATATTCCACCGGAGAACAGATACTCTGAAAGAAGGAAATCATCGCTTTGCACAAGAAGAAACCCATTAAGTCAGATCAATGGCTCATCTAGTGCAGAACACAGCTCCCAGCAGCCGCAATCCCAGACAGTCTTTAGAAAGCTAGCCTGTAACGCAGATCCTCCCACATTCCCAGAGCACCCATAAGGGTTTCATTAGGGAGATACATCCCCTCCTCTCTCCCTTTCATGTCTGCGGATGAAGCTGTCTAATCCTCGTCTGCCTCCACAGCTTCCTTGGGGATAGACACCAGATATTCGCTCTCTGCTATGTAAAGAAGCTCCTCTCTCCCATCTGCTTTAAGGTGACACCTTACGAGTGCCAGTGTGCGCTCCCCACCACTGCATTTAGTTTATCACTACCTCCACGGCTGTGTAAACCTTGATCATATCCCCCCTTGGCTTTAACCTCTCAACTGAAGAGTCCCACCCTTGTCAGCCCCCATCTCACCAGGCAGCTGCTCCATCCCCTTAAGCATGTCCCCATCCTGGTCTCAATAGATCTGATAACACCTGGCATCCTGCCGGTGTCTTGGGCTGTCGCTGCACCCAGAGCTGAGGATTTCTGAAAACTGAAAGCCGCACTACCAGATATTCATGAGCTGATGCTCAAGTCTCAGCTGGCAGTTCCATGTAGGTGTGGTATGGATTACCTATTCTTATACACATTACTTGGTATTTACCTACCTTCAAGCTCACCTGCCACCCCTTTTTGCCTGCTCAGCTCCTTGCCAACAGCATGGCATTGGACTACATAAGAGTTTAATAGCACTCACAGAATGGGAGTGTCTGCTGTTAAATCCCCTCTCCAGATGAACGCAGATGCTGAACAAAGCCAGTACCACAACCAGGTCTTGGGGGATCCCATCGCTGACCCTCCTCTATCCTGACAAGTCCTTTGCTTCTTATTCTTTAAGCAACTTCCAATCCATAAAAGAATTTTTCCTTCAGTCTCAGAGCAACTTCATTCCTTCAATAACTTGATGAAAAACTTTATCATAAAGACTTTCTGAAAACCCAAGTGTGTTACATCCACTGAATCTCATGCGCCTGTGTGCTTAGCAAGTCCCTCAAAGCCCGTCAGCTTTCCCACCACCACAGCATTACCATGTCTTGAGGAAAGCAAAACACCCGTAAGTACTTTGCAGCTTTTTGTGATCCACTTCAAAACAATTCTTGCATCCATCAACAGTAGCCACTGGTTAACAACTCCACTAGTTATTTCAGCTACAGCTGCAATAAAATATTTAATAATATTGAAAACAATATTGGCCATATATATATACACACACTCTCGTATTAATGCTGTGTGAACTCTTAAACATGAGCTTTAAGACAACAAAACCCATGCATTGATGAAATGCCAAAAAATGAGAAGCATATTCGACAGGACCTCTCCGGTGCCTTCTGGAACATTAAAACCCAGGCTACTTACTGCAGCTGTCCAGCTGGAAAACAGCAGGTCTGGAAAGCTACTGATGCTTTCAAACAAACTACGAACCTCAAGTCAAACAGTCCAAAGCACCTTCCTATTTCCCGAAAGAGCAGAGCAAGTCGAATAGGCCAGACTACAGACAGCACAATTTATCTTCCCACTTCATCTACATTACATAAAGAGGCTTTCAGAAAACAGGTGAGTAGTTCCTGCTGTTACTCTCCTTCATCCGTAGACACTTCTGCCCTGGAGATCTTAGTTCTGCTGAGATCCCATCTTCCAAGTCAAAAAAAAAGCTCCAGAATAGCACAGCATCATGTCTACCTCCCATTTGAGTAGACATCCCACATTTCAAAGAATTCGTAATTCTCAGTCTTATAGATGTTTTTTGGCCAGTTACTTGCAAGTCTGCTAAACCATGAGGAATTAAATTTGGCTACAGCTGAAAAGTTTGCCACCTGCAAAACACCTTTCTAGCTGCCTTACTGACAAGGCCATTGTGCTCAACTGAAAAACATATTGGCACTTGAAAACTTGCCTAGCGTGGATATGTCCCTGGATCTTTAAAATTATAATCTTTTGCTATGCAACTTATACAGCCTCCAAAAGCTTCCACCTGCTCCAGGAACTAATACTTCCCCAGTTAACTGGTTTCTCAATTGTAACGTGCTCTGGTGAAGAGTCAGCTCCAGGCTCCTTCCCCAGGTTTGCACTTCGCACAAGACTTCAGAAGTGGCTGCTGCAAAAATTTTGTGAAAAGCAGAGATGCAAAAGAGAAGTGGGGAAGACATACACAGGCAGCCTGGTCAGAAACATGACCTACTTCTAATAAATTAAAAATAAAAAAAGGAAAAAAAACCCACAAACCACTTCCAAATGCTAGAACAGGCTGTAAAGTAAGCATCACCTTTGTCAGTAACTTCTAGTACAATATTGTGGTTTAACCCCAGCTGGCAACTAATCCCCACCCAGCCGCTCGCTCACTCCCCCCCCGGTAGGAGGGGGGAGAGAATCGGAAGAGCAAAAGTGAGAAAACTCATGGGCTGAGACAAAGACAGTTTAATAGGGAAAGCAAAAGCCGCGCACGCAAGCAAAGCAAAACAAGGAATTCATTCACTCCTTCCCATCGGCAGGCAGGTGTTCAGCCATCTCCAGGAAAGCAGGGCTCCATCACGCGTAACGGCTACTTGGGAAGACAAACGCCATCACTCCGAACATCCCCCCCTTCCTTCTTCTTCCCCCAGCTTTATATACTGAGCATGACGTCAT
>NW_008796220.1:4267769-4284243 GCF_000699145.1 Aptenodytes forsteri | reverse complement strand
TCTTGTGCACCCCCAGCCTACTCGCTGGTGGGGTGGGGTGAGAAGCAGAAAAGGCCTTGACTCTGTGTCAGCACTGCTCAGCAACAGCAAAAACATCCCTGTGTTATCAACACTGTTTCCAGCACAAATCCAAACCATAGCCCCATACTAGCTACTATGAATTAACTCAACTCTATCCCAGCCAAAACCAGCACATACAGAAAACATACTTTTAAGTCCAGCAGTAGTATCAAAGGCAGAAAAGTAATTGATAGGTTACAAACAACAGGAAATTATTTGAGACAAAAGCAGTGGCCACAACAAAAGACCAAAGAAAGACCCAAAGATGAAAGGAGGAATGCTTGAGCGACTTTCTTGCCTGGCTTGAGTCAGTAATTGAAGTGGTGACAGGTAGGAAATACTCAAAGTCTAACACAAGACTAGCAATGGCAAATATAACAAAAAATATAGTGGAATGAGAGTTATTTTAGATCTTATCTTTTAATCTGTGAGCAACAGTTATATGAAGAAAATCTTGCAAACAGATTCAAAGGCTGAAGATTTATTTAAGAATTTCATTAGCAGAAACCAGAAAGAACGATCAGGTACTGGGAGAGACTGGTACCACCAGACCTTCCTAATACAGCTAAGATATGAAGGTTGAATACTTCAATACGCAGTTAAAAGAAACCTTCCTAATCTAAGATATATAAAAGGAAAGAGGATGCAAGGAAAAAAGCAAGATGCCTATGTGAAAAAACAGGAGCAGAGACCTGCAAATAATCAGAAACGATTTGCAATAAATAGACATGGGTAAAGAACTGATGCCAGCCACGCTTAAAAGAGTGGATGGTGACATTTTACTTCACATATCCGAAAGTACACTGTGACCATAGCGTCAAGTGAAGCTGCTTTGCAACAAGGGGAGGAAAAATAACCTCTCAAGAGTCTACCGCTACAGCAACCAGTGATAAATCTAGTTTTGACAAAGAACTGCAGAAGAAGGGGTCAGTAAGCACTGCATGGATAAGCCAACAATTGCTTTCTCCATATTTAACCTACTAACCTTTAGAACATCCTTGTAAAGTAAGGACTATTTTTTTTTCTTCTTGTTAAAGATGAACTGCAGCGTTAATTATCCTTCCTTAGGGCATTAAAAACCACATTAAATCCAAACTAAGTTAAAGCAAATTCAGGAATCCCTGGTCTCCACACCCACAGGCGGTCCACTATACCACAAACCTGTATTTCACATCAGTCCTCTAACAGTAGGAAACTGCTCTAAAGTTCATTTTCAAAAGCACACATCAGGATCCTCTGACGTATGTACCCATCACCACTGCCAGCAATCTCACCCTGAGCATCATCATTATGACTCTCTGACATTTTGGACGTTAAGATTTTACAAAGGAAGGAATTTCTAAACAAGACACATATCGGTTTGGATCTCTGAAAACCAACACTAATCGATGCAAACTTTAATACGTGCACATTAATAACGTTCATAAGAGTCTGCAATTAACATTAAATGTTAATAAGAGTTTACAATTTTTACATCTCTGCCCAAACAGCTGGCCTGAATTTCAGTGGTTGGAAAACGACACTGCCCACAGATCTCATCTCCAAAGTACCACTATAACCAACCTGAACACGCCCAAGACTCCTATTCATTGGCTTCACAACAAGTAAGGCATTTTTCTTTCTTTGTTTTTGTTGTTTGTTAAGTCAGCCTCGTATATCCAAACTAACAGACAGAGTCTGTGCTGTGACAATACCAACAAAAAAAACTCCAGGACACTTCAGCTTGTTTTGAGATGAGGCCACCACCAGCTGCCAGCCAGCAAAAACGAAATGAAGATCTGACATTAACTGCAGCTGGAAATTTTAATATTTTTATTATGCCAGTCTGCTGCAGTTCAAGGCTTGTCAGTGTTTCCATTAGCAACACAGATTTTATGCATTTGTGACTTGGCAGTAGAAGGTCAATACAGACTGTCTCTTGGCATAAAACACACTCAACTGGGAAGTAACCACCCAGTCTTTCTGTTACAGACTACAGCACTAGTCATAAAGGTTTGAAGTTTTCATAAGCTCCGCTAAACGCGTACTTCACAACACTTACAAAATTTGCCGAAATCACTACAGGCCGATATGCAAAGATGCGTATAAATCTAACTCAATGGCAAAAAAGATTGGAGTGATCTTAAGGGGCTACTGTTAAACTGTGACAGGTGCAATTAAAACAGTTCGTCAGGGAAATGTATATATTTATATATATTAAAATCTCAAAATCATTCAGGTACAGCAACATGTGAAACAAGAATTATTCTTCTTTATACACAGACAAAAATCTAACACATCTAAACTCATCTATAGCCTCATGATGCCTATTAAAATAAACAAATAAGCAGGCGGTCCTGACCTACTTTTTAAGCGAGCAAGCAAGCAACCTTCCCACCATCAGCCGCGTGCCCATGCATCACTCCAGTGGGGACAGCAGGATCCTCCCCACTTCCCTCGCCCGAAGCGAAGAGCACTAAAATCAGCAGGGCACTGGAGATAGAGAAAGCGGGTCAGATCATCTGAAAGGACATGAGTAATAGACGGTTATAAATATGAAGTCTATTCCTGAATTACAGTGCACAGAGAAGTTCATTATCCAGCAAACCTAAATCCTTAGCTAGATTCTTCAAGCATAAATATTAAGACTTTAGCTGCCCATCTCCTTCTATATATGTCATTATACCAAGAACAATCATCTTTAGACTTTTTACATTATTTCCACTGTAAACTACAAAACATCAGCTTGTACAAAAGCAACGCGCATTTCTGTTATTGGCTGAGTACATTTTAAAGCAAGATCTCATGGAGCAGTAAATGGTCTCAATCTCTAAAGAGGCCGAGATGAAGAATACACAAAGGTAAACATCTGAGCCTCCACATACGATTCTCTCATCCCTTTTCCCCTTTTTTCATCTCTTTCCCTCCCCATCAGAACAGCAATAAAGAACCCATGAACTCGTAAATTAAGTTTATGATTCATATTTTACTGGGCAGAAAACAAGGAAGTCAGAATTGAACCTATCACTTATTTTAGGGGAAAGGGAGGAATTGGAAGCTTGTGGTAAGTCTAGAGGCAATAGTTTTATTCACACAAGTTTGTCTTCTTCCCCTCACAGCCTGCAAAACCCTGTCACTGAAGAATCCCAGAATCGTTTGGGTTGGAAGAGACCTTAAAGATCATCTAGTTCCAACCCCCCTGCCGTGGGCAGGGACACCTTCCACTAGACCAGGTTGCTCAAAGCCCCATCCAACCTGGCCTTGAACACTTCCAGGGATGGGGCATCTACCACTTCTCTGGGCAACCTGTTCCAGTGCCTCACCACCCACATTTTTTCCAGAATTTACCAGAATTTTTTCCTGGTATCTAATCTAAATCTACCCTCTTTCACTTTAAAGCCATTACCCTTTGTCCTGTCACAACAGGCCCTGGTAAAAAGTCCCTCTCCAGCTTTCTTGTAGGCCCCTTTCAGGTACTGGAAGGCTGCTGAAGGTCTCCCTGGAGCCTTTTCTTCTCCGGGCTGAACAACCCCAACTCTCTCAGCCTTTCTTCACAGGAGAGGTGTTCCAGCCCTCTGATCGTCTTCGTGGACCTCTTCTGGACTCGCTCCAACAGGTCCGTGTCCTTCTTATTTTGGGGGCCCCAGAGCCGGACACAGGACTCCAGGTGGGGTCTCACCAGAGCAGAGTAGAGGGGCAGAATCTCCTCCCTTGACCTGCTGGCCAAGCTGCTTTGGACGCAGCCCAGGATACGGTTGGCTTTCTGGGCTGCAAGCGCACATTGCTGGCTCATGCTGAGCTTCTCATCCACCAACATCCTCAAGTCCTTCTCCTGTGTGACTATATAAATACATATAAAAATCTGTACAGCTGCATACAGATGAGATATTGTCAGCCATAATCTGTTCAAGTGCAATGAAACACCGTAGTTCCTGGAACACAAAAATCTTCACAAAGCTAATTATTTAAGCATCCATTTCCTCTCGCATTTACAGTCTTAGTTACAGCAGCAGACAGGCAGGCACAGGGCAGCTTTAACAGCTCCAGTCTCTTAAATCTAAGATATCCCACATCCTTGCATTTTGCCAATGCCTCCTCCTTGAACAGAAAACATGTTTTCTCATCCTTAATGCAGGCGCCCACAGAGGCAAAATATTTAATAAAGGCAAAGAAAGATTAATAATTTGCAGCTATTCAGGCAAAATATTTAATAAAGGCAAAGAAAGGAATAGCTGCAAATTATTAATCTATCTGCCCCATTCCTTTGCCACACTTGCCATGAACTAAAAAGGGACAGATCAAGACAATTTATGAACCAAAATAGCTGAGAAGCTCCTGAGCTCTTTCCCTGGAGCATTCGGAGGTCAGAGCAAGTTGCTTGACAGAATTGCTCAGCTGAGAGGGGCCTCCGACTCCCCAGAGGATTAAACGTTATTATTGAAAATAGAAACAAATCACTTTAAAGATGAAAGTAGTTACCATCTGAAGAATGGACAAACTTGATAACCTTTGTTTTGCAAGACAAATTACCTCCTGGGCAATTTAACATGTGTCACAGGTTGATTTTTTTGGGCCTAATTTATGGCCGAAGTACGGACCATTTAAAAATAAACCCAGTGATTTACTGTTAAGGGCTGGCCTGATCAGGCTGAACCAACAGTAAGGCAGGATCACTCCTCATCTTTGCCTCTTCCAAAACTGAAGTTGCTTCATATTCTGACTGCTGTACACGCCAGTCAAAGGCATTTCTGTTCAAGACGAAGGTTAGAAAAAAGTTTCCAGCTGACATGAATCCCCAGCAGTTTTCACAGGAGCTACAGACGCATACTGCTATGGAAGCGACGGTTGCTGTAGTTCTTCAACACAGCACACTACTCATTCAAAAGCCATTATCATCTGAGCATGGCTTTGGAAATTCCCCTAAATGTTTCTTATGAGAGTTTTACGCAGTACTATCCATTTACATCTAAAAGTTTTCACGTGCTTTAAACATGACAGTACAGAAAGCAAGGATGCAAAGTCCGGTAGATAATCTTATCCACTTATCCACCAAGCAGAATTTCGTAAGTGGTTGGAGAAGTATTTTGAGAAAGTTGAATTATTAATATTTGTGCCTGCTGCAGATTTAAATCAGAACTTCTAACTTTTTCCCCCAAGAATAAAATATAATTAGCTACAGAAGTGACTCAAGCCAGGCTCACACTTCTCCAGTTTGCAGACAGAAACCCAATGTTTCCTTCTATTAAATCACACCCACATCACGTCACTCAGCATGAAGTTTAACAAGTTACCAATATTTTTACATCTGTTAGAATCTATGCTAAATATAGATCATATAATCACACTACCTCCCTGTTAGGAAGAAAGGCATCATCAATAAGGCAATCCTTCTCACACTACATAACTCGTGGAATAAGCAGGATCTCTGGGAAGCATAAAAAAAAATTACTGAGTCACTTCAGACTTACAGACTAAAACTTGAGCCATTGAATAAATGTAATATTTGAAGGTGAAGGACAGGCAAACAACTGGACTTTCCTAAATAAGGAAAACTCATCTCTACAGAGGGAATGTAGAAGCAGGCTTGGAATTTCAGATCTTGATACAGCTTTTATATATATATAAATATAATAATTATTATACATGCCTTTTTTTTAATATATATAAAAATAATTAATTTTTATTGTGGAGAACTGCATACCTGTAAAGCTTGTGCCAAACAAGTGTCAAAACAGATTCTGATCTGAGGTCTTGTTAATATTTACAAAATACGAGAGACCTAAAAACGTGTAACGTCTTAGCATCCTAAGAAGCTTTTGCCAATGTTAAAAAGACTCTTTCCATATGCTTTCAACAAAGACCAAAGCCTAGATACAGAAAAGCACACAGTCAGATCACCAGGCCTACAAACAGTGAAGCAAAGAATCCTAAATTAACAGGAGTAACTAAAGGAAGCACAAATGTTTACATCAATGTCTCCCAACCATTTAATTAAGAAAAAAGTTAGCCTTAAAATACTTTGAAAAATAATACCTTAATAATATTTTATGGTGCTGCCACATTCACAGCCAGATAAAAACATCTTAAAGTGTTAATTGCATTTCTTTTCTATTCTACTTGCTTATACATATGACAATTTAATTATATTTCTTTTAATTGTTTTATAGACTAACAGTTAGTGTCCTGTCAACCACCAGCCACAAAACAGTACTTTAGATCAATGAAACCAAGAATCGCACGTGGCAGAGGGCAAGACATAGATCCAGCTCCTGCAGCACGTGGTGTTTTATCAAGCTTCCCACACAAGGGAAGGCAGGAAGACACATTTCCTTCCCTTCTCCCTGTTAAGTGCCTCTATTGCTGGTCCAGAGAAATGTGTGATCCATTAATCACTACAGGTCCACTTCAATGTTTAACTCATAACATCCCTTGTTCCTTCTCGCCATCATCCCGGCTTTCTGCATCCGCTGCCGTACTCAGCTTTCTTCTTTCCTGCATCCCTTTTTCAGGGCACCCATCTCTCTCCATTCCCTGTAAAACCTCCAGCACTTCACTCGTGGCCACCTCTGCACAAAGGTTAAAGCAAGTCAAAACATTGCCACACCTACGTCCCATCACAACTCTTGCCTAAGACACAAAATTAAATGCTTATGAGATTTGCTGAATCAGGGCTAAAAATATAAACCTCAAAATCTCAGTGAAGATTAAAAGAGGTTTGAAGATTACATTTTATCAAAGATTCACATATTAACTAACATTTTTAACTAAAAACACATCTTGCTTTCTGCTGCTGTTTTATAAGGAGAGGGAGGTGACAGGGCACCTGCCAGTCATCATCAGTTTCTAACAGTCTGAAAGCTTATTACACCAAGTCTAAAGCTAATGTACTCACATACATACACTGAAATAATATTTTTAGGATGTGAAAAGTACACAAAAAGCTTGTTAAGCCTAGCAAACATTTATCACATCTAACTGAGACCAGTTCATTGTAATAGATAGAACTCAGTGTTCAAGGAATGAAAACATAAATTCAAAAATAAATTTAATAGTGAAAACACTACAGTAGAGGAGAGCTAACTTCCCCCCTCCAAAATGATGACCCATGCAAAAAAAAAAAAATATTCACAAGTGGTTCAAACGTTATGAGATGACAGGCCAGATGAGCTAGCCTCACGCAAGTTTAAGTTTCAAATTCACAAGTAGATTACTTCATTCAACCTCATAAAAAAGCAGAAGAACAGATTTAATATTAACTGTGTTCGGTGTACACACATGTTGATTTATTAGACATATGGCAAAGTACTAAAAAAACAGCGCTGGAATGCACACGGAGAGCCTCCCAGGGTGTAACAAACATTACACATTACATTACCTGGATAACTGACCTTTTTGGTATTATTACATATGCTAATTCCAGAGTGCATATTTATGGCTGTATTTTAGACTTCAGTATACAGTAAAGGTCTAAACTTAAAAGTAATTTTTCTGCACACATCCAGTCAGTTATCGCTGACCAAGACACTGGTGATGCTTTGTGGAGTTTACTCAATAAGGGCTGCAAACACCATCTGATGCAACACACCCTGTTTGCAAGCTTCCAGCCAGAGAATGGTTACCCTTCTCCGGTGCTCGGAGAGGAAGTTATAAAATTACACATAAATCAAGTGTAAAAACTAAATAAGGAAGGGCAAAAAAGCAGACTGTTTCATGTGGTTAAAGGAGTAACTACTTGTATATATACCTGTTGCCCCTTCCAGACTAGCTTGTGCAACAAACCATTACACCCAAACTGGGCAGCACTATGAGTATCCAGAAGTGTGCAGTTACAACAGGGCAACATCACAAGCCGATACGCCATTTAGAAAATGAGGTGCGTGTACAATCAAGAAACTTGAATCAGAGAGAATAATTAGCATATTAAGCAGGATTCACACAAGTCATTAATCACGTTTTATCCTGCCGTCCTTCGGAACAGTACCTCAAGTTCCCTGCCACACCAGTACTGCCACTGAGGCAAAGTTTAGGAGCTCTTTCCATTTCTCCCATGCTCTTAGCAACACAGTATTTTAAAATACAGAATATATAAATAGATTTTAAAATGCTAAATATTAAAAGAAGCACCAGTGTTGTTTTCATTCTGTGTTCACATTCAGCCATGGAAGACTTCACGATACTACAGATTTTTACTCTTACAGTGAAACAATGATTTTCAAATGCAAACTGAAAGCTTCTTGAGTGATTTTTTAAGCAGGATTCACACAAGTCATTAATCACGTTTTATCCTGCCGTCCTTCGGAACAGTACCTCAAGTTCCCTGCCACACCAGTACTGCCACTGAGGCAAAGTTTAGGAGCTCTTTCCATTTCTCCCATGCTCTTAGCAACACAGTATTTTAAAATACAGAATATATAAATAGATTTTAAAATGCTAAATATTAAAAGAAGCACCAGTGTTGTTTTCATTCTGTGTTCACATTCAGCCATGGAAGACTTCACGATACTACAGATTTTTACTCTTACAGTGAAACAATGATTTTCAAATGCAAACTGAAAGCTTCTTGACAGGTGATTTTTTTTTTTTTTTTTAAACATTTTAAAGCATGGATGCTCATCTAGAACAGGGAAAGGGCCACATCATTTCATCAAGTTTTCTGCACTTAAATAGTTAACTTCTGAGGAAAAAATTTGTGACATTTCAGATCTAACAGTCCATCAAGATAAGTAATTCATACAGCCACATAACTTTCTCATGCCATATCTTTACAATCAACATACCTGTACTGCCTTGGAATATGAAATATCACAGATCCCCAAGCAACACCGATATGGCAATAAAATCCCAGTGTAGACACAGTGACGATATGAAAAGACAACCTGGCACACAGGTGTCCACAAGCAGCTGTGTTGGCATAGCTGTGTCAGCCACAGCAGCTCTACGGTTCAAAGTCTCAGATTATCTGCAAGCTCAAACCAACCTCAAAACTTCGCTTTCCCCCCCCTCTTCATGCCAGATACAGTCAGTTTACAGAGGGAACTCACAGGATCGGGGCCCAACTAGTATAAACCCAAGCAGTCAATCCACTGATTTGACTGCAAAAAAAAAAAAAAAAATTAAAAAAATCACAGGAATAAGAATAATCCATGATGAGCTCTGAATCCCAGCGACAACTCATATATGACTACATGCCTATACACACACACACACATATATATATATATCTCAGTGCCACTGGCTATATCTGCCAATGTTTTCAGCTGTTGTTTTGTTTGGTTTTTTTTTAAATCTTATTTTTCAAAACAGTGGTTCCCCTTCATAAGCAAGGGTCACCCAAGCCATTTACCCTGATGTTCCGGTTGGAAGAAACCCGTTTCCTTGTTTATTCAGGCCAAAATAGCTGGCTAGTAGAGACCCATCTCTCACCCCACAAGCACAGGAATCACTATCACCGTTCTCGCAAATCACAGGCACATGCCGATGGACGGGATTAGCAGGAGCAGCTCAGGCAAACCCATGTGGCACCCCCTGATAACACACTCTCCAGTGGCACTATTTTCTCCAAAAGCCAGAAGAAAAATCAGCAGGAACGATGGATGGCACCATCGTATTGGCAACAGGTCTTAAAGCACCAGCCTGAACTCTCAGCTTCACTCCTTGCCAGGAAACAAAGAGCCAGCTTACACCCATTGTTTCTCTCATATACTCAGCACTGAAACCAAAATTACTTAATATGGCTTTTCAATCTTGCATGTTATCTCCGTTTCTGAAAAACGAGAACTGCCAGCTTCAAAGCAAGCATTGCCTTCTTTGTGGCAGGGCTGCCTACCTCTCCCCAGGAAGCTAACGACACCTCTGAGCTCCTCAGTCTCACCTCCCTACACAACCCACTGCAATTACAGTTTCCTCAAAACAACAATAAAGCAAAGGAAAAAGCTGTAAAAAGCGAAATATCATTTACCAATAGGATTGACAGATTACTGCATATCTAATTTTCTCCAAGCCTTACGTGGATGCAAAGAATTCGGACAGAACACCTAGCATAGGAGCAAACCCCAAAATTCTGGAAATAGATACATGTTTTATTCCATTTTATAAAGACAACCTAATTACTTCAAACTAGATGCATATGGCTTATCCTATATACACTGTTTAAAAGCTTGCAGTTATTAATTTGTTTTTTTTTAATTAATGTTACTACACTATTTAATTGTGCCTAGGTTAGAATTAAGAATGACCCAGAAGAGAATGACACTGTCTCGCCCGCAATCCCTCCAGACTCCACGATTCCTGTTTAAAGTTCCGGGAGAGGTCAATTTTCTATTTCTGTAAAAGAATTACAGAAGACACTACACTTGAAGGAATTTTCAGCCAAAACTTCTCTCACCAGTTCACAGCACGCTCGGTGCTTAACAGCATCCCACCAGCGAGAACTCAGGAAAGAGGCAGCAAAGACACAAAGACACAGCCTTAAGAAGGTAGGTCAGCTGTGCTAATACCCTGAAGTTTTGATGTAGGGGGGCTTTTAAGGGAAGAAAAGGGGCCTGGGTTTTGTTTTGTTTACATGGACAAACACATAGACCAGGAAGTTGAACAAGGAAGTAACCCCTAAAAACAAACCACCCTTTTTTAAGGAAATTCTTCATGCAAGCACCATAGTTGTCTGCAGTTCCTAAGCGTCTCTATACACTACAGAATGGTGGATAAGCTAAACCAAACCCAAGTAACTTTATTACAGAAACAACTCTAAAAATTATACTGCAATCACAACTTAAATTTGTGCTGCTGTTCACGCTCATTACCCCGAAACGCAAAGTCTGTTTACAATATTTGATGTTAAGAACATATAGAAAATAAAGCAAGCTTACCGCTTCCAAGGACATATTTGCTTGAACACACCCAGTGTTGCAGTTTTTTTTATTTAGGGGGAGGAAGAAAAATGTCACAGCGAGCAAAGTTCACGTGTTAACCTGAAAAGGATCCAGGCTCGGCACTAAGCTAAGTGGGAGCAGCTGCACACACCTGCGCAGGCAAAAAGTTTTCTCTGAAGGAGTTCTATCGCAGACATGTCCTCTGCTGAGCGGGCGGCTGAAGCGGTGCATATCTCAAACACGGTTGTAGAAGTGTCCAGCTTGCTCACCAGAATGCCCCCAAAGCCTACCGGCAAATTTTTCTACCTTAACTGATGAAAGCTGCTAATTAATCTATCCGCTGCTCCTCCCTCATTTGAGTTACTGCCTTGAGCTTATGATCGAACTGGTTTTACTACCATGAAAAGCCATATTACTCACAATATAGCTAGTTACAAAACTAAGATAGCAATAAATGAAATAAAACAAGGAACTCAAGTTCTTAAAAACCTTCTCAGCTATGCACAGACAAAAACCTGCAAAAATGAGCAGAAGGATGAACGCCAAATCATCACTTCCAGCTTATCAACACAATAGTTGGCTGAATGAATAGATAAAACAAGGAACTCAAGTTCTTAAAAACCTTCTCAGCTATGCACAGACAAAAACCTGCAAAAATGAGCAGAAGGATGAACGCCAAATCATCACTTCCAGCTTATCAACACAATAGTTGGCTGGAGAATGAATAGATCTACTATAAATAAATAAATAACAAAATACAAACAAAGAAACAAAAAAACCCAACCCAAAACCAAAAAGCCTTCCACATCCCACACACCTTAACATCTCCCAAACCCTCACATATTCAATCTAATAGCATCACTGCACCGCTCTAACCCATACTGGAGAGGAATGTCAGTGTGCACATTCCGCACTGTGATGTATTTTAGAAAGGAAAAGCCACTCTCAAAGAAAAGAATGGAAGTCTGCTAGGTTTCCACTGCTAATTCCTTTCAGGAATTTATGAAGTTGTTTAATTTAAATTGCCCGTACAGGAAGAGGGAAAAAATGGCAATAACAATGTCAGGAACAAGAACTCTTATTCAAATATTTCAACCCCACTAAAAACATATATACACACAGTTCAAATGGGAATTTCAAATCAGGTTTTGTTAATAAAATTGAAAGTCTATGCACTCCAAAATCCAACACTGCAATACGGGCAGAAAATCTTTAAAAAGGCCTATTACTGAAAAGTGAATTCAAGGAGATTAGCTTCACAAGCGGGCAGTGTAATCGCTTGTACCTTTTTTACCTACTTGTTTTCAACTATACAGTCACCGCAAGCTTCTCCACCACCCCTAAGCTCTGGTTTCAGGACTGCTTCAGACGTCCCACGCTCTGACTTCCCTCCCAGCCTTTACAATACCTCCCACTCTCCATCCAATGCAGTGACACTGTCACACTAATATCTGAGGATGTTTTGGAGGCTATATGGGGTTCCCCTTAACAGAGCCTACCTGTTCTCTTTCTTCTAATGCAAAACAACGCAGGTGGAAGTCAGCACCAAGCAAGAACTGTAGCTTTTGGGACAGACCATCTCAGACTGCTGGTTAACCCATCAAGTGACGAGCTCGCAGAAAATGCCCAGGTCCCAGCTGGCACGAGGAACCAGGCACCACCAAGCTCCAATCCTTCTTCAGGATCTCACCATCAATGGGCAAAAAGTAAGGGTAGAAGCCGAAAAAAATCCAACCAAAAAGTTACCAGCAGATGTTATAAGGTATCGAGCATCAGCTTCACATCAGTATCCACAGGAAGCTTCCATACATTCCCTTCCACATATGAGTATTTCAAAGTCATAGTGCTTAGCTCACCTACTTGTCTGTACAACAAATTAACCCATTTGAAAACAAAGTCAGCTTCCTTTGCTGCAGTTCTAACAGCAAAGACCCAATCACTACTACTGCATGAAACATAAACCCACTACCACTACATAAAACTACTTTGCAGTATTTAGAAGACCTGAGAAAAAAAAGACGACACAATCAAAAAGCTGTTTCCTGCACAACTCAAAATGAAGTTGGTAGCACTTGGTCATACTTCAAACAGAAAAGACGCATTTGTCAAAGCATGGAAAAGTCAAAGTATGAGGAGTGGTGTAAAATGTCAGTAATCCTTTGTATCAGAGGAGCCCAGAAGGAGGGAACAGAAGGGGACTGATCTGCTTTAGTGGTGACGATACAGTTCGAGTCTGTAGTATCCAACACATCCAGGCTGCATGCAGCTATAATCCTCCTGTCGGCGTTTTGGTTGTCCTTCAAACAGGCAAGAAGCAGCTGCACACTGCCTGGCAGCCAAGGACAGTTTGCAGCTGCCACCAAGGCAACAAGCTCTTTTCCTGCCCTTGGACAGGATGAAGAAGAGACAGACTAACAAAATGAGCAAAAACCAAACTAGCTGGAATTAGCGCCTCCCTCCCAATTCTCCTGCAGTTGTCTGATGAAAACCAAAGGCTTCTTTTAAAGAACTCATTTATCTTCTCTAAAAACATTTAACATTTGAAAAAGAAAACATGTCCATCTTCACCCAGTTTAATCTGTCATATTTATTACATTTTTAAGTATTTTATACGTGAAGAGGCTAGGCAAATCTAGTGGATAACACATGCACTTTTAGCTTCAAATGCTAATCTTTTTCAGATCAGCGCAGATTATAATTTACCATCCAAATTCTGCATGGAGAGGTTATACCCTGGCCTCAGTTCAATTCTTAACGAACCAGCATATATATCACAAAAAAAAACCCACAACAAATTTGTCCATATAATGAGTTCAGACCAGATCTCCATCTAATGCATGAAATTACACTCATAACAAGAGAATAAGAAAATCCTTTCAGGAAGGAATAAATATTAAAGTACAGTCCCAGAATTTTGCATCCAAACATGTAAAACTTGATGCAACCCTTGGTCCTGTCCACACCAATTTGCTCTCCGTGGTCACGTTTCTACTGAGCTGACCTGGGAGACCCACCCCATGCACCCAAGGTCCCCCCCAGTCCTCCCAGCCTAGTGTCCTTCCAGCTGTTTCCTCCTCACTGCATCCTTCAGACCTTCAGCCTCCTTTCCCTCTTGTGTGGGTCATGAGAAGTTAGCAATATTTGTCCCTCTTCAGCATCCTTCTTGTCATTACCCCTCCCAATCAACTTGCTACACTTCTCTACTCTCAACTCTACACCCCCTTGCAGATGCTGTAAGGAGGTTACTACTTAGAGCAGTAAGACACCCCTTCCCATAGAAAGCTCAGAGGACACAGAGGCCACCACCACCTGGTGGTGGTGAGCTACTGGGCAAGGCGGCAAATGAGTAAATCCATTTCTCAAGAGACCTTCCTTGTTCACAAGGCTGCAGGTACAACCCTGCTTCAGCTTGTTTCCACCTCCCTCCTGCAGTTCATCTACACCTTGCGGGTGTTAACATTGCACCAGGCCAAGCTGGAGCATTTGAGTTTAGTTGTTGAGGCTTGCTATTTGCAGCAGTCCGGTCATAGTACCGTTTCATAGATCCTGCACTATCAACAACCTACTGCAGCAGCAAATGAGAACAGTTGAGGGGCAGGCAGAAAAAACCCACTTTTCTGCAACAGCCTTCCCAGAAAAAGTCTCTCAAACTATCACTACCTGTAAATTAACTTTTAAGAAGAAACTGTAATCAAATTGGCCATGAAGAAAACCATGACTTTCACTTCCCTAACAAGTAATGCTTTCCCATCATCTCACCACTGCATGACAGTCTTCCAGCCTACGCATACCGTCTTAAAAGAAAAAGTTCCCAAGATCAGCCTTATAACTGCACAGCCTTATAACTGCACTCCACTCAACACCAAGAAGGCAAGTTATCCCCTGTTGTCATGAAACCAAAGAGATAATTTTCTTCTACGCAACTTCTTTCCACTTCTCCAAATCCCTACATCTTGTAGAAAACCAACTGTCCTCTGTAATTCAGGATATCTGACCATGCCATGCACATACTGAACAGCTGTATAGTTAAAAATACCTGGAGCTGAGATGCATAAAGATTGTTCAGGATGGAAATAATTTAAAATTAAGTTTATGACAGCCACAGCTGCAGAAGGGCAAGAAAACACCCAACAAGTATGTAGTATTTAACATGGAAACAAGCCACATCCAACCCCTCTTTGCTGTTCAGTAGACTGATGGTCTTGATGACACAAGAACCAGAGAAGAGCCATGTCTGATGCTTTCTTCCTATATGGCACTTGAGTACTAATTAAGTATATCACCAACACAGTAATCATCAAAACACCACTTAAGGTAAAAATACTATTTATACAGGACTCAAAACCCAAAATGGATTTTGAACTAAACTACAAACAACTTAAAAATATTAGACAAGTGAAAGGCATTTGTACAAACTTTTCCTTGGTAAAAGACCCTCTGAGAACAACTGGATTATTCCCATCAGTTTTAAAAGGTAGATACTTAAATCCCTCAGAAATAAATAAAAAAAATGACTAATTTTGCTTTTTCAGTAAGATGAGCAGAAAAATTGTCAAATTTAATGTAAGCAAGTGTAAAGAAGCGTTTATAGCACTGGACAAATTTCCCCTTAGGTTTAACGATGTGAAAATACCACAGTAAGATACATTAGAGAATTCCGTTTTGCAAAGAATTAATTTCACTTCAAAAGAGACAGGAATATCTAAATTCTCTTTGATTATACTTTACGGAAGTTACTAAAAGGGTTAGAAAGCATAAAGAAGCAATGCATAACATCTCCGTAACACTTGCGTAGTTTAGATGAGAAAATATCTACAGCTCAGCAGACTGAATTTCAGAAGTTACACGTGGAATAGCGTAGCTATTTTGCTACTTTGCAGTAGCTAGCTGCTTTGCAGACTTCTTCATTGTAAGTAACTAATATACAGGTGCATACTCAATTTAGAGTATGCATTTAGAAAATTTGTAGAGAACACAGGAAAAAATGTGGAAGGTGCAAACAAGAACTTCAATTAAAATTAGGACACAAACACAGAATAAATATAAAAGGTTAAATAAAAGGTTTGAGAAGCAATATCTCACAGCAGAAGACAACTACCGCAAGTCAGTCACGTAGCACTGAGCGAGACAGAGATCGCAGAGAAGAGGATGGTATTTAGAAAGATGACGACTAATCCAAAGACACGACAGTGCTGCAGCCCAGTGGAGCACTTACCTCACACTCTTCCCATTTCAAATATTTGCTGCTGACAAATGGGGAGCCCAGTCAGGAAACCAAACAAGCTGAAAGCCAACCTGATTTCAGTTACCTTTTAGCTGGACACGTTCCCTGCCCTGCCCCTTTGCACAGTCACAAGAAAGGCAGTGCCAGCAGCAGGGAGTCATGGGTAGGGCAGAATTGCTCCTTCAAACAAAGCAGCTTAATCCAGGCTCAAGCACCCACACAACCACAGCCTGAGGATGTAGTTTTTCATTATAGCTGCACTGACTGAGCTGTGACCCCACTTTCCCAACTCTCTCATGACTTGATGTCTTCTGCGGGTAGGTATATGGGATTTTTTTTGTGG
>NW_008796220.1:4242812-4267570 GCF_000699145.1 Aptenodytes forsteri | reverse complement strand
ACCAGCTTAATCCAGGCTCAAGCACCCCCCCAACCACAGCCTGAGGATGTAGTTTTTCATTATAGCTGCACTGACTGAGCTGTGACCCCACTTTCCCAACTCTCTCATGACTTGATGTCTTCTGCAGGGGTAGGTATGGGATTTTTTTTGTGGTTTTTTTGGTTTTTTTTTTTTTTAATCAGTTCGTCTCACTAAAGCAGGTCATCATGGCTACAGACAACTGTTAGGGCACTGCAGCAGTAGGAAGGAGACAGAACATACAGTGCAAGGGTACAGACCAAAAGAAATACTAAAGTGAGCAAGAACAGACAGCAGAACTTACTCAAACAAAAGAGACCTTCAAAAGCATACTAAAAAAAAAAAAATGTAATCACCTCAAAGGTCTTCCAGTTAAAAAAAATCATCTCGTTACAAATACAACTGATGTGTATTCTAACCATTTCAATAATAACTAGCCTGCTGTACGATCACAGTAAAACCACGTCAATGTAGAAAACTCACCTTCACAAAGTTGTCAGGGAACATGCCCCTTTTGCCATTTAGCTCCCCTTCTAACCATCCTTCTTCTTCCAGTTTTTTCACATTCCTGATGATTTCCCCAACTCGGATTGTTAACTCATCATCATGCACTGCATCATAGTCATATTCCACGATATAGTCCACTAAAAAAAAAAAAAAAAAAAAAACAGTGAACAATTCAGACATGGAAATGCAACTTGAAATTCCACCATGCATGTACAACCTAATGACAAATGCTACAAACAAGGGTTTCCCTTACAGCAACACTCATTTGTGAACTGTAGTGTT
The DNA here is from genome assembly GCF_000699145.1 of Aptenodytes forsteri. Taxonomy (NCBI): domain Eukaryota; kingdom Metazoa; phylum Chordata; class Aves; order Sphenisciformes; family Spheniscidae; genus Aptenodytes; species Aptenodytes forsteri. The sequence continues at coordinate 4,266,763 of NW_008796220.1, read as the reverse complement.
CCCAACCATTTTGGGGAGGGGAAAAAAACCTGCAGTGTCACCTATTTTGGTGGTGGTGGTGGGTAGGTTTTTGTGCACACAGTGAACAATTCAGACATGGAAATGCAACTTGAAATTCCACCATGCATGTACAACCTAATGACAAATGCTACAAACAAGGGTTTCCCTTACAGCAACACTCATTTGTGAACTGTAGTGTTCCCAACCATTTTGGGGAGGGGAAAAAAACCTGCAGTGTCACCTATTTTGGTGGTGGTGGTGGGTAGGTTTTTGTGCACGTGCGGTGGAAGGGATTGCTGGCAGTGGTCCCCCCCCCCCCACCCCGCCAAGTCCCAGCCCAAGATTTAACTATGAATAATCACTGCCAAGTCCCAGCCCAAGATTTACCAACTATGAATCACTGCTCACAGGGCAAGCGTTTGTTACTCAGCACATAGTTGGGGCCAAGGAGGGAGAAGGGTTCAAAATGTGCATGTACGGTACATACATGCAATGCTTTGTTAATTCTCATACTTGCATCTGCTATTATAGCTGCAAGAAATTGATTGCTGCACACACAATATTTTTGCAGGTTTGATCCAAGCAATGTAATACAGCCAGGTGTAAAACTGACAATGTCATACAATTTAATTTGCAAAGACATGTAAAAGGCACCCTCCTTCAGATTCATCTGGTTTTGTATGAAGAAGAACAAGCAAGCGAGCTTTAATTTTGATACAATTAAGTTTACTCGGAGGAGCATAGCAATGTATTTACATACTTGTCCATCTGTTGCACAAGATCCACAAGAGTTGCTTACCGACAGCTTAAGGCTCGTTTGGCAATAAAAACTCATTTGTTCATCAAGAAATTCTGTTTATGCCAGAAATTTCCACAAACCTGCAGCAATCAAATAATCTTCCCTCTCACTCAAATCCAGTCAGGATACCCAGTATCCTGACTGGATATCCAATGTAACCCTGTTCTCACCAAAACCTCCCTCTCCTCTGCAGATCACAAGAAACACGAACAAAGATGAGAGCACAACAGGGTTAAAAAAGAAATCCTGAATGGCTGTAAAAGTTTTTTCCCAGGTTACTCCTTATTCAATCAGTGCATGATAACATCCAACAATTAATTCACAAGTTAAGGAATCAAATGGGAGAAAGTATTTCTTCCCGGTATTGAACTTACAGCTCCACTAATCAATGTATAATTCTGATCTGTGGACAGTTTTGATCAGAAGTGCTGCTGCGCACATGTTGCAACATAGCCTTTATCACTCTGATGCCTATAGATGAAGTCAGAAAACCCTTGGTAAAAAACAGAACCATGTGATGGTGCCATGAATACAAGAGAAGCTAGAATGATCTGTCTGGCAAACTATTTTCTGAATACACCCATTAACAAAGGAGCCAGTTGAATATAAACATGAAGACTTAGTTTTGCTTTTTTTCCATTAAGAAAGAAAATTTTCTTTCTTGTGAACAGAAGTCATCACCAGAGTTATCCGCTCGTGATACACATTGTGGAACTCCTAACATACGCTTTTTGTACTGTATATATTTATTTTTGCCAAACACATTCTCTAAGCTTGCTTCAAGGCATCATATTTCCCCATTACTGCCTGCAGCAAGCATAGTAGTTTTGTCTTGCTTCTGCACTGAATTGTTTTTTGAGTGGCTGACAGGAAATATTGCCCAACAGATAGGAAATTCTGGCAGCCACAGATCATAAAGACAACTGGCATTCATCACCTACAGTCTGGAAATAAAAATGTCATCTTCCAACCAACTCAACCCCACCAGTTTGGAAAACTACAAATGCATAAAAATGTAAGAAATATCCATGTTACATATTTCTCTCATGATAAACTCTGTTTTTAAGCACATTAGTAGGTATTACGTTTCAATATACACACACTGTAGGACAGTTTTACGAAGTTAAACATGGAAAATGGATCAGAACACAGTGTCAGTCATGGTAAACGCTTACAGCATTGCAGACTATGACTTGAACTGCCAAACACCTGGTCTTTTTTCCACAGAAGTAGTAGGTAATCATAGCCACACTATGTCAACATGAACTAATTATTTTGAAAGCTTCTTTACTTCCTTGGGGGAACATTTCTGTATTTGCGCTTGAAATGCACAACACGTTCATTTTGGTCACCTTTCCAGACTGTAAAACATGGACTCAGTCATGCCAACAACCGAAGGAGGATCTCGAGAACTTCCCAGTCATCATCCATGAGTCTGTGTTCCAAAGAAAAATAGCAGCAAATGAATATACTTTTTTTTTTTTTTAAATTTAGGTGCTGAATTTCCTCTTGTATGTCAGTGATACTCAATACCACCCTCATTCTCATGGATACATACACAAAACAGATCTAAACTCTGCTCTCTCACCTGAGAAGCAAGAGAGGTCACGGGGAATGTCAAGATAGTTTCATCCCGTATGTTTTTTCATGTGAAGACACAGAAACAGCAAGAAGCTACACATCTCTCTACTACTTGATCCTCAAGAGGAACACTTACCAGTTTTGCTTTTCAACATTAGCAAGTAGCAGTAGATGAACCATCCAGGTAATTAGGACTGCAGTGTGATGGGCAAGAAACCATTCTACTGCCAAAACAGTCCAGGTTAAATAAGCCTCTGAAAGGTCTTCAAGTATAATATTTACCCAAGCAAAAACAGTGTTCAGTGGTGACAGAAAATGTTTTTAAGGAATCACAACTCCTTATAATAACGATAATTAGGAGTCATCTCAGTCCACGGATTATACTTCTGAACACTTGAAGTAGTTCTGAATGCTTCTGAATTATACTTCTGAATGCTTAAAGCTCTCACTTAAAAGCTTTACTCAAGAACAGATGTGATACTAAAATCAGTCAGCAGTAAGTTGAACTGCAAGTAATATAAGCTGGTCAAAACGTTCAAAAACCAGAAAGTCTCAACTGGTAGAAGGTGCAGAACACCTCAGCAACACAAACTACCAAAAATACCTATCTTACCTCCCCTCTGCTTTTTACACAGCTTTCTCCATTTCAAACCCAACTCAAATCAATTATCTGTAGCTTAAAAGTCCATAATGACCAAGTCTTGGATGAAAAAGTTCTCTCAAGCTTGAGTGAGGTTAATCGTGCTCTTTTTGCACATCCAGCAGGATCAAAGCTCACCTGAGAGGGAGACAACATTCTTCTAAGTTTTCACAGGCAGCATGGGCCATCACAAACCATCTCCTATACAGCATACAAAGAAGATGTCTTTATCCTAGATCTCTAATAAGTAAGTGACAACCTCGTTTTGGCAAGAATTCAAAAGATAAGCATCCTTCCAACCAAGGGAAGAGGGAAGGAAACAAAAAAGTGACAGGCCAAATTAGAGTCAGGTTGATTAGGGTATTATAGGAAATAAGTTATAACAGACTGTAAGAACTGACAGAACAAATTTAGAAACATGGAACTAGGTTCAGTGCCCTGGTAGCAGTCAAGAGGTTGGAAGCTCTGTTCAATGAAGCATCAGAGGCAGCTGAGCCTGTGCCACTCAAGAGCACCAGAGTGGTGATAGTGGGAATTAGCAAAGATGTATGAAGAGGAAATCATGCCTGACCAACCTGACAGCCTTCCACGATGAAATGACTAGTTCAGTGGACGATGGGAAAGCAGCAGACATTGTTGATCTCAACTTCAGCAAGGCTTTGGACACTGTCTCCCATAACAGCCTCATACACAAACTGATAAGAGTATAGGCCAGGTGAGCATACAGTGAAATGGACTGAAAACTGTCCAAAATGCCAGACTCAAAGGGTTGCGATCAATGACACAAAGTCCAGCTGGAGGAGAGTCACCAGCAGTGTGCCCCAGAAGTCAGTGCTGAGTTGTTCAACATCTTCATTAATGATCTGGATGATGGGACTGAATGCACCCTCAGCAAGTCTGCAGACGATACAAAACCGTGAGAAGTGGCTAACAGACCGACGGGTGTGCTGCTGTTCAGAGGGACCTCAAGAGGCTGAGGAAATGGACCAACAGGAACCTCATGAAGTTCAAAGGGAAATGCCAAGTCCTGCCCTTGGGGGAGGAACAACCCGGTACAGGCTGTGGACTGCTTGGCTGGAAAGCAGATTGGCAGAGGACCTGGTGGACACCAAGTTGACATGAGCCAGCAACGCACCCTTGCAGCAATAGAAGGCCAACAGCATCTTGGGATGCATTAGGAGTAATATTGCCAGCAGATTGAGGGAGGTGATCCTCCCCCTCTGCTCAGCACTGGTGAGACCCATCTGGAGCACTGGGTCCTGTTCTGGGGTCCCCAGTACAAGACAGACATGAACATACTGCAGCGAGCCCAACAAAGGGCCAAAAAGATGATTAAGGGACTGGAGCATCTTCATGCAAGGAAAGGCTGAAAGAGCTGGAAGAAGACTCATGGAGATCTTATTAATGAGAGCATGGAGAAGACTGAGCGATGCCCAGTGAAAGAACGAGAGGCAGCGGGCAAACACTGAAGTGGAACAAATTCCATAAACATATATACACACACATATATATATATGTACACATACACACTGCAAGAGTGATCAAAAACTGGAACAGTTTGTCCTGAGGGGCTGTGCAGTCTCCTTAGAGATGCTCAAAACCCAGCTGGACATGGTCCTGAGCAACCTGCTGTAGCTGACCCTGCTCTGAGCAGGAGTTGGACTAGATGATCTCCAAAGGTGCCTTCCAGCCTCAGCGATTCTGTGACTGATTCAAGCCAAAGATATGCCTTAGGTGGCAGCTTTCTGTCATCCAGCCGTGACAGCTTTCCAACTTAATTAGGGAACTTCCCAGTTGGTGCTTTTTGAAGGTTTTGACCCATTTTCAGGGGCAGGGCATCGATTAAATCAACAGTGCTAAGTGAAAAAAAGAAAAGATATTGACTGGCCATCTTTGGGGGAAAGGTGGTTATAGCAGGCTTTACGGGAGGGGTCTGTTCAGCTCTTGGTTTCGAGTAAGATGACAACGTGACTAATGAAACAATAAAACAGACCAAACACGTCAAAGCCAGTCAGCCCTGACAACAGCTACAGACTACGTTGTTCCCCATGGCAAAGACGCAAAGTGTCCTGTCTAACAACACTGCCTCTTTGACAAAATAGCTCACACTATTAGTCAACATAGTAACGCTGCCTGCACAAGGCATTCAGTCACTGCTGGCACAGGTGGACTCTCCACTTCTCGAAAACTTACACAACCGGCTCTTTTGCCAACCACATCCCGGTGCCAAAGCAGAAGGCAAGCCTCCTGATAAGCATGGCCGCGTAACACCCATCTTCACTGACTTTAAACAAAGGCAGTCTTCAGCTACTCAGACTCTTTCTGAAGTTGGCTATTATAGGTAACTAAGGCCCCCTGGGAACCCTACAAGAAAAAAAACATAAATAAATCAGCAAAAGAATGGAAAATACACTGAAATTCTAGCATGCCTGTGTCTTCAACAGAAATAACCAAGTGTGAGACACTCATCCAGCAAAGAGCACAATTTCACATTCTTGGTACTTTGTTTAGGATATTACAATACTGTCAGAATCCAGTGACCTTTCTGTAGTAGCCAGAAAGAGACACAAACCAGATATAAAATAAATCCCATGAAAAACACATTTAATAGCTTATAAAATGAAAAAAATAGTTTGTGGGATAACTGAAATCCTTGCATATAACTCTAAAGCTATTCAGGAAGCCTTGCTGAAACTTGCAGCAGACCTGGAGGAAGAGTCCAACATCAAACAGCAAAAGGAGCTTGAGTTGCGTGCCATGCTCCATAAAGGTCTCTTCAGGCTGGTTTTCGGTCAGCTCAGATTAAAAGTCATTTATTGGAACGTGAACCATGGAAAGTTGTGTGGCCTCCAGAAGCATCTTGCCAGCAGAACTGCAGTTACGCTAGAAACTGAGACTTTGCTTTTCCAATTTATCATAACAAGACAGTTGCTAGATGCCTGAAACAAGCTTTATTAGTACTGTTATTTCCACTTGTACATCTATCACAAAAAAACCAAAGTTTAGTCTTCTGTAAAACCAAGCTAACATTTTTGTCATTATTTATGAATGACACACAGAGTTGCAAAGGTGTTTAGTTTTATAGCAGACAGCAAGCTTACACTAGAGACAAAAGATGACAGAAGACACAATCTTATCCTTTTAACTATCATACTTTTCTTCACAACTATCTCAAAATCAGATGCTGGACTGAAGGAAAAAGCTCCTTCCAATTGCTTTCCCCCAGAAACATTCCTACAATTTGTGAGATCTAAGAGTTCCAGCTGTTTTAATAGTAATACCATAGTATACGTTTGGCCGCTGAAGACAGATCTTAACACTGAAAAAGCAGTTCAGGTGTTTAAATGCTGAACAATGAAAACACACCCATAAGTGTTAAACATTAAGTAGTGGTTCTGAGAATGTTTTTTTCCCCACTTCAACGCCACATAATTCCCTGTTATCCTGACCTAAGTCACTAATGACAACTCATATGCTCAAATGAAGAGACCTGGTGGACTCCCCATTGCCCTTAGAATTCTAGCCCCTGCTTCCAAAACTGCATGAGTTTTGCCCTACAAAGCTCTCCTGGTAAGACACACGCACAAGGTGAGCACCAGGGTTTGGCAACCAAAGACAAATCCCTCCTGGCCAAAAGCCTCTACTGCTCTGCCGCCAGGCTCCTCCTTCTGCGCTCTGCATCTGCTCCCGTGATTCACTCTCCTGTTTACACAACGACCCACAATGATCATAATAACCAGTTCCCCAAAGATCAAAGTATTCTTTTGGGGTACAGGTGTGGGTTTGGTCTTCCTCACACTGAGCAGGGAAGTGCCTCACACTTCCCACTATTGGGGAAACCACCCCAACCACTGGTCTTGTGCAAAAAGGTACTTCCCTTCCTTTCACACCCCAATAGCCATCAGCATGAGAAACAGCCTAGGGACTGAACCTTGAACAGATGGAAACATACAGTATTTCCTTCTTTCCTTCTCACAGTGCCCAAGACAGCTACATCACTAATGGCAAGTGGGAAACCTGCAAAGTTGTACTTCCAAGACATCTTAACCCAGGGATGCTGTGATCCCATCCTCTTCTCTGTGTGTTCACATAGTCCCTTCCCCCTGCTCTGCGTGAATCAGATAAAGAAAACAGCCCGGGAGAAAACTATTTAGTGTCGATTTTCTGCAAGTTTATCTCCCTAAGATGGCTCACTGCAGGGTCAGAGGAGCAGGATTGCACCAAACCCAACTTAGATCAACATCTACATCACTGTTACCGTCCAGATCAGGAGCACACTTCTCAGTGAAGCTCCGAACCATCCTCATTTATTGTGCTTCAGTTCACAGCATGGTGCAGTCCCACAGCAAATAATCTGGATTTCTTTTCACTGAAATTAAATCAAAGATATGCAGCCCAGAAGCACTTTTAATGCTAGTCTTTAATAGGCATTAAGTCCATGGGATGAGACTAGAACTATGATGATATACAAGTGTCCAAAACATGCAATATGAATGTCAGGTCCCTAACACCAGCAGTTTCCCTCTACAGATTCACTCATCTTGCCCCTCACCATTTGCTGCTTTGCACATAGCCAAAATCTGCCACGAAACCACATCCTAACATAATGCATTAATGATGCAAGGCCACTGGATTCCCGTCAACTCTGATGTTGACTCTGATGTCAGAGATGCAGTTCCAAGCTATTAAGACATCGAACAAGGAAAGAGTATATTTAACTAATGGAGACCATGCAGTCTACACATATTTTACAGTACAGTTCACCACAGCCTTCAGTAAATCAACAGTTTTAAGTCACACTATACAGAATAGCAGACACTTAACCAAGCTGAGCCATGCGGAGCCATCACGTTCATGCTCCACGGGGAGGACCTGCAAAACAGCTGCATCACGAGGACTACTGAAAGCATTATGCGTCACGAGTAAGATGTTCTACCTTCATAGCAGCTCAAAAGGAGGTCAGGCGCCTCCTGTATGGCCTCAGAAACAGCAGTGACACATAGCAGAGCCATTTCTACCTGTGCCTACTCCAAAGTGAGCCATACCTGTCATGCCAGCTCCAGTCCTGATAAACAACTCTCTACCGAAGCAGTCATATTGCTTCCTGCTCCTGAAGCTTTGATCCCCTACATGCCAGCCAAGCAAACTTCTGCTGCCACAAGGAAGGGATGTGGCAGAGGAGGCACTTTGCAGTTTAAGACAATGCTGACCTCATATATTCAAATATTGACTTAAAAGTCTTGTTTTAAGCCAAGTGCCCTGAGCCATCGGGATTCTTTCATTAGTTTATAATAAAACAACATAATGCCAATGGAATTGAAAGATTTTCATGCCATTCTATATACATTTTCTTTTAAGCATATACAATTAACTCCCAATTTGCTGTAAGCTGATTGTTCCAGTAGTGGATTATTTCAAAGACGAAGAACATAAATCCATAGAATTTATTAGCTCAGGTGCTGGGCAAATAAATATTGCTTTCAAGCAATAAGATGCCTTCAACACGAACACACACACACTGTTGGACCCAAGCTGATTCTATGTAAAACCAGCTCATCTGTGTCCACCCAAACTCTGGGAGCACTGTAAACGCCCTGCTGCCACCCAGCAGGGACTCAGTTTGGATCCCAACAGGATTTGCTCCATTTGAAGCAACAGCCTTCACACTCACTCCAACACACCCCACGTCTCAGAAGGTTCATTAGGTTTCATGCAGCATTAGATGAGCCATGGCAAGCAGCCACCATGCTGCAGTCAGGCCAAATTCCCCAACAAGCCCTCTTTCCACTTCTCCGGCATAAGAGCTGATCAGACAGAGCACCATCCCCGCCTGAGCTCACATGCATGCAGCACTGTGCCAGGGCAGCTCAGTCTTCCAGTCCCAGCCCCCCCCCTACCAGATTAAAAAAAAAAAAAAAAAGTCTTTTTAGAAGGGAATTTAAAAATCAAAGTCTTTCCAAAGACCATAGCACTGGTTATCAAGAAAATATTCTTCTGGAATACAGTGTATCTTTTCTATCACAAGTTGCCACCAAAAAGGCGCTGGATATATGTGATGGTTTACAAGATCAGTTAGAAACTTAATGAGTACTCTAGAGTGCTTACAGTAAGGGTATTTTATACTATTATAAAGATAGCTTTTAGGAAAAAAATTAATGAAGTCAGAATAAACACAGACACGGGGGGGAACAAAAACAATCAAACAAAAAACAACACAGCAACAAAACAACTTTCACACATATTAAGTCTCACAATATCCAATATCACATTTGGACCTCTGCTTGCCCAAACTTCAGCATCAGCAGCCCAGCTACTGTCAGCTTCCCGTTTTGATTAAATACTATGAGCTTCAAGGGAAAAAAATTGCCATGGAAGAGGGGAAGTAACAAGCTGGAATAAAAGGTAGTTCTGTTATTTTCCTAAAGTATGGGGTCCCACTGCATTTTATACTTCCTAATGATAATGGAGACCTTATTGTATCCTTTCAGTATATAAAGGGGGCTTATAAGAAAGATGGAGAGAGACTTTTTACCAAGGTCTGTAGTGACAGGACAAGGGGCAGTGGCTTTAAACTGAAAGAGGGTAGATTTAGATTAGATACAAGGAAGAAGTTCTTCACTATGAGGGTGGTGAGACACTGGAACAGGTTGCCCAGAGAAGCTGTGGATGCCCCAACCCTGAAAGCATTCAAAATCAGGTTGGACGGGGCTCTGAGCAACCTGATCTAGTGAAAGATGTCCCTGCCCATCGAGGATGGTTGGACTGGATGATCTTTGAAGGTCCCTTCCAACCCAAACCATTCTATGATTCAGACAGAAAAATCTTTTAATGAGATTTTACCTAGGTGTTAGATATACATACAAATAAAAGAACGTATCAGTAACTGGCTTTAGCATGTTCTCTTTCAGAGGCATCCTGTGACTTTCAGAGACTTGTGATTAACAAGATCTGTCAGATCCCTCATTAAAGTTTCTCACACTTCTAATTTTACATCTACAGCTGACAGGCAACTCTGCAGAAGTTGGCCAAACTGAAATTAATTTCAGCCACTGAACACTTCTCCCCAAAATACCTTCCTGCTCCTATTCCACTGACATCACAATCATGAACTCTCAGACAGTGTGATCCCCAGCCGGCTCCTGTCGCTGTCAAAGCCAGTGATAAGGCAATTTGAGTAAAGTTTTGCTTCTTTTTTTTTTCTTTCCACCCTGCAGTCTGCTGTTTTTCCTTACTCCTTTTATAATTTGCCCTATGCTGCGTCACCCCATTCTAGCACAAACCTTTTCTGCTTTAGAGCAACAATCCTTTTACAGCAATAGCTTGCCTAAAAAAAGGAAAATAAAAACAAAAATAGCAGGCTACACCCATGAGACAGTCGAAAGCCAGGAGCCTTGGTTCTGTCAGCACAGAACTAGTCCATCTGGAAGCTGTCCTGGATCCGCCTGGCATTTTTAGATTGGGCAACTCAGTGGTGCATTCCCCAAGAAATGACTCACCACGCATTTTTAATAAAAGATTGTCTAATTTTACAGCCCAGTAAGAATGGCTGAAGTAATTAAGAAAATGAACAAATGAAAACTGTAAAAAATGTACGCTTTTCCTCCCAAACTATTTCAAGTAATGAGAAACTCATTGCATTCTAACAGTAGCCATCTCAAACACCAGCTTCTCGAGCTGGCTCCGGTACAATTAGCAAGATACTTTGTGAAGAAAATTAGATAGTATAGCAGAAATCCTGCTCAGCAGCCTGCCCTGAAGCATTAAAGATGCAAACCACGCATGCCTCATTTTCCTGCTTCAGGCTCCCGTAATTTTCTAGAGTGCATCCTAGTGCTTACCACTGTGTATGATAGAACACACTTAAAAAATTAAGTTTGTCAATTTTCACTTCCCTAAAGCGAATCATTCCCATACATACCCTCATAATCCTACAACTGTATCCTGTAGATAAGTCATCATCACCAGCCAGCTGCAAAAAGAGCGTTTTAGTGATACATTCCTCACTGCAGGTACATTAAACTGACACTAGAAGAAGCATCCGATCATGTCTTCTCCTATATTATCAGAAATACTTGTCTTAAATTTGGTCACAAACTTAATAAATGCTAAAATTGTGGATTTGGTTTTACCCCCTCGCTTCTATGAGCGCGAATTGCCAGGCTCCTCCCATTAAAACAAGAGAAGACATGAAATAGGAAATATTAGAGTAAGATCTCTACCACCTACAGGTATTTGATACTACCTTGTAAGGACAGAAGAGGTCAAAATGTTTCACCTGGGAAGTTACGTTAAGCAGAAAGTGATGTTTTGTGCTACTTGCTATTTCCTTCAGTCCGAGTAGAGCTCACTGCCAAAAACCAGCCTGGAAGTGAGAGGTGACACCTGCAGGAAAGGTAGCAAATGTCTTCACAAGCAAAGGTGAAAAACTGTTATTAAATTAATAAGGATATTAAACCTGGGATCTTAGAAGGCACAGGGGAATGTACTTTAAAAAAAGCACACCACGTTTTCTTAAGTCAAGACTCGGACACTGTTCCATATATAGATTTATGTCTCTTCCTTCCCTTAAGTTAATTTTATAACATCTATTTGGCAAAACATTCAAGGCGAGTCACAAAACACCAAATTACAAAAGCTGCTATAACAGAGCCATGCCAAAAAGTTCTGAAGAACAAAAAAAGTCATACCTCATTTAGATTTAGTCCAAATCCAAAGCACCAAATAAGCAGTAAGAGTACCACAGGGTCAACACCGTATTTATAGGTTTTTCCCTTAAAATCTCCACTAGATAATTAGCTCACAAAAATACATTTGAAGTTGAAGACTCTGTTGCTTATCTCAGTTAGAATCCTTTTTACAAAGTCATCCCCTTCCCCCTCCTAAAAAAAAAAAAAATAATCTGTATTTGAATTTTACAAAAGTTTTCTTCCTTCAATATCAGGACCCCATATTACTACAACAGCTTCAGCTCCTCCTGCAGATATTTTTCAGGACTCTTCTTGCCAAAAAGGACAGCATGATCATAGCTCCAGATTACAAATTCATGAGTTACAAAAACAAGAAAGTCTCTGAGTCTCTGAAAGCCTTTTGGGTTTAAACCAAAAGAAAAACTCCTTTCACGCTCTTAAAAAAAAGAAAAAATAAAAGAAGAAAAAAGCAAAAATGCTTTGATAGATGGCCTACAATTTGGCACATACCTAATTCAGAATGACAATTAGAATTTCTGCAAACACGGCAAGAATCTGGCTTTGAAATAAATTTATGGAAACTTAAAAGCATCATTTGGAGCATGCACAAAGTGTTCCCTTCATCTTTAAAAACAGGCATGATGCAATAGTCTGAATGGTCCCAGATTGGGATCTTGCAAAAACCACAAAATATGCTTAGCATTAAAACAGGGACAAGTGTTCCTATCCGACTTCATGCTGTCAGAACGGTCCATACTAATTATGGCATTAATAAAGTTAATTTACTTTTCAGTGTGGACATTTTAGTCAACACAAAAAAACTGAACCGTTGATTGAAAAGCACAAAGAAAAATCCTTATACAATGGATTTTTACAAAAGCCAGTCAAAACTGCAAATGCTCAAGGGCACCCTACAATCTCAACCAGATAGTTTTAAAGGAGACAAAATTGCTTCATTAGCTCAATTATGTTCTAAAAGTTAGGAGATCAAGTCCTTTAAACATCCATTTGTAACTTGAATTTTGAAGGATTTAAACATATCTTATTAAGACCATGATTTAAACCTGCATGGCTTGCAGTATTTCCAATCACAGAAAAACAAGGTTTGAAAGGACCTCTGGAGGTTGCTTACTCCAAACTGGTCAGAGCAAGGCTAACCTCAAAGTCAAATCGGGTCACTCAAGGCATGCTCCAGCTAAATTTTAGAAGTCTTCAAAGGATGGAGTTAGAACAGCCACCCTGGGCACCTTTCCTGGTATTGAAGTCTTACAGTAATTTTTCCCCATTATATTCAACAGGAATTACCGTTGTCCTCACTTGCAGCCATTGATTTACATTTTTTCACTGTGCCTCCAAGGAGACTATGGCTATCTCTTCTTCATGCTAGACCAACTTCTTGCACACTATACGCACTAGCATCCCAACCACACTCGACTCTCCTGTTTGTTGGCATCCCTCTTGCATTTGAGGGGAAAGAGGAGCAAAACTGGACACAGTATTTTAGTAACATCCTCATGGGTGCCAGGTAGCGGGGAACAACCACCCCCCATTACCTGCTAGCTACTGTCCTGCTTGTGCCACCTGGTAGACAGCAAAGTTGTTCCCTCCTAGGTGCTGGATTATGCATTTGTCTTTTTGGAACCACAGGAGGTTCCTGTTGGCCCATTCCCCCAGTACTACTGCAGCACATCAACCATCCCCCCTCCCCATTCACTGTGGTTTTTTTCAGGTACCTGAACATAATCTTGAGCACTTGAAGAAACCAGGCTCGCATGAGCGTCCCAATCGGCCTATCCTCCTGCTTCACTCCCAATGATTCTTCCCCTGTACACCCATTTTGTTGAAATATGCCAGAAGAGTAGTGTCTCAAAAATAAGAGCTATTTCCCCCCCTCCTCAGAGTCAGCACTAAAGCACCCAAATCACAGGCCTCCCAGAGGAAAAGACTTCAGGATTGCCCCAACACTCCTGCTCTTTTAACCTGATGGTTGGCTAATCACCAAATATGCAGCTTGGAAGCAGCTACAGCATGTGCTGTGTCTTGCACAGCTAATTGATAGTAACACAGAACGATCGGTATTTGAAGAATTTGGGGAGAGAGCAGAGGCATTACTGGAGGTTATGAAAAGCTGTCTGGGGCAAGGGATACTGGTCGCTGCGGTCAGGAGACAAAGCACCCGAACACAAGTTCATAGAAAGCGAACACACACCTCCACCATTCCCAACACATTCGCTTGAAGCAGTAGTTTGGATTCCAGAAACAAGTGAAATCCTTTTGACTGTCCCCATGTATTTCACAACTACCAGGCACAACCCTGGTGACCCAACTACACACAAAAAAAATGTAAAATCAAGAGGAGAGAAAAATCAGCAATATAACTTCAGCTTTTTAAAAAAAAAAAACAGGTCAGGATTTACCTCTTCAATTGCTGCGCAGAACTGCAAAAGCGTGATACAGCAGCGTACATAAAGATCCAGCAATTCTGTCTTGGTAGGAAATTAGCATGGTCGTGCTGCATGGACATGGCAGGTTGTGTCTTACTCTACTGACAGTACATCTCATGTTTCATAAACAGCTTTATTTCATCTGCTATTCATCAAGCCAGAGGCTTCCTGTTACTAGTTATCTACCAGGGCAGGTTTTCTTCTACTACCTACACATTAGAAGCCATTTACATTACAATCCATATACATATTTTATGATTCTCTCTCAGTAAGGATGCAGCATTAAGATTGAAAGAGCAAACCCTCTTCCCACAAAATAAGCATCTAGTAAGAAGATGAACACATGAAAATTAGAGGAAACAGTTTTATGCACTCTCAACTGTGCTTTTACTTGAGAACCACCACACTGTTAATTCACATACAGCCCTACAGCACATACAGCTACAAGCAATGCCTTCAAGCTCTCCTTAAGCTGCAAAGGGTTTCATCCAAGATGGTTTCCAATTCCCCTGCTTCCCTGTACCACATCCTTACACAGATACTGGTATGCAGTAAAAGCAGATTCTGTTTTTATGAGAAGCCTAAGTATAACACTACTTTAACATTTTCACAGTAACTACTGTCTTCCACTTGAGAGACAAACTCTCCTTCCCTGTGCTGAAGGATGAGGTATGTTTTCGGTACCACGCATAGCTTGAGTCAGGCAAAGCAAGCATCATATTTGATTTTCAAGAGCAAAACAGCACCGTTTACAATAGTTTGTTTAATAAAAGGACTTTATTCTGCTGTTTCCACTTTTCTGAAAGATCTGCTGCCTCCTTATCTACCATACCTGTGACAGTATGGGATTAACATATTTGCTTTTGTCCTCAAGTCTACAAAAGACTTGTGCCCCTCAGCACTTCCACTGCCCCAATTTCAGAATGGCATCTCATTTTACCTGGCTTCAGCACAGCACTAACTCAGATGAACACAAAAAGCAGTGTTGTTTGGGACACTGAGGTTTCAAACAAACAGCCCATGGCCCATTCTTCAGATAGTCATCCGAAACTGCTCACAGTCCTAGGCAGCTTGCAAATCTAGCTGAATTTGTGAAGTCTTGTACTAAAAACTCTGAACAAAAGAATATTCTTCACTTAACCACTTCGGAAACCAAACAGATGGGCTCTGCTTTTCAGGAACAGTCGCTTTAGTCATTTACAGAGAATACAGTTTCTTACACCTAATCCAACAATCTGAGAATAAAGGAGTGACCCTGCATGCTCTCCCCCTACTTGTTCCCATACCACTGCCTCTTCCCTTGTGCTGGTCTCGCAGTTGTGCTGCTCCAGGGTGTGCCGGTTTAGTTTGCTGCCAAATCAGCCAGCTGGTTCTCTTCCAGTTGGATTCAACTCTGGCCAGTATCTTGAACTAGATCATCCCATGGACACATGATCACTAAGTCTGCCAAAAGGGAAGATTCAAGAATGCACTGAGATGGGCATCATCCAGGGGATTGACCATATCAAGAAATGATGGATCTAGCACTTCCCTTGGCAGTTTGTTCTGGTAGTTAATAACTTCCCCGATAGAAACATTCAGATGTTAAGATGAGTGCAAACAGCAACATAGTTTACCTTAAATTTTAGGCAGGCTTATTCTAGTTAATCTTGCATTTATTGATTTATGACAGTACTAAATAAGCCAAAATCCAAAAAGCATTTAAGTGATGGGAACATTAAAGTTCAGCCCAACTGCAGAAAACCAGGATACAGAAGGACAGAGGCTTTTTTTTTCCCTACATACTGTGCTCAGTCTTCTTCTCAAAACATACACATTACTGAGGACAACCAAAACCAAAATCCACAGAAATACAAACAGCACCTCAATAACAAGTTGTAGCTGTTTAGGAACTATTTTCTCTTTAAAGGTATTATTATACCAATAAAAAAAAAAAGAATGCAAGTTAGAAGCACAGTTTAAAAAGGGCACTTGGCTGGCTTAAAATGGATGGGAGAGGATGTCAAGGAGATTAAAAAAAGCATTATAAAGATTAGGAACAAAAAAGCTGTGAAATAATCTGTTTGCTGGATCGTGAACACTTAGGGAGAGGAATTAATATAGACACTCAGAAGAAGCTTATGAAATTTCAGCTTGGATCAGTGCAAAGTAACTGCAGGCTAAAATGGAAAAGGAGAAACACTCCCCCTTCCC
The DNA here is from genome assembly GCF_000699145.1 of Aptenodytes forsteri. Lineage (NCBI taxonomy): Eukaryota > Metazoa > Chordata > Aves > Sphenisciformes > Spheniscidae > Aptenodytes > Aptenodytes forsteri. The sequence continues at coordinate 4,250,419 of NW_008796220.1, read as the reverse complement.
TGGCTCCTGAAATATAGTCCCATCCACACTCTTGCACAGGAGCTAATGACTGTGCAGTCAGGGTAAGGCCATTCAGTTTGCTGACATGATGGCAAACCTGGCACAAGAGTTTCTTCCACACCAGCCAGCTTATCAGCTCACACCGCATACTCATAACCGCTAGAGCCATGGCAAGCCAAGAAGGGGCATCGCAAAGCTCTGGCCCTTTTTGGCAGCAGCCTGAAGTTATCTCTGCTGAAGAACCGTGTGAAACTGCACCCACAGGATGACTTCAGGAGAAGAGAGATTGCATGCAAAGCAGCCTTAAAACAAATCCTTTCATAACTAAAGATACAAGTTCAGAGTTAAGTGATGTGATTCTCCTTTACTAGAGAGTGAAAACTTCATGAAACTAGCGGTTTCATTTCTTCAAGCAGCAAAGATGGGAGACTTTTCTCCCCCCAGTCCCAAGGAAGCATTGAGTGGAAACAACTTGAACCATTCTGAGAAGTTTGCTTATTGTTCTGCTTTTGTGTTTTTCCTGAAAAATGGAGAAACAAAGCAGCTTGGGGAAAAAAAAAAAACCTATGTGGAATTAAGGTAAACGGGTATGTTTCCAGTAAATCCACAACTGAACTAAAGACCTAAAATTAGAAGACAATAATTTCTATCAGGCATGACTTTGACAACTGCTGTAAATGGGCTGCAGCTGACACCGCTGTAAGCAGCATCCTCAGCCTCCTCCTGCTTCCATTCACTCTGTTTGCAATCACAGAATCATAGAATCATTAAGGTTGGAAAAGACCTCTAAGATCATCGAGTCCAACTGTTGACCCAACACCACCATGCCCACTAAACCATGTCCTTAAGCGCCTCATCTACACATCTTTTAAATACTTCCAGGGATGGGGACTCAACCACTTCCCTGGGCAGCCTGGTCCAATCTTTAACCACTCTTTCAGGAAAGAAATTTTTCTGACCATGAGCTTAGTCTCAGTTTCTGGAGAGCCAGCCTGGCTGAAAGCTAATCCAGGAAGACAGGGAAGTTTCAGAAGACTCAGCTCGTACAAGCAAAGGCAGAGGACAATACTCACTAGCCAGAGGTAAATGAAGGGTGAGACTTTATTTCAGCGCCAGCTTAAAAAGATCAAGCTACATATCCAGTCAAAAACATTTGACTAAGACTGACCACCTAGTAATTTTATCCAAGAGGTAGAAACAGATGACTTAAGAGTCTTCTTTAAATGGTAAGTCAGGCAAGTTTCCAGGAACTCCAGCAAAACTGCCTTCTTAATTTAAAACTAAAATAAAAATCAATAACAACTCCAATCCACAAAAATCTGTTCACAGCGCTACATATCCAGTCAAAAACATTTGACTAAGACTGACCACCTAGTAATTTTATCCAAGAGGTAGAAACAGATGACTTAAGAGTCTTCTTTAAATGGTAAGTCAGGCAAGTTTCCAGGAACTCCAGCAAAACTGCCTTCTTAATTTAAAACTAAAATAAAAATCAATAACAACTCCAATCCACAAAAATCTGTTCACAGCAGCTGAGACTCCTGTGCTGCAGAAGCGAAATTTAAAAAAAAAAAAAAGAGAGAGATTACCTGCTACTGCTTAATTCCAAAACCATTTATGTATTCCTCTACTGTCAAAAAGTATCACATTTCATGGCAATTTAGGTACTGTTAAGAAAACAGCATGAGCTTAAGCCATTTAAGTAATTTAAAATAATACTTTATCTGGTTGAAGTAATAAAGGTGATAAAATTAATTTTGAGATTCTTAAGCAACAATGTCAAATTTAAACTCAAAGTTTACAATCGCAAAGCTCTTCAGCACTAAGGCACGCAAGCAGACAGATCCTCGCTTCCTTCTCCAGAGTTCAGTGGAGAACTCCAACTGCAATCCTCTCCTGTAACATCACAAGTCAGCACTGTCCAAATTGCTGAAATTAAAGGAAAATGGTTCTTTTTTTAATAATTCAAAATATTAGATTCTAATTTGTTCCCCTGAAAGCAATCCTGCCTAACACCTTGAGCATGTTATAGGCAATATATATACCTTTAAGAAAACTTAATATTCTAAATGACCTTGTATTATATTCTTTCCAGTGTACATCACCCTAAAAGTGGAAAGATTTAACTCATTTGGCAGACACACATACTGTGACTTCTCCTTCAAACTGATTTAGGACTCTGGCAGTGGTAGATCTTAAATTTTTCAGGAAATGCAGATATACTGTTCAAAAATATCTACAATGCTTCATTTTCTTCATTCAAGATTTCTGAAAAAGCAACATTTCATATTGATTTTATATAGAGAAAGTAAATTCTGCACATGGCTAGAGCAGCAAAACATAATCCCACCCAAAAATACTTGTTGGCATTAGTCAGAGAAAGTAAATAGCTGTGCTGGCATCACATTATTCAAACGAATTGAAGTTTACGCTAAGAAACACAGAATAATCTAGGCTGAGAGGAACCTACAGAGGCCATCTAGGTGAACATCCTGCTCAAAGCAAGGCTAGCATCAAAATTAAATCTTTGGTATGCTTTTATTTAACATAGCAAGGGATCACTCTAGGAAAGAGGCAACTGAACAGGCAGTTTTAGTACTTCAGCCCTGCTAACAACCAGTGTGACAGGACAGCCGAGGGCAATGCACAAGCAGGGTTACACTCGCACCATCACAGTGACAAAGTTATGTAAAACTAGTTCTCATCACTGCACTTCCAAGAAGATAAGGGACAGCAAAGCCACAGGTGTCCCCTTCACAGGGAGCAGGGCACATTTTAGATAGTTAGCAAATTCACAATTTGGAGTAGAAGAGAAAAGCAATGTTCATGGAAAGGAAGAGTGTCAGGGAAGAAAAAGTTGAACATAATTTAACTACATTATAAAATATAGGAAGCCAGTTAAAAAAAAAACCACAAAAACTTTAAAAGGAACAGAAGTCTAAACCCCTGTACTGGACCAGAGACACATTTTAAGTGCCCAGGTGGTAATCACAGGTTGGACTAGCTACTAGAAATCACTACACCCCAGACCCACCAGCAACAAATTTCACCTGATCGACTTACCCACTCCTGTCAAGATGACGTAAGTCACTTTAAACACTTTCATTGCTGCTCTTTCCTAACAAATCACTTTTATAAAACCGGGTTAGGGAAATACTAAACCAGCAGTCACATGTGACAGCATCTCCAAGGAAGCAAAATGGATGGGAAGAGCAGAACTATGACAGGCAGAGCGGGACAGACCGGGCAGCCACCTCACTCAGCCGGACAGTACAGCGTGCCTGACCATGCATTGCCTGTGTTTATGCAACAAAAACCCACTAAGGGACAAAAAAACCTAACACAGGCAGACAATGGAGTGAAGACGGCCAGTGAAGGTGAAGAGTCTTCAAAGGGAAGATCCTACCTAGCTGAAACAAAAACTCTAAGAACTGTTAGGAAAACAAAAGAAACCAAGACAGCAAATATAATTACACCCCTGCATGGAGTTAAGTCTTGAACACATACACAGTCCTGAACAATGCTCCACAAGAAGATAAAAGTGCTATCAAAATTAAAATAACCATCCAGTAAAGGTGACCAACACCTGGGATGGCTGGCAAACAAGGAAAGTAGACGTAGAGAGACTTCTCAGTCTGAAGTCACCAAACAATCATCCACCATTTCTCAAAAATACAAAGGAGTCAGGCAGAACAAGCAGCAGCTTTAGGGAAAAAAACCACATGCTGAAAGGACCTATTTCTGACACGCACCCCCATTCATGCTAAACAGGGACTCTCACTGCCACAGGTAGTTGTGGAGGACCAGAGCCACATTCCTCTTTGTCCAAGTCCCCGATGGTCCATCCCCATCTATAAAAAAGGTCTGGTGAAACTACAAACACCGTTGAGCAAGTCCATAAATTACTAATTGCCAGACCACGGGTTTTTATAAAAAAAAATAAAGAACTTTCCATGACAGACCTGCTTTCCATATCCTTTTCCTCCCTACCTGCCCCACAGACAGGGCTCTCAGCACAGCAGCTCTTACATTCTTGGAAAAACAAAAGAGGAAAGAACTGAGCTGACAGAATCTCTGGCACCTTTTGATGGGATTTCTCCTCTACCTTGACCCAAACCCAGTATCCATCAACTCTTCCCAGTTATTGTAATTTGGTTTCCCAGTAGCTTCCAGAGGTCAACCTTCCATCATCTTCCCTTATAGTTTTGTCTAGAATAAAGAAAATGATAATAAGAAAGCACTTTGCTCAACATTGCCAGTACAAGTACAGTTCGTCTGTCGACATTAGGCTTGTCAAGTACCCTAGTGCAGAAGGGCTGCAATAACTTGTACTTCTGATTAAGTAATTTTATTCTTCAGTAGTTTACTGTGAATAAAGTTCAACTGTACATTGCATCTTAGATATTTCTTGGTAAAAATACTACCTGAAGGACTCTTGAGCTATCCTAGTCCTTTGTTGTTTTTCAGTTGTTTCTTTGTTTTTAAAATTAGAGAACCTTGAAGTAATGTTTTAAGTGGTTCTTGTAATACTACTAGTGAATACTGAAACAATCTGTCACTGTCCCTGTGACAGTATGTTAAAAATATTCAGTCTGCTTATAAAAACCTTCTAGATTTTTTTCTGTTGCCAACACGAAGGTGAAGAAAGCAACAGGCTTCACACAAGTTTCATGTTTGATGAACTTACTAAATAGTTTCTGTAGACCAAACATATTTAAGTATACTTATACTCATTGTGTGAGCAATGAAGAAGTATGTCTGGCTTCTTAAAGTATTCCAAAGTTATAAAGTTTTCTAACGATGAAATGCAGCAACTTCAAATGTACTAACTTGTGGGAACCACAAATCAAAGCTTGCACAAGTTTTTAGAAATAAAAAACAAAAAAAAAAGGGGGGGGGGGGGAGAAAATGCATATAGCTAAGATACTGACAGAAGTCCAGTAGATTTCAGTGTACCACTGTGGCAGCTGTTGTTGCAATATTTCATTTTAAGTTGTGCTACCATAAAAAAAATTAGTTGGACACTGCAAATTTAGCTCAACCTTCCTGTTAACGTGCAAGTTGTATAATCAAACCATTTCTCAACTATAATTAGGAAAAATATGTTACTGAGCCATAGAAGTAAACCGGACAGATGTTATAATGCACCGATACATGGAACTCTACCTCCAAGTGGATATCAACCCAAGGCGGCAAAAAGATAATTGCCTCAAAGTTTTTTTCCCCAGAACATCTGAATACATTTTTTTCCTTTAATTAATCTATTTCTCTGTCTATTTGTAGAGCCATATGTTGAATCCTCATGATTAATCTAGTAGAGAAGGCAAATAATTATAATGACAGAGCTTAAGCATGTAACTGGCCATTACTAGTAACTTTATGCAGTCTAGTGTTTGTCACCTCTGATAACATCCTCCTCCCCATCTTTCAAGCATCTGAATGACACGTGCTCTTGCAACATTAATTTCCAGTTAAAACAAGAACATAAAAGAACCTGTTCCAAGGCATTTTGTATTTCTGCCCTTCTCCTTTTAGTTCCTCCAGAGTCATACTGCCCCATTCTTACTTCTCCGTAAGTCTCAGAAACCCTTGATTGAGTTTGTCAAACAGATACCTCAACAGTCCCCTCCAAGCCACCTCTTACATGTAAAATCTCTTTCATAAGCTGACATAAAAGACAAACAATGTCTTATCAAGAGCCAGCTCTACCATGATGTCATTCATAAAATAACCAAATAATGACTTCTCAAGGTAAACATGAGGCCATCACTAAATACAGCGAGTGCAGCGCAAACTACAGTTAGTTCTTTTTCCACTCTTATTTTTAGAGATGTTTTACTGTACATTCCTCCCTACTTTTGGTCACAAGAGAGTAACACTTGAAAATGTGAATAAAGGATGACACCTTCACAGAAAGTCTGTTTAAAAGGCTCTGGAATCATTCTGCAATCATTTATAGAGGTTTGCCACCGTTCTGGCACAAACAGTTCTATAATTGCCCATGCATACAAATTGTTATGGTTATAACAATCCATGCAATAACAATACTTGACATGGAGTATATGCACCCACTCAATTCAGTCTCCTCTGGAGCAGTAATAATATGTTCACTACTGTAATCAGAAGAGGCAGAGAAAGAAGCCACACTTAAGAAAAGGAAGGGTAAGGAAAAATACATAAAACAATGTCATATAGTAATCATTAGTCATAAACTGGATTCAGTCTTTTATTAATAGTCATATACAGTATTCCTAACTGCATACTAATAATTTTAATAATCCAGACCTACCATATGTAAATCCTCAGGTATTTCACATTTCAGCATTACACAGTCTGAGTTCAAAACGTTGAACTAGCATACTAAACCTTTATGCTATAGGAACTACCATGGCAGGCCACCGCAAATGACCTGGGTAAACACTTCTCACTTACAAGTAAGACGATGCAGCCCAAAAGAAACGAAACAGTAATTCTTACCTATTCTGAACAATCACAAGCATCAAAAAGTGAGTTCTTTAAGTTTGGTTTGTATCAGAACCTAACACACCAATTTCACTTTATATTTTCAGACTTCATTTTAAGTGTGCTTTGATCACGTAAGACAGCTTTCCTTAAAATGAAAACACTGAAATCACATCTTTATAATCAGGAGGCGCACAAGTCAAGAGGAGCACGTATCGCTTCACTAACTGCACGTTTAATCTGCACGCCATGCACTTCTTCCCTTCTTTTTATGCACAAGGGGGAGGAAACAAAGCTATACAAAAGCCAGGTATGCTTCCACTTAAAAAGCTTAAGTCACGCTCATCAAACGTGGCACGCTTGCACACAGCAATGTAAGCACACACATGCCTCTTCACACAACACACAAAGCCACCGTCACACGCACCGTTGCACACACCCCTCCAGAAGTACATTAAGCAGCTGATGTTATACCAGACAGCGAAGCAAGGGATGCAATACGAGTGGAGATAACTGAGAAGACAAAATGGTCAGTGGACCATTTTGGACCCCAGTGGGGGAACTCTGAATAAGGAAAGAGGGCTCTGAAGAGTGATGTTTAAGTCACACTTCCATACTTCTCTATGCAGATGCTCTTACTTTAAAAGTTAGACCCAGTACAACTGATTGTTTTGAGTGTAAACCTGAACTGGCACGCTATGAAAACAGGAATACTTTGAGTCGTTATACACTTGCTTTTTTTAAGCCAACACCTTGGTGGAGAAATAGGTGAAGGCACAGCACAAACTGAAGCTAGGTAAAAAAAATCCGAAATGGCTGGATTTAATCAGGACAACTTCTACTCTTCACCAAGCCACTCCAACCAAGCTCCCTCCGACCAGCACTGGATCAGAGTTCGCTGTACGGCTTTAAACCTCGCTCTCCCCACCGAAAACCACGTAACCCCCGGCGCTGCCACCCACCTCCTCCCGCCCCGCGCCCCCGCCGCTGCCCCCCGGGACAGGTCGGGCAAGAGGGAGCGGCCCCGGCCTCTCCCAGCCCCGCCGCCGCCCCTCGTCCCGCCGAGGAGGCAGCGTTTACCCAAGCACCTGCGAGCACCTGCCGCCGCCAGCTCCCGCCCGCCGGGCCCGGGCACCCGCCGCCGC
>NW_008796220.1:4239183-4242117 GCF_000699145.1 Aptenodytes forsteri | reverse complement strand
CCGCCCCGCTTTTCCCCGCCCCAGCCCAGTTTTCCGCCGAGTCTCCCGCCCGCCCCGCAGTCACCTCTCCGCAGGCCCTCCTGAGGAGGCACCCCCCGCCTCACTGAGGCGATGCCCCCTTCCCCTTCCCGGACGGGGTGTGGGCCCTGCTCTCAGCCCGCGCACCCACAAGCTCCCCCGGGGGAAGGAGCTGCCTCACGGCTTTACAGCCCCTCGGCAAAACCCCGGCCCTCGGAGGCCCTCGGGCTGCCCCATGCATCCAAGGGCTTCCCAACCTCCTCCCCCAGCAGCCTCCTGGCTCTAGCCCCTACCCAAAAACACCCACGTTGGGCTCGTTTCGGGAAGACCCTTTTGGGCAGAGGAGTCTTGAAGATTTGGAGTGGGTTCTGGCTGCAGGGGCCAGGCTGTTCCTCCTGGCCCAAGGAAGGTGGCACGGGTGTGTGCAGGGAGGCCTGGGGAAGAAAGCGGGCATGTCCCCTTTTTATGCAGCCTTGGAGGCTGCTAACCTCACTTGTGCATTGCTTTTGGAGAGTTTATAGGGGAGGGATATTTTTTGTTGGGGTTTGTTGTTTTTTTTTTACTTAAGATGTGCTTAAGAAAGGAGGAAAGTGTTCAAAGCTATTATCTGGCTGCCACTGTTTAGGTTTTTGTGGGAAACCCAGGACTGAGTGAAAACGACTACTTAGAACTAAACTGATTTAAAGAAGAAACAGTGACCCTGAGGCCAAAAGGGCAAGTAAACATGGTCTGGTTTTGATGAAAATCAGGGAATATAACACAGCAGGGCTCTCTGAAATGAAAATATTCTGTCTTCCCTGCTGCAGACATCCTTTTATGAGCGGTTCAAAATGAGCCATTTCAGCCAAGCTCAAGACAAAATTAGCCTAAAAAGAATGTCAAGTATTTCCAGGAGTCAGCTTTTGCTTAGCATCTTTCTCATGGCATATAAACAGAAAATGAGTCAGATAATGAGTACTGAAGACAAAATGTGAAGTCTGAGGGTATAAACAAGCATATACCGTATTGTAGTATGATATTTTATCTCCTTCACTGTACTTTGAGGCAGACTGTGCTTCCATTTCTTCCATCAGCAGAACTGGAAACATACAAGTGACAGTCAGAATTTCCTTGAAGCAGGTATAGTGTTTAACGCTGATAAATGGCCCCATGATACTCCCCTTAAAAGGAGAATCTATTTTTTATAAAAGTACAACCTCCCCGCATCCCCTGATTTACAATAGTTAGTAGCAAGAGGAGATTTGGGACAGAAAGGAAACATCATCCTTAGAGATTGAAGTCACTCCCAACAAAAATTCAGAAAATAACTTCCATGAGGATGAATTATCCTCATCTGTCTTCTGTATAGTTTTTTTCCAACTTCCTCTGAAGAGCTACATGCTAAAAAAAGGATAAAGGATGAGAGGAATTATAAATTTGATCTGACGTAGCAATTTTGCCTTTTTAAACCCTGCCAGAAGACTAAGTATGCATGAATGAGAGGTGAGAGATAAAATAGTCACAGTGTATGCCTTTACAGAGAGTTGAAAGAGCTCCATGTAGCCTTCTTTCAGGAAGCTGGTCTGAACTAGGGCAAAAGCTCATTCCAGTTTATTTAAGCATAGTTACTACATTTGGATCAGCCCTGAATGAATACTCATGCTGACATAAAGCTACCTTTGCCCTCCTTTTCAGTCTAGAACATGCTGAAGAGCAAAGCAGTGGTTCTTGGTTCTTATGTTGTGGACTAGCAAGATGCTGGCTTTCTGAAATTCTGTTTTATTTTTACATGTCTTGATAACTGTGGCCAGGGCTGGCTCAAAGCTTCTTAGCAGTCTGAGTACAAAAACTGAATTTTATTCAGAGCCCATCTGCTCTGATGATAGTGCACCACCATCCAGCTGGTCCTGTGCTTTAGCCTCAATCTCCTTTTCAGTACCAGTGAGGTAGAAATGGGATGGTTCCTGGGGAAGCCCCTGTGGCTGCTGAGCCCAGAAGTCTTTTTCTCTCTGGACGACTGGCTGCGATGCTGCTGAATCCATCATCTGCAGCCCCGTACAATTTTCTGTTTTGCCCATGTCTAAAGCCGGTCCTTCTTTGGGGCTTTGGTCCGTGAGTTATATGGCGCTGAACAGTTGTGTCTGCCTCATGCTCCACTGAGTTTGACAAGACTTCGCTGCAGTGAGTTTTGCAAAAATGCAAGAGCCCGCTCATGTGTAACTCAAAAGCAGCATAGTGACCCATATTTGGCATTCTTACATGAGTTGGCAATTAAAATACATATAAGGAAAACACATCTGTGCTAGGCTATTAACGTATGGCTTGACCGTTAAGCCATGTGACTACTCCATTTCTTTTCTATATGCTCTATGTTTGATGTCATGTGCTAAATGCTTATTTACCAATAATTACCTTCTAAATCACCTACAATGAGTTCCTTCCTCACCTTCCATTTCAGTAAAAGCTGAAAATATTTAATTATCCATTTTCACTTGGATATTATGCAAAGATTGGTGTTTATCCAGACCTTTGAAAATACAGTCTTGCTGTTACACTGATATATATGCAGGGAACACCGGATCTTGCTTTTTATTCAATCATTTCTTTCAGTTCAAGCAGAATGTAGAGCACTGATATTCTAACTCTATGGAATTATAAAAGTGCATATTTGTTTCAGAGTATTTTCAAATCCGATTAGGTTCCCCAGAATAACTGTGATTATTTTCTCCTGAGGTGGAACTTGTTCAACAAAACTTTTAAAAATGAAAGATTAGCATTTTAAATGCTTTATGGTTGAGCTTAATGGAATATCTGAATTTATTGCTTGCTTTTCAGAGAGGAAGAATCATAGAATCATTAAGGTTGGAAAAGACCTCTAAGATCGAGTCCAACCGTTAACCCAACACCACCATGCCCACTAAACCATGTCCCTAAGCG
>NW_008796220.1:4210367-4235909 GCF_000699145.1 Aptenodytes forsteri | reverse complement strand
TCAGAAGGGAATCGCCTATGACAATTACCCTCCTTTTTTTCTTAGCAGAGGCAGTCATAATGCGTGGGGCTGACTGCCTCACCCTAGGCGACCCCCTGGATGGACCTTCGTCTACATCCTCGTCTGCCTGGCCCTCAAGTTCCAGGGCCCCATATCTGTTGTGTAAAGGCAACCGGGAAGGTGAGGGAGGCCGGGCGGGGGTTCGCCTGGCACCCGGAGCAGGGACCTGTTTCCATTCCCTCCTGTCGCTTAGGTGCCCTCTTTCTACCTGGTGGCAAGAAGGCAGGGGATCCTCTGCTTCTCCCAGAGCCTCCATCTGCTGCCTTTGCAGGGAGTTGTGACATGTTCACAGATCAAGAAAATATTCACTGTTAATGTCGGTAACTGCTATAATTTTATTTTATAAGAGAGATCATTGTATAAAGCCTGGTATGTAGGTTTATAACATAAGAATGATACAATTTGTCACCACTGGGGATGCTTTTTTTTCTCTGTCAAAAAAACTAGGAATAATGATAGATTCTTTTCCTAGTAGCGCTACAGTGAACATTTCGCTTGAACTTTATTGCCACTATGGTAATCTTAAAATTACTCCATTACTTCCAAATAAAGAAACCTAAACCCGGAACTTTCAAAACTTCTCCCTAGAGTGCAAAAAAATAAAAGAACTGACTTTTCTTCCAAACAAAAATCATGTGTCAGCTGTTACTAAGTTATGGTTTCATGTACATGACTGGCACATGTACTCCAATAATTGTACATTCCCCTTTAACCAAATAGTTTGCTCCCAAACATTCCAGCCAAGTCCATTTTTCATGCTTTTAATACTCTATTGCATTTTTCCTGACAACAACTTCTTGCACAATAATACCCATAAAAATTGACTGGAAGCATACAGCCTCTAGCACTGAGGAATTAAACAGTCTTGATGACTGTAAAATTTCACCTTTTGTTTTCAGTAGCAGTTCCTATTAGGTAACATAACATTACTAAAACAAAGACAGGTTTGTGTTTCAGAAATTAAAAAATTATTTAGATGAGGAAACTCCCTCTGCTGGTTTGAAGAAGCAGCAGATATATTTCATTTAAAAAAATACAAACTGTGGGAAAATATTCATTCAGCACGCACGTATTTTTCCCTTCACTGCATACTCAGTGGAGAGTGAATCTGCTTATTCCACAGAATGAGGCAGGAGTCTTAAAAAAAAAAAAAGAAAATACAAAACACAGAGCAATTTTTTTGTAAATAAAAACTATATCAAAATGTAGATTTTCAAGGAGAGGGCAAATTAAGCTTGCACACTAACATTTAATCCTATTATTTCTTTTAATTGTTGGGGGTGGTTGCATTATTTCAAGAAGCAAAACCAGCTTTGTCCTTTTCTTCCTACCCCCCTACAGACACTCCGTTATGCAGCATCTTAACAGCTATGCAGGGCTCTTAGAAAGGCTGGACCCTTTGCAACTGCAGCACAGCTCCCTCCATCCAGGTAGAGAGCAACTCGTCGTAGTCTTTCTTGCAGATTATTGCTAAAGGAGGATGAAATACTGTGTCACTACAGACAGCTGGTGATACTAAGGAATTGAGGTGCCGGTTTTCAGTCTATCGAAAGAATCATGCAATAGTGCCGTATTTTTCAAACGTGGAGTGTAGATCAATGATGATCTATGAGAACTCAGGAGCTGGTCTACAAAATAATTGAGAAAGGCTTTGTAAACCAACTACACCTGCATTCTCACACATCGAACAAGCAAGCAACCAAAATGAGGGAAATTATATGGGCACTGGAAGTTTATCCTGATTTTATTTGTCTTTAACTGGAAATTATTGTGGCAACACCACAAAAATGGTTTGTTGTTTATTGGTTAAGTTCTTGGTTGAAAAGGTTGAGGAACATCAGCCAGTGGAAACAAATTCCTCTGTCCTTTGTTTCAAGTTTAACCACTCTTGATCTATTTCCTCCATTATTATCAACCTCTTTAGTCAATCCTGTTCTCCTCTCCATAATTGGTTCTAGCCTTAACTAGCAAGTACTGTTTTTTTCCCTTGTCTTATTCCTTTGCCTCATGCCAAAAGTTCCTATGCCTTGCTCCATTTTGCTGGGCTGAGCACAAGACAGGGAGCCAGGACAAGTTTCAGTTCTGTGGCCTCATTTTGTTGTATAAAAATACTTCCTTCAAATAGGACCCAATGTTGATTAAAGTATTATTGGAGATGACAGATTGTCCAGTACTTGAAAAGTCCTGAATGAAGTATTAGAAACGTCACTTCTGTTGCATGGGTGTGAAATAAAGGACTTGTAACTGTTGAATCTTGAAAGGAAAGAATTGGGGGAGAGAGGGGTGTATCTGGAATTCAGGCTAAGTATAGGCCACAATTAATCGTGTTTCTGCCATGAGGCCATTATAACAGTAATCTGAAAGAGTAGTTACCCTGATGGCAGCTATTATGTTTTTTCTTTGACATCTCTTCTGAGGATTCAGTTCATTTATACTGGGCTATTACAACTAATTAATGCAAAGCTGCAAACAGCAGGGAGTTTGTGGACAAGCTCCGTCCACGTCATGCTGATAAAAAGCATTTCACGTGGACATGTAGTCCTTAGCGGTATAACCATATGTGTAACCACACAGGTAGTTTCAAAGATATTCTGTTTGATTTAAATACAGGAGAGTTTTCATCTCCACAGTTTGGTTGTAGTACATCACACTGTACTTAAAACAAGAAGAAGCAGAAAAAAAGCAAACTGTGCTTTTCACTGGCTTATTTATTTTTTCTCTAATAAGCTACCACCTTCCTCCTTCCCTTTTAGGTACATTTGGCATTTTGCATTTGTATTAAGTCCCTTTGGCAGCCACTGTTTGGGATTTCCTTATATTAACATCTAGCACAAAGAAATTCAGGGTCCAATGGGCCAATGGTTTCCTTCGGCATCTGAATAGATCAACAGCTGTGGCCTTCAGCCGTTTTGTCTTACCAAAATAAAAGTAAAGGAAAAACTGCTTGTTGTTGTAACAGTTCTCACACGTGCTCCGAGAGGGAGATAAGAAGCCTTTTCTCTGCAGAGACAACTTCACAGAAAACTTACAGTATTAGTGATGTAATTTTTCCCTCGCTCCATCAGTAACAGCAATGTAGTCCTAACTGCAATGATCTAAAGTTTGCTCAAAAGGTAGTAGTTGATACATCATCATGAATACTTGTATCACTGTAATGCACGCACGTTATGTATTAGGTGCATTTCTGTGCCACAGGTAAGATGATGGTGTCAACTGAAGGTGCTCTTACATTCAAATGGCAGTCACTGATACCTGTACAGCCCCTTTGTGCTATAAGTGGGCTGCCAAAAGCGGCTGAGTCATTGCCACCGCAATTGGAAAGTGTCAGTCTTTGACACTGAACTTCTGTTTCTGGCTATCTGTCTCAGCTCCTGCGCTAGTTCTAGTGCTCATCCGATGGTTTTGCTCGGTCAGTTCAGCTTCCAAATCCAGCAGGAAACTTTTAAAGCAGGGAATTGTTGTCTTCAGAGCAGTTTGGGCTTGCAATTAAACTATGTTCAACTGTAATTTTAAAAATTCCAAATAAAACCAGGCTATCACCAAAAAGACTGATCAGGTGCAGAAACTCTGCACATATTACTTGCACTCAGGGAACTATTTTGAGTATGATTGCCTTGGGGTTTTTTTGTGGTTCTGTTGTGGTTTTTTTGTTAATGGAAGTACAGCAAAGCCACACCCTGCAAGCTCCAGGACACGAAGACACAATATTCTCCATAGTGATGTGCTATAGACTCTTGGGAGCCTTCTGGAGAAAGGGATGTGGAGTTACCTGTATGTTTACATTTCCCTGTATTGATTTTTCTAAGCTGACAATGCAATGAGTAGTGCGTTTTCATCAATATCACAGTCTTCGATAGAGAGGTAAAGACAAAGGAGTGCAAACATACTTGTCTATCGCTTCATGCTTTAAGCTTAACACAATGCCTCTTCATTCTCAAACAATGTAAGATTGTCATTAATTTTCTTGAAAGTGGCAGCCTTTTTGAGAGTGCTGTTCAGCCGCTTTTGGGTTTATAAATAGCATTCCCAAGGGGCAGTCTGTACATCTGTGGGATAACCAGACTTGACCAAATACTCACTGTTTAGAAAATTCTATAATAAAATATTACTTCCCCTGACAATTACACACCCTCGCCTTCAGTTATACCTACTGAACTCTAGGATGTGTTGCTATAATCAGTAGATGCTTCTGTAAGGTGTATAATTATTTCCAGCAAGCTACTAAATTTTACAAAAGGGTTGGCTTCCTGCATTTTCAGTTCTGAGGGTTATCAAGTAAATTACAGCTGACAAAACTATTAGGCATTACTGCAGAGAAAACATTGCGCAGATCAAGAAAGGAGCCACATTTCTTCCTCCCCTTCCCCAGACAAAACAAAACCTATCAATTTTTTTTGTTAAAAAAGTCAGAATTGTGATTGGATCTAATAAATATGAAATATTTTCAATTAGAAGGGTTAGCTCTCCTCTTAGTAAGGTACTTGTGACTGTGAAGAAGGGCCCCTTGGCAGAGCTTTGGAGGCTTTCACTGATTATTTTTTGTTGTTGTCATGCAGAGTAAGAACTTAGATACTTACCTACATTCCTGCAGGCTTGTATATCCTCTCCCTCGGGGCGTTGATGCCTGCTGCCAACAATGCACATCAGGTTTTCTAGAGAGACAGCAAGCTCAGCCTAACAACAGACTGAGCACTTCAGAAGCACCTGATTGCTTTATATTTTCCTCCTAAAAAGTTTAAAAGTTGAGGATTATACATTCTACCAGAGCATATTCCCATAAAACCAGCAGAAGATGAGTTTTCTGTTTCACCCACTGGCTACAAGTGGAAATTTTGACTCTGTATTTCCATTTTAAGAGTTATCAACATCTCAACCTGAAGGAGGAAAAGCAGCTCCTATTTTGTTTTCAGAGACAATGAAGTTAGAGAGGCAAACAGAAGGTTGGATTTATGTCTTGACAAGTAAAATATTTTTCAGTTCCCATTTTAGGGGGGGCAGTGAACTGAGATTATTTCTGCTTTTCCTGATTAAGGTGCAAAGAATTGTAGGCTTTTTGTGTGCAAAGAAAAACACCACAAAGAAATTAATTATATGGAATAGTTTGTTGCATTGCTGGGACTCGCATCTTCCCCCCAGAAGGTGCAGAGGGGAATGTGTGACAGAAAAGGGGAATGTGCTCCAGCCACGGTATCTGAGTCACCAAAAGTGTATCACCAAGTATACTCACAAACCTGAGTGTTTTTTCTAAGGAAGCAACATTAACTAATCAGCCGATTTGTGAGCTGATTACCCATAGATATGGGCGTGGATAATCCATACTTTTCCTACCAAAAGTTGAATCCTTTAGCTGGCACCCTCCCAAAAGCACCCACTCAGAGAACAGTCTGCAGACACGATGTTTTCTATTCTTTTTCACTTCTCCCTATGTGTTATTTCCAGCCCAGACTACTTGAAAGTCAGCATCGCTTCTTGAATCTAATTAATCCTTATGACTTGGCCCTTCACATCAAATTCCTTCCTTTTTAGAAATTCCAGTTTATGATTGTTCCAGAGCTCCTGCTGTACTCGGGAACGCCCAATCTCTCTTCATGACCTTTTGTCACAAACAAGAGCAAAAACAATAGTTTTGTTTAGACACACCGGTCTGCTAAAAGACTATTTTTTTCAGAGCGAGCTCTTAGAAAACAGGATCGGTCTGATACAAGGACAGGTGGTAACATAGGATTGGTCAGAGGCAATTTCCCATCTCAGCCATTTTCTACACCAGTTAATCAGAGCTCTCTCATGGGAAATCAGAATTCCAAAACTTATTCTTGTTCCAATTTAAAATGACAGCAATTCTTGCAATAAACATTCTGGAAAACACTTGTTTCTGGGGAAAAAAAAAAAGTTTCAAACGTCCTATGTTTTTCTTTCAGTGTTTATATTTGTCTTATGACATGTCAGTAATGACTGCATTTAGGGAGTGCAGTTCTTTTATACAGTTCTCTGACATCCCAGGTGATTGCTCTGTGATCTGTTTTCTTCTCAGTGTGTGAAAAATCCAAGTGCCAAAACCTCAGCACTTTTCATTCTTGCTGACTAGCCCTACTCCTGTGTTATACTGGACCATTTAGTTGTTCTAGAGCTAGTGGTCAAAAGGGACACAGGAACACCCATGCATGAAATCCACCCTTGTTATAATGTTCAGAAAAGTGCTAATGTCCACCTGTAATTTTTAGAAAAATGCAGCATGGCACACTTCACGTACCCAGCCGTTTCAGTCACTGACTGGAATATTCTTTTGAATTTTAAGATACACAGTGAAGGGAGGCTCATTTCACCTGATTTTAGCTGCATGCTTCAGCTACTCTGCTGATGTGGGTTCATTTGACAATCTGTGAAAGGAAGAAGCAGGCACTGATAGGAAACAGTTCATCAGATCCTAAAATAAGTGCCTAAAATGTGAGTGATAAAAACCCTGGAGAGGTGCCAGCATCTTTCTGGTGGTTGTAGAGGGAAACCACACAACTAGCTTAGACTTCAGTGACTAAAGTTTGATAAAGCGAATGCCTTCATTAAAGTAGATAGATACACATTCCTCTTGCAGCATCTCTGCGTTATTTTTGCCTTTACATTCTGCTATTAAAATGTTTTCCTTGCAAACAAAATCAACAGTGCATTTTGGACAATGTAGAGTTAGATTTAGTTCATGTTTCCGGAGATTGCTTCATATACCCAAAAGTGAGACAAGACCTAGACACAGCTGCTTAAAGAGGAAGTCTTGAAGTGGAAAGAAAGTAATAAAATACTGGGCTAATTAACTATGCTCCCTCTGTTTTTAAGCCTCTCGGTGTGAAAGACAGTAGTTCAAAGTGCAAGGTCCCGCACTGGTCCTGCGTTTAAGCTAATGGTGAGAAGTTATTTGATCAAAAGGATAGACGTTGAGAAGAAAAATCAGAGTAGTAATTGGCACCACTAACATGATGCAGCCACAAAAATGACAAATACGATTCTTCAGTTTATCAGGAGAGGTGTTTCCATTATATAGGGAAAAGTTGATGCCGTCATTTAACTAGTAAGACCTACTTATGAGAAATGAATACAAAGACCACATTCAAGAAGAGTAAATCCAGTTTGGAATAGGTACGGAAAAGGGCCGTTTGAACCATATTGGAGTGTGAGCAGTCTAAAAGAGGTTGTTTAGTCTCACAGAACAAAGACTGAGAAGGGGGGGATTCTCTTTTTGCAAATACATCCGTGGGCGGATCTGAGGGAGAGGAAATGGCTAAAGCTTACAAGCAGCACTGCTCAGAATCAATGGATACAATATGGTGGTGGATGTGCTTAGACTGGAAATTAGAAAGGAAATATCACTGCAGAGCACAGCCCTGATATTCTGGAACAACATTCACACAGGAGTTTGGAGAGAAGCGACATAACAGTTCATAGGATGAAGCTTGCTCATTTCATGTAATAGATTATTATTATGTGATTTGCTTTACTAGCAGGATAAAGGACTTGATTACATTATTTCCTAAGTATACACACACACATATATGTAATGTATGTTTGTGTGTATGCATGCATGTGCTGTATGTATATACATATGTTTATTTTTTAGAAGTTCTATGCACAAGGGCCAAGTTCTTAGATTCCATGAGAAGCAGAGGGCACAGGCATCTATGTACATTTATAGGCTGATACAAGGCTTTGTACGGCACGGACTTCACTATTACCATTTTGCCTTTGACATCCAAATATTCGGGAGTGATTGCAATATAGCACACAGATGCCACAGCAAGCTTAGCGTTACCAAACCTGAGTACTGGTGACAGTAATCATTATAAAGATCACAACGAGCTAGGTAACTCTGCTGTCTCCACTGGGTTATCATGGTCCCACTTTCACCCTGTTTCTCTTCTTTTCAGGAAGGACAGTCTTCAGACTGATGGAAGGGCATCCCTAAAGGGGCAGGTAGAGGTGCAGAGCTGCAGTAAGGAGTGCAACTATCTCCCCTTCCCTAAAAGGAAAAAAAAAAGACTGAAATAAAGAACTGAAATCTTGTATCAGCTTTGGCTGTGCTCCCATGACATAAACCAGGTGAGTTACCACCCAGGCCCAGAAGAAGTGCTTGAACAGTGCTATTTGACAGCTGCTGATTAACCTGTGTTAATCAGGTTAATATAATTAGGTATATATAATTTGTTAATCAGGTATATATAATTTGTCTAGCAGCAAAGTGATAGATGCCATACAGAAGCCAGACACTTGAACTATCGCCACTTGTGCAAGCTGGTGGCCTGGAATATCTGTTTCTGTGGGGCCACCAATCTAGCATCTGTCACTAGCGTCTAGTTCATAGTGAGGAAACAAAGGGAAGTCCCAGTGACACATCTTCCAGCTGCAATCCCAAAGAAGTGTCATAGGAGGGCAATAGAATGCCTCTTGTGCAGTGAAAGAGTGGGTATTATTACAGGGCACATAAAATATGCACAGGGTTGAATTTCACTTCTACCAAAACCAGCAGATACTGAATGTGTCTAATTGAAGGAAGCTGTGGAGTTTTGCTCTACAAGGTCCATGAAGAAAGCTGTGGTAGGAGAAGTGTCATGGCTGTATGTGATAACAGCATTGTAACTTCCATTAGAAATGATGATGCATGAGATGTAATCCCATTCTTCTGTGCTCCCAGGCTGTGTTTGCAGGGAGGGAGATAGAAAAAACAAGAGCCATGATACCATTTTTATATGGTAACTTCTTGTCTTAGAACAGAAGATGCTTGTTCCTTCCATTTACTTATTTTTGTAAGTACAATGGTACTGCCCTATGCAGTCCTCCATCTCCTGTTCCTCTACTTTGTCTCCTTTCATGTGTATTTGGTTTTTTTTTAAAATGGAGCTTATTCTCTCTTGGCCCGTAACACTTTTTCTCCTCCTCTTCACCTCCACATACACTATTTATTTTTGTTTAAATTGTGTATCCACTTTATTTAATTCTGTAAAACCATTTGCAAAGGAGATGGTATTTAATCCACAGGTTTGTTCTGTGTATCTTCCCTATTTGTAGGGGATGCTGATAATCTTCTTTGTAGTAGGCTTTAAGATGGTACTTGTTTTTGGAGCACTAGCTATATACCTGTGGCCTTAAAAACCCACTCAAGTCATTTCCCCAAAGAGGTTATAACAGTCACAAATATATTTTAGTTGCCTCTATTTTTGACTGCCTAACTGGTTATTTTATAAATCACCTGGTTTTCATATAGTAACTTCCGTAGCTGATTTCAGCTAGTCCGGACATCGGAGCCCAATCTGATCAAAGCAGCAGAGGGGCAGTATCAGAGCAGAAGAATAGAAAGTCCATGGCCTGGGAAGGGAAAGGAGCTCCAGGCCCTGGAGCTTCTGGGAGAAGATGAAAAGACAGGAACCTGAGGTCAGAGGGAGGAGAAGGCTGGTCAGGAGTTGTAGCCAATACAGCAAACACAGGCCAGGCAAACAAATGCCTTTTCCAGGAAATCAGCACAAGCATTCAAGAGGAAACTTACCTCATACATAGTCTTTGTATCAGATAGTTCTGACCTAAGCCTCTGAGCCATAAGCCTGATGGTTGAGGTCTAAAGGAGAAGGGGAACCCCATCCAGAAGGCTCTAAAAGGATGGCAGCCTGGAAGGAGGGAGCAAACAGCTGGAGTCTGGTAGCCCAGAAGGGACCTAGGGAAACGGATTAATGGGCATGTTGTTTGAGGCAGGCATCTGAAAGACATTGGATTTTCTTTTAAGTTTTTCATATTTGGAGCATTTCTGTTAAAAAAAAAAACAGGCAAGTGAAAGCGGAAGAAATTACACAGTTACTATAACACAAGAAAAACCTGAGCCAATCAACCAAGCCAAAACAGGCCTGGAGTGACTGGTCTGTTTGATCTTTCACATAGCTTGTAGCTTTAGGGCATGAAAGTACATATTAAAAAAAGAGAGAGAAGGGACCATCGTTAAGAGGATCCTTTAGGAAAATTGGGTCTGGGGTAGAAATCACTGAGGAAGAGGAATAATGGTCAAAAAGGGACAGCTTGCTAGAGGAGCCAGAAAAGAGAAGGAGCTCAGGTTGGCTGAAGGACAGTTCAGACTTCATGTATCAGCTTTTTTATCCTAGGAGGAGAGACGGGGCTCACAAGCTGCCAGTGGGGTGTTAGTACTGGACACACAAACCAGCCTGCAGTTTGCTTGCCATGAAATTATAGAGAAGGCTTCACATTGTTTTACTTTGTTTATTGTTTGACTTTGGGAAAAGTGTACCCGGTCATTATATGTGTCCTGGTTTCGGCTGGGGTAGAGTTAATTTTCTTCCTAGTAGCTGGTACAGTGCTGTGTTTTGGATTTAGCATGAGAATAATGTTGATAACACACCGGTGTTTTAGTTGTTGCTGAGCAGTGCTTACACTAGTCAAGGACTTTTCAGCTTCCCATGCTCTACTGACTGAGAAGGCTGGAGGTGCACAAGAAGCTGGGAGGGGGCACAGCCAAAATGGCCAAAGGGACATTCCATACCATGTGACGTCATGCTCAGTACATAAACTGGGGAAAGCTGGCCGGGGGGGGCTGCTGCTCGGGGACTGGCTGGGCATCGGTCGGCGGGTGGTGAGCAATTGCACTGTGCATCACTTGCTTTGCATATTCTTTTATCATTATTATTATTACTATTATTATTACTATTTTACTTTATTTCAATTATTAAACTGTTCTTAGCTCACCAGTTTTCCCACTTTTACCCTTCCGATTCTCTCCCCCATCCCACCAGGGTGGGGGGAGAGTGAGCGAGCGGCTGTGTGGTGCTCAGTTGCCAGCTGAGGTTAAACCATGACAACATGCTATTCTGTTTATCTTTTCTTCTCCACCTTTAATAAGCTACTATCATTTTAAACACTGTGGTTCATTATTGTGATGGGAAAGGAAATTTTCCCAGGTGTCTGGGCTGGGGCTCAAACCAGTCTTCACAACAGACCTTCAGAGATAATCAAAGCTAGCCCTTACGGCTGCCAACCAGGGCCTTCCAGAAGTGTTGCAGAAAAGCCGGTAGTACTTTTATGACTTACTTGTCCGTTGGCAAAAGGCTGCAGCTGTGCTAAACACTGCGAAAGCAACACCCGTCCTCAAAAAACTTTGAGTCCAAATTGTGGAAAATAACATGGGGCCACAGTTCTGCCCAGGACCAAACTTTATTCCAAGAAGTGCAAGAAAACTGTTAATTCAGTCCGGGTAGAGAACCAAAAGGACTTAATGAAACAAGACTGATCCAGCCACAGGCAGATTTTAGAAAAGCAGAGGAGTTTAGCCCAGTAGGATCTGGAGGCTGTAGGTTCCTCCTTCAAAATATAAACCAACAGCCTCAGAGTGTAGTTCTTCTTGCAAAGTCTAGTAACATTATTTCCCTACGACAGTGTATCGTTGTTTTTCTGACAAAGCTTCTTTTGTGTCCCTGTGTTTTTTCTACAACAGATATTTATAGAAATTGTAGTCGCAAAGCTGCCAAAAGCACTTCCTGGAAATTACATAATGCGTCTGTCTCCTTTCCAGTGTCACGAGGACCTATTCACAAGCGTCCCATTACTTTTGAGACCTTTATTTTACAAGATAGAAGAGCTCTATGACTGTTACCATACGCTCTACATGTGCTCAAAGAAAACACTGCCGATAGGAGAGGACTGAGGCAGACCATAACAGGCAGAGAGTAAATGGAATAGTGACTGTGAGTGGTTCACATTGTCAAGGGTATATTTTTGTTGTTGAGTTTTTTCAGATCTTTAAAATGTTTTCTTGAGCAGATTTTTCTTCTGAAGATGCTTAATCAGATTCACCAGCATACCCTGTGTTGTGCTGTTATTTGTCTCAGGGCAGAAGTGCCTGTGACTGTACCCTCTCTTTAGTATCTATCAAAATGGTGTGTGCTCCCACCTCACCCAATATTTTCACAGTAAAGTAGCTGTGCAGTTTTCCTGTTTAGATCTGGGCTATGTTCACCTTTAGGGATGAGAAGACCCTGGTGTACTCCCAGCAAAATTAGATAGTTTAGAATACGCAACATTCTGAGATAAAGCTAATTTGCCCGGGTTAATTTTATATCCAATCAAGAATAAAATGGTTGATTATCGTGTTCAAGAGGAAAACATGAGATTAAAGAATTGATCTAATCTGCATTGTAGTTAGTAAGAAAACATCCACTTATTTTAGTGGGAACGGGTTTGGGCCTAAACGTGCACGTTGTCTGGAGTTCAAAGGAAAATGAGATCCAAGCAAAAGGTATAAAAACTGTGGAGAGCATGTTACGTAGTAAACAATCCCATGAGCTCATGCTGTGCCCTTTCTTTGTCTGCCTTTGATGTTGGAGCTCCCCTTTTATTCGTACAGACCTGATCCTGCCGCCTTTGAATTTAGCAGGAAGAGCTCTCATTGACTTTGATTGTGCAAAGACTGGCTTTATATTCTTACATGGCTTTTTGGAGCAATGAAGCAGTTTTGTACTTTTATTGTGTGATACGATCCTAAGCTCCCCCAGTGGAGGAAGAAAACAGAACCAGGGCTGTATTACTTGCACCGGCTTTCTGCTCCAGGCAGGCCCAGGGACAGGAGAGGAGCTGCACCCCCATTTTTCATCTGCTGTCCCTTTTCTTCTCCTCACCAAAATGCCAAAGCAGTCAAGAGCAATGGAGCAAAAAGGGATCAGTGGGCGTCCAAGCAGGGGAAGGAGCAAAGGAAGGATGGAGGGAGGGAGCTCTACTGGGTTGATATAGAACCATAGAATCACAGAATGGTTTGGGTTGGAAGGGACCTTTAAAGGTCATCTAGTCCAACCCCCCTGCAATGAGCAGGGACATCTTCAACTAGATCAGGTTGCTGAAAGCCCCATCCAACCTGGCCTTGAATGTATAAGGGTGGTGGCAGAGAGGAGGTGGCTCTAACACTTCCCACACTCTGCTAGCCTGCAGCCTACTCTGGTCCTGCATCCCCTTCAGGAAACCAGGTCATCTGCAGAGGGTGTTAATGAAAGAGAGAGACAAACCCCACACAGGCCCAAATCAGACAAACCTGGTGCACAGGTTTAACAGTGTCACAGCATACAGTTGTAGCACAGTATTTTTGAGGGGGAAGGGGATATCGCTTCACAAAATTCAAACAATATCACCCATTGTGGATGTAAGGCTGCCTGCTTCTTTTTAAAGGTGTGGCATTAGCCGTTGTGCAGATAGCCATGAACACAAGATGTGTGACACACTACCAACATTTCATAATGGCTAGAGGAGGAATCTGACACCATGCTTCCCCCAGGAAAGGGAGGAAAAATAACCGCAGCCTGGAAAAAAATGGAAATAACTTACCTTGCCCAGCTTGCATGTTCCTCAGCGCTCTCATATTCAGAAAAGAACAACTTCCCTTGCATTTGACTCTGCCTGTGACTCAGGCTCTTGCCAGCAGCCACTTGCAATGGTGGTCTTCACCAAATGAGCAATCACTGTCATAAGAGCCTGGGGCAATGATTAACGGAGTACAAAATCCTGCTGAGGCCACTAAAGAGAGATTGGCCCTAGTCTGTACAGCTCATTTTTGATTAAAGTTTACAGTGCTATAGCAAGGATTAGAAAGTGTCAGTGGAGGCCAGCGTGTCCCAGCCCTGGCCCTGGCTGCTGCCATTGTTGTCCCACAGGAGACAGAAAGCTCCTGGCTGCGGAGCGGGCAGGAGGCTGCAGGCACTGGGGGATGGAGACCGACAGTGGAGGGCACTCAGTGGGAGGGGAGCAGAGGGGCTGTGAGCATTACACAGCTCCTTATGGCTTTGGGACTTTCTGGCAACATCACACACTTCTAATTTAATCTGGAATTGAGGTGATTTCCCAACATAGTTTTTTGCTCTTGAAACCTCTGCCTTAACTCCCCTTTTGTTAATTTATTAACAAATCAGGGTGTTTTCTGTAGCAGATGAAGCAACTTGCATTCACAACTGCACAACACTGGTTTAAAAATAGTAATGAGAAATTTAATAGCTCAAATACAGGGTGTCTACTTGGAGAATAAACATGTCTGCAGTGTTAGTTCAGCTTTTAAAACAAACTAATAATTGCTTCCAGAGATAAAATATTTGCAAGCTATTATTACAGCACTCCTTCATTAAAGGGAAGGAAACACAGCTGTCTCTTTGGAGCAGGCAGACGGCAACAGAGAAAGTTGTGCTCCATAATTAGGCTTCAAGAACTGTCAGGTACCTGTACCTCTGACAGCTCAACATTAAAACCGTAGCAGTGGAGCATTCATCCATGCTGCTGTTTCCCAAGCCACCCAAAAGAGGTTGTGAATTTGTTAATTAATTTCTGAGAAACACCATGGTTCTGTCTCTGAAAGCAGATAGCCCAGGGAGATGTAAAATGTCTTGAACAGAGGACACAAGGCTGCAAGTGATTTAAGGGTTTGAATATTGTGTATTCTTCAACAGCAGTGGAAGAGGAGGGACTGTGTCATCTAGCTCGTGTCCTTACACAGAGACGTGTTTTTTCTTGAAAGTGGCTGTTTCACTTCAAAGCACCTGATCCTGCAGCTGCTAAAATTGACAGCCAGTGGAGCTGCTGCTTCATGCCAGGGCAGGTTGGACTGGGGACTGTCTGAAGATAATAGAGGTAACACATTGCTTTCTAGAGATTTCTTTAGGGTTATGCAATACAACATACCACCAGCTCTTGTTGTCTACAGAAACATCCCTCATACACAGCAGCGTTTCCGATCATGGTTTTAGTTCAGCTTCTCCTGTTCTCAGCATAATTTGGAACAATTTTGCACTAAAAATAACCTGACAGGAAAAAATAACCAAAACAAAGAACTCAAGCAAAGTCATAAATCTACATTGTTTCCCTCCCAAGGGATAACAGGATTGTGATATGGCAATAGGCCACAGCAGTGAGTTGCCTCATATCTGCACTGCACACATGCCGCATCAGAATGCCACATTTCTGTTCACAGTGGCACAATCTAAAATTAACTACCAGGAGCTCCATGCCAGAGCAAGCTCAGTTAAAATCAGGATGTTTAAAAAATGAAGAGCCTCACTAGCACGGAGGAGGACATCTGAAGTACACAGTGTGCTTCCGAGCTTTTAGCGTTTTCAGTGGGAACGTGGTACGTGTGAATCCCAGGATTACTCACATGTTTTACAGTAAACACTTGTCTGGATTAAACCTCTCTGGACCTAATTTTTGGCCAAGGGCTACTTAGAATTTAGAAATTAGGCAACCCTTGGCAGGGCTGATTCTCTCCGGCTGTGTAACATACACTACAATGTTGTGTTCCCCTGTACACAGCCAAAGGCAATGTCTGCCTTTTGTAAGAACCCCGCTGCCCAGATCTCTTGCCCAGGAGGAAGACTTCATATTACAGTCGCAGGTTTTTTCCTGAAAGGCTTTGAATTCCCACCTTACCGTACTCTAATTAATTAGATCTTCTCAGCAGAGACTCCTCCTCCACCTCTGTTAAGGTAAGGCCCTTATGGGTCCATAAACATACATTGCATGCAACCAAAATGCTTTTTCTGACTCGGGGGTCGTTATTTGGGACTGGGGAGCCTTAGGGAGTTCCCTGCTGGCTTTTTACGTGAATCTATAAAGCCACCATTTGGTAAAGAGCAAAGAGAGACCTTCAGGCAGCTCTTACCCTCGTCGTGAGCGTCCTGCTGGTGGTTACCATCCCAACATTGATCTGGAAACTTCCCCATTTAGCACACAGAGAATTTGGGCATTGTGAAGTCTGCCTCTGAAGTGTCAGTTGCTACCACCCACCTTTGCAGATCTGTCTTGGAAACATGCTGTGGAAAGCAAACCAAGATCTTCAGATTCCCAAACTACTACCTTACCCCTATTTCTGCCATCTTCTACCCTCTTGTGCACAGGTTCAAAGAAAAGAGCTCTTCCACAGATGGTGGAGCGCTCATAGGAAGATACTTTTCTACCAGGAGCAGTACAGTATGGTTACCCTGGTTCTGTACCACTCTTTATTATTCAGAAGGAGCCCGTGTACAGAGGAAGAAAGTTTTAAAATGATTGTCTGCAAGTATTTCCAACAATCAGAACTCATGATCCGTGGGGATTATTTGTAGTTTATTGTGAACTGTGTCTCATTTGTCCTCACTGTTTGAGGTATAACATCATGATTTTTGCCAGATCAACTTCTAACAAAGGAGAGCATTTAGTGTAAACAAATCAGTTATTGTAGAGCAGGTCTTTGACTAGTTTGCAGTGAGAAAGAGGACAGAACTTGTTACACTGAAAGCAAGCTGGAACAGTTCAGTCACTTGGGACTTCAAAACGTTAGTGCAAGTGTAATTTCTGTAATTTAAGCTGATTATTTTATGTCCCTTTGCAGTATACAGGAAGAACAGTTCTTTTCCTTTTTTCAGAAGTCTTTTTGGGTACATAAAGGTTGTTACAATCTTCTCCATCCGTTCTCTTTTCTAGAATTGTCTAGAAGTTTCTAGAAATGGATGAATTGTCTACATCTTTTCTGAAGTGTTTTTCCCAAACCAAGCACACTCATTCCATCTGCAGCCTTAGCAATGCTATCTAGACTGGAAGGATTATTTCAACGTCTTACATGCCATACGTAGACTGGTTGAACAAATCGATTCTTTACAAATCTGCCTTGACTGTTATTAATTAGATGTTTTCTGCATTTTACAAACACTGTTTTGATATTTTTTCAGAAAATGCAGTCAGACTCATTAGTGACAATTCCTATGTACCTCCCTTCCTTCTTTTTCAAAAATATTAACCATGCTTGCTCGTCTCCAGTGCCCTGGAACCTCATCTGTCCTCACCACCTTCTCAAGGATGATCACTAACATCTCATCCTGCTTACACCAGCTACTTAAGCACTGTAAATAAACTTCCTTTTTCTTAAGTGACTACTGAAGGAAAAAAGGCATTAAACCTATCACCTATTATTTATTATTTCTCCCTTCCCATCACATGTTGGACTAACTCTTTCATATTTCATATTTCATATCTTTGGAGAATGTCCTCATGTTATTCTTCATTCCATTTCCTTGTTGTACCTTATTCTGCTCTTCATTTTTGTCCCTATGACTATACTAGTCTCAGGAATTCAACCAGTATCTACATTATGCCAAAATCCATTCAATACAGGACTTCTGTCACATAGTGCGGTAGCTTAGCTTTTGTCTGTTAGACGATAGTAAGCAAATACCATTTAAGCAAAAGACCACAGGGTTTTTGCAATAATACCACCTCTATATTCTTTTTCAAGGGGACAACTAGTCCTGTTCCCGTTGAGCTCCTGATGAAACTCCTCCTTACATCCAGGGAGGTGAAGGTGTTATCCTGAGCCTCAATAAAATAAGACGTGAGCATTTCTCTCTCACACAGTAAGATCATTGACTATTTTCAATGTGTGCAAAGTCAGCAGGGAGGTGCCAGGTAAGTGCAGTAAAAGGAGAAGGAATATTGCATCTACGGTGATGTAATGGCAATTTAGTTGTTGAAAGAAAATACAAGACTCAAGGTTAATTGCCAATGGTGAAAGTAGTACTTTGCTCCAGGATTATTAATAAACATGTGAGAGAAGAACATTTTGACCATTGAAAGCATATTTTTAGTCTATTTGAATGCCTGAAACCTAACAGTATGATTAAACAGCTGCTCTGGTTAAGGTTGGATAAACCCAAACCCAAGTATTTTCTCAATGTTTGCCTGTTTCCCACATTAACCAGGACACAGTGTTTGACAGTTCTGAAGTGTTTCCTTAATACTGTTTTTCTCTGTTATTTTTCATTTCTATTGTTTAAAATGTTTTTGTTTAAACTGAATTGAGAGTTTTGACAGTAATTTTTGTAACATTTCCCTAAGCATGATTGAAAACACAAAGTGAGCCTGTTCTAAAATATTTTCACTAATGAGCAAAAAGGTAAAAAGCCCAGATGCTTGGCTGCCTACATGAGCCGAGGGCAAAGTTTGAGCCACCTGGTATTTACCCACGACCAATTTTAATGCTGCACGCTTCCCATCTTTAAAATCCTCTTCAATCATTAACTGATTTCTCACAGTTCAGCAGTGCAGGTAGATTTCTTTCTTCCTGTCTTGCAGACAATAAACCGAGACAGCGATACAGTGAGTAGAAGAGCCGCAGAGGGAGTCGCCGTCAGTGCCCCCATTCAGAACATGATTTAATTAATCTTTACATGATGGTAGAAATGGCTGCATCTTCCCTTTCACTCAATGCCTCATCCATCTCTTTCACATTTTCTTGTCTATATTACACATCTTTCTCCCCTTGCTTTTTACAAAAGAAATTCTGTTTCTTTTTTCCATCTGCTTGGTCTCTTCTTTCCCTGTGAAAGCTCTGGCCCAGGGGAAAGGATCCTGTGTCTTGCTTTTGGATAATCTCTTAATTTCTTGGCAGACAGTCAGGTAGAAAGCAAAGCAGAGAACTTTGGCACAAGACAGAGGCTGAGTGTTTGGTTGTTTGGGAATTTTTTTGTTGTTTCTAGGGGATTTTTTTCCCCATCTCTTCTTGGGAATGTTTCACTTAGGCTGCCCTTCAGTCCAGCCAGAGAATAGGAACCCATTATGTTAAAGGCTGAAGTTTGATGTTACAGCTATTCACAGGAAAGTGGGACTTTCCTTTTATTGTTCACAACAAACATTTTCCTTTATGAGAAGCATAATAGAAAGGCAGGTCTGAAGTTAGGGGAAAAGATGTTTTGCCCAACTTTAATCAGATATGAATTGCTTGTGAAGTTTTACAAGAAGTATATTGTTTGAGCTAAAGAACACCAGCTGATACTTCCTTTTCTTTTTGGAAGCTTAATTACAAAAAAGATATGGAAAACGATTAAGTCTTATTATTCTAATGTTTCACAAAATAAATCTTGTTAAAAAGTAACTAGTAATAACTTGCGGCGCTGGGTCTCTGCATAGGGTCTGTCTCTGCTCTGGGTGAGCTGGTCTGTTCCCGAGTCTGTAGCACCTCCTCGTGGGCTGAGCCAAGAAAAGTGATTCCTCCTCTCTGGTGGCAGGATTCACAGCTAGCCAGCCAGCCATCATTTCCCACCTGCTTGGCAGCTCTGGCATGAAACATCTCAGAGGTGTCCACGTTAACTCTTTAACTGCCAGATTGCCATCATTTGATGGAAATAAATCCCTGTGCTTTTTGGAATCAAAACATGACCCAGAACATTCAAATTTTAGCACTTTCCAAGCCTTGAGTGCTATTAATCACAGACGAAGGATGAGTCCCCATTCATTGCCACCATGCAGCCCATCCTCAAATCCATCACGGAGAAGAATGGCTATTTCCTCATCCTGACAAAGTCAACCTTGGCTAACACTGAAAACCTCCTGAGACAGAGAAATGATGCAGAAGGAGCAGGAAAATCCTGGGCTCCCCATGCCCCTACTCCGTTCTCTAGCTCCTTTGCCCATGCTCATGAGAGTAGCTGAGCTTTATTTTCTAACTACAGCTACTCAGCGTGGATCAGGATGACAAAGCCTATGTCTCCAACCAGATGCAGTCCAGTCTCAGAGTAGAGGGGTGGGATGCTTAGTGATGTGGCTATTTTTCTGTCTTATGGCTAGTTGATGGTGTTAACAGTTGTATTCATGGGGGGAAAAGGAGTGTTCAGTCATGCTAGCAATTGGTCTTACACGTACAGGTACTTAAGCACACAGAGACTAAGGGTGTTGTATGGAACTGTTCCTCCTTTCTGCTAGAAGCTGTATCCCTGCATGATGCTCCTACAGGATGTGCAACAGTTGGAGTTTACAGGATTATTGACCTTCAACTGACTAATGCCGAGTCCCTTGGCAACAGCTCTAATCTGGATAGTCTTTTAAGTTTTTAACTATTCAATCACCATTGCTGTAAAGTAGGTATTTTCTAAATTATACAAGGTGGGTGTGCTCTCTTTTTCTACATGCCCCATGTCTGTATAATGCATTCACGAAGCACAGGACACAGTCTTTTCAGCAAATCTTGGGGTTTGTCTGCATACAAGCTTACTCTGAAATAATTACATCAATGTTCTTACACATTCCTTATTACTTCAGGGAAGGTCCATGAATGAACATGTTTCTTTCACAGTAAACTGACTTGTCAGCAAACAAAAGGAATAGCCTATATGGGAAGAATGCTAGAGGTGAAGAATAAAGCTGATCTAATTGTAGCAGATACAGAAAGGTAAAATTTGGAGGGGTGAAGAGCCATGCTAGAGCCTACAGTCCTGGAAGGCCACTCTCTGGAGCAAAGTTCATGGGGAATTATACAACTAATGAATGAATGATGTGCTGAAGAAGGCAGAACTAATAAAGGACGAATCGACTCTGTGTGTGTATAGAGAAAAACAAACTAGTCAGTGTTCAGATTAAACCAGTTTTGAACTATGCTCACTTCAGCCCCCTGCGTTTCAGCAGGAGATGTCGGCAGGTGTGTATGCTGATTCATTTCAGCAGCATGGTTGAAATCACGAGTTTATTGCATAATTGCAAAAGGAGAGAAAGTAATTTCCAAAAAGTACATTGTATCAAACCCTGGCCTTGCTTTTTCCCCACTAAATGCCAAAGTGAAATTTCGTGAGACTCATTTTTCCTTTGAAATTTTTAACAAAATAACTGTGTCATATTTTGGAAAAAAGTCTGCATAGATTGTTCTACAGCCATATATTTGATATTCCTGTCATAAGGGATAACACACTACTAAAATTTCTGGTTTAGGGATTAGATGATATAAAAAATAAACATCTATTATTCATACCATCTACGCTTGCCAGTGGTGCAGAAGTATTTGGGCTATGCTGACAGCTGATAGTAAAGGTTCCATCATACATGTTTTTAGTGTAAATGCTTGCATGTACAAAGGCACCTCTAGAAATTCAATTTTACAAGTTCATGTCGTTTTGAAAACTTCTTTCTAACATATATGTTCTGGTATAAGTCAGTCAAGTAAAATTGGAAGACTGAATCTCAAAAGAGCATGAAAAACATTAAGGGTTTTGAGGTTTTTTTCCTTTGAATGATCAAAATATTTTTCCTTTTCAGAATGATTTAATAAACTCATACCAAAGATTAAAGTGCACAAAGAACATCACTTGTGAAATGAAACCTTTTTAGCTATCATCTAACAAAGAATACATAATGCTGATGTGCACAACCCTTAATTAACCATAGCATTTTTACAGAACCTGATGTTTTCCATGGGAAATTTCTAGTAGGAATATTGAAGTTACTCTAATATCCAAAAGATCCTTTATTAAGGAAATGCATGAATAATTTGCTTTCCAGCATGGCTCTCTAGAGGGACGTGTCTCTCTCTGTGCATCCTTTCCTATGTGTAAATAGGGAAAACCCTCCAAGCAAAACTGGATGCGCTGAGTTAGCCTTATGCCAAAATGTCTTTCCATGTGATCGCAACCCTTCTTACGAAGATGCTTAGCCATTTTTACACATCCGTCAGACCCAGCAGGGGGGTTGGTCCACAAAGCCCAGTCTGGTCATTGTCCAAGATGGTGTAACATTATTTCAAAAAACACGTCAAAAACCAGGCCAAACTTAAGATCTTACAAGGACTCCCCTGAGGAAGGAAGCATTTGGCAAAAAATCCCCCATATTTTTCCTTTGTTTCTTGGACATGGCACTCATTCAGAAAGGATTTTAGATGGAGAAGCTGCCTGGAATAAGATCTTTGAAAAATCAAAGGAGTTGTATTTTCTATACCAAGGTTCACCCTAGCTCTTGAGCATGGAGGAGAGGTAGTCACAAGAAGCATTCACCTTTTTCATATTCCACACAGGCCTGTCGATATGATGAACCGAACAGGAGAACATCCCCACAATTGCCTTCCCTTTGAGCTCTGCACACTGCCTGTCCCACAGCATCCCCACAATTGCCTTCCCTTTGAGCTCTGCACAAAGCTCCCACAGCCTCTATCCAAGCATGTGAAGCCAAGTGCCCAGCTCTTTTGGTTGGGTGAACATTGTTACCTATCCGTAAACACTCTGGCCATGCAAGATATCCCCAGAGATAAGGAGAGACCATCTTCTCCAAATGCCACCTAGCCTCATGGTGCTTCTGCTGAAGCATGGCCAAAGGCACCAGGTACATCCCTCAGCCACGGTCCTATTGTTGGACTGTCCTAAGGTACTTACCATGTACCTGTATGTGGCATTGCACACTGTCAAAACCCACCTGCCTCAAGGCTGGCGTGGCAAACCTGAGGCATCCCACCATGCAGAGCGGTCAAGTTCGGTTAAGGTCCGCATGCACAGCTCTGTGTAGACTATAGCTGGCGGATTTGCATGGGGCAGTGGGTCGGGGCCAAAAGGAATCTGATACTGCTCACAGTTGTCTTGAAGTGCTGCAGTTTTATCGAGGGAGACTGAGTGAAGTTCACCAGGAAAACTGAGGGCTTGCTGTCCATGTAGGTCTAAGATGAAAGCTGAACAGGGCTGGCTGCAAACAAGCACCTGGGAGGGTGCTTGAAAAGATGTCCTGTGCCTCCCACACCGACTAACGCTTCTTGTAATCTTGGTGTCCTCCACTGCAGTCTGGCAGAGGGACAGAGAAGAGACAAGAGGCTGCAAGCTGATTGACAGCAAATATCACAGCAGCTTATGGTGACCCAGTTTGCAATGCTCTCTGCTTTTCCATGAATGCAGGAAGGTCTCAGCGGGGCTAAAGGGAAGCAGGTGACCCTACCAGATGTTTGTCACCTGGTGTCCATGACATGCAGCAGTTCTGGGGGAATGGGGTCAACTGAAAATTGGTCTGTATTTGCAATTCAGACCAAGCTGAATTGGTGTTTGCAATTGCTTTGCAAGTTGGTCCCATCCAACCCAAACCTTTCTATGATTCTATGATACTCTCAAATTCCATCCTGCTAATGTGCTGCTGAAGGCGTCCACATTTTGCCACAAAAGCAGCTCTTTACCAAGACAGCTGATGACAAAACTGACCTGTGGTCAGAAACTCCATTTTGTGATGGCACTGCATCTTGAAGCTTGGTCTTATTCAAGATTGTCGGTATTCCTGTGGGGAGAAAATGTCAATGCTTTCATGTAGTATCAAGCCATGCAGTTCATTCTGATTTTGCCTTATTTTAAAATCGAAAACCAAATAAAATGTTTTGGAAAAAAATAGTTTTCCCTACTAAAAATGCCGTGATGCATTTTAGTGTGGTAGGAATTTATTTCTAGATCACTGTAAACTCTGCTTTCCACGAAACATCAACTCTGCAAACCTAAGAATCCCAGCATCTGTTTATAGTTTTAAAGAAATGGTGCATTTCTACCCCAAAGGCATGGAGCACTTTGAAAATGGGAATCGTACACATTCTAAAGTCTGCTGTTCGCACACAAATAAAAGAAGTTGGTATTGTTGTGGAATAAACACGCAGTCTGTTTTGCAGACTCAGGTCAGGCAGAAAAGGTTTGTTTCTACAGCTGTCGGGGAGAAGGTGGAGTGGCAAAGGTCCAGCCCTCTATCCATACAAACTCTGATGTAAAACAAAAGTGCTGGGGCTTGTATGCATTTATAGCAGATAAAAAACTGCCCAGTGAAGGGGCCTGATGTGGCAGAGCAGTGTCTGCATGGAAGGAAACTTGGTTAAGAGTGGATGTACCCCTGCCTTCCCGGTAACTCAGGATCCGCAGCCCTGCGGCCTCGGCATACCTCTGTTCAGCTCGTCCCTCTCGTTCCTGACACTGCTGTGTCCTTGACCAAGTTTCAGGCCTGTATCCACAGTATGTATAATTTTACAGTATCATGATTTTCAAGCAGAGCTCCTATTTGAGGAGAGAAAGGTCTGTCTCCTAATTTCCAAGGATACTTCACAATAACTTTCATTTCTCCCTTCTTTGTCTTGCACCACAGATCCATGTCTAAAGATGGGGCAATATTTGAACATTTCTTATTGAGAAGAGCACATACCAGACTGGCAAAGTAAAACAATTCTTGTGTTGTGTGCAGGAGCCAGACTATACTGGCCATACTGCCCGTGGGTTACACTTCAAGAAACCTCTCAATTGCATGAATAAAGTTGGAAAAAACCTACACATCACGGGAAAAAAAAATTCCTTGTCCTGCATCCCTCTGTCAGTAGATGGCTCTGCAAGCCATGGTGTTGCCCGGTTAACCATTGCATCGTGGAGACAGCTGAGGCTCAAGATGAGTGGGAGCCTGGCTGTGTGCTCTTGTGCGGTTCTTGCTTTCTGCCTGGGGAATTTTGAGGTGCCCCAAAACCGGCAGACAACCACGGGTTTTGTCTAACCCTTGTTCTTTCTGACATCTTTCCCACCCTGACCTTGTTCTTTTCTGACAAACATCCTTCCCATCCTGTCCTCTCTGAAGGTCCAGCCCACGATGAGCACACAGTCATTCAATCATAGCCCATCTCAGCTGCGCTCCGTCTTTAGCTGAACGCCGATGACATTAGCTGGATGAGTACATCAGTACGACAGCTCCTGCAGCCCCAGCGGGCCTGTGCAGGCAGCACTGCAGCCCTGCCCTCTTGCCTGCAGCGTCTGAGCCACCTCACATACTTCTACACATGCTGCATCACATCTCTGCCTGCAGTGGAGATACAGCTGTTAGCTGTGGTGCACTGTCAGGCACTGCATAGGTTAAGCCAGCAGCTGCCATCTAACATACTGCAGAAAATACGACTCAGAACAGAGTGTTGTATCATCTCTTTTCCACGCCTGATGCTGGAAGCCTCTAGAGATCCAATCTGCTTGACTTTTTTTCCTATCTGGCAACTCAATTTTACTGGCATTTCTCTCTTGTGACTGTGCCAGTCAAAAATTGCATTTTATAGATAATACATTTACGTTGGGGATGCAAGCCAAATTAAAAAGCACTCATGGAAATCTGAACAGCACAGGCTTGGAACATTCAGGGAAAAGGTGCATCCTTTCCAGCTAGAGCCCTTTGCAGCAGATTGCTATGGAGATATCAGAAAGATTTGTCATGGGTGGCAAAAGCCTGGGGAATTTAAATCATGTAAACAGATCATTACCTACACAGTAACATCCAGGCTGGGCAAAAGGGGTTACAGCTTTACCTGATATCTAAAAAAATGGGCTTGTTCTCTAAAATTAGAATCACAGAATCATAGAACCGTTTAGGTTGGAAAAGACCTTTAAGATCATCAAGGGATGGTGTCTCAACCACTTCCCTGGGCAGCCTGGTCCAATGCTTGACAACCCTTTCGGGGAAGAAATTTTTCCTCACGTCCAATCTAAACCTCCCCTGGCGCAACTTGAGGCCATTTCCTCTCGTCCTGTCGCTTGTTACTTGGGAGAAGAGACCGACACCCACCTCACTACAACCTCCTTTCAGGTAGTTGTAGAGAGCGATGAGGTCTCCCCTCAGCCTCCTTTTCTCCAGGCTAAACAACCCCAGTTCCCTCAGCCGCTCCTCAGAAGACTTGTTCTCCAGACCCTTCACCAGCCTCGTTGCCCTTCTCTG
>NW_008796220.1:4182335-4208992 GCF_000699145.1 Aptenodytes forsteri | reverse complement strand
TTTTTTTCCCCGAGTTCCAGCCAAAGCTCTCTGTTCAGCCAGGCAGGTCTTCTTCCCCACCGGCTCGTCTTTTGGCACATGGGAACAGCCTGCTCCTGCGCCTTTAAGATTTCCTTCTTGAAGAATGTCCAGCCTTCCTGGACTCCTTTGCCCTTCAGGAGTCTGGTACTACACCTCTAACAGTGTTTTGTGTCCTCTCCTTTACGACACAGGGTATGATTAAAAAAGGTCTCTGAAGTTGCTCAGGTAGTGGATGGCACCATTTTTACACTGTCATGTACTGAAGAGGCACAGAATTTTTTTTCTCAGGGGGTTGAAACATGTAGAACTGACTTGAAGGAGGTTGCCTCTGAATGGGGAGCATGGTCATGTCATCAGATCTGGGCTGAAAAGAGCCCCCTCTTCCCACGCCGAGCCCCTTCAGAGCCCTTCCCTCCCCAAGGGGCACACATTGTTCTGCCTGTGCAGAGCATTTCCACAGCTGGGACCTCACCTTAAACTGATACTACAAGACTGTCATCAGTATTTTGCAATTTTTTTTTTTTTCATTTTGTGGCCTTTCCTCCCACTATTTCCACTTTTCTATTTATTTTCCCGATGTCTGAGTGCTTGCATTTATGAAGATAAAATCCATGGAGAAGTGAAGCGAGAAGCTTTCCCGCTTGAATTTCCACAAAGGAAAAGCCTTGCCCTTGAGCTGCCAGAGAAGATACTTGCTTGGTGGCAGTGTGCCTGGTACCAAAGAGGGACACAAAGGCCACATCTGTATGAGTGCAATGTCCAGGCACTGCTGCTCAGTTGTCTGCGTGCTCATCTTGGTGGGAGAGTCCTAGGCACAAATTTGGCCCCAGCTCTGGCCAAGCAATTCCCAGGGAGGATTCAGGACTTAACCTAATACAGGGTCCATCCCTAGCCGCAAATTGGATGCACCCACCCCTTTAAAGGGTAAAAGTGTAATCGTATGGATGTGGCCTTATCACATCAGGCAACCTCAAGGTCAGAGAAAAGGCAAAGAAGAGTTTTAGACAAAACTGAAAGGGATGATGTTTCAAAATGGAAATCAAAATGTTCTCTCGCAGCAATGCTGAGTTTTGGCTCCATTGACAAATTCCAGACGAATCAAGGCAAGAGCATGCTCATTTGGACAGACAGTGCTTTCCCGGCCGAAAGCCATTCCTTCAGGGAAGCTGGCACAGCCTGCCCAGCACACAGAACAAACCACGCTTTGCTTATTCCCACCTGCCCAACACAGCCCGGCATTCAGCAGGGTCAGCTTCTCTGGGGGATGTCTCACAGGCACTGCGTAGCACGATTTGGAAGGGAAATGTAAAGAGCTCCAGCTCACATGCATTGAAAAAATAGCTGCATCCATCTACAGAGTCCTTGGTATGCTTTTCAACTCAGTCCCATGTCCTCACTAGAGCTACAGCTTCCCAAATGGATCTGACTATGCAGAACCTGTGTCCACACCTTGGCTGAGCCAGACTGCAGTACAGGCATCTTAGTGCAAACCCACCTTCACGGACCAGTTTGGTGGAAATGTGAAGCTGTGAACTAGAGCGAGAAAGGCACCAGGTGCCTTCCCTTCTGTCCCACCTGCTCTGCTTTTGCAGGAGGCACGGTCACAGCGGGGTG
Organism: Aptenodytes forsteri; assembly: GCF_000699145.1. Lineage (NCBI taxonomy): Eukaryota > Metazoa > Chordata > Aves > Sphenisciformes > Spheniscidae > Aptenodytes > Aptenodytes forsteri. The sequence goes on along the minus strand of NW_008796220.1, from coordinate 4,207,357 downwards.
GCACAAGAGCAGTGTCAGGCACCACAGCTGGACTGGGCAGAGCTTGTGTGTCGCAAGAGCCCAGATTGCAGGATACATCCCAGGAGGTCCAACTGCAGTCATCATTTGGGCAAGTCACCTATGTCAGCAATCACCAGGGGACTTCAATGGCTGCTCAGATTTCTAGCTTTTACCAAGCAATTTGCAAAAGGCCCCAATATCTCCTCTGGAGGAGCCCCATAGCTCTGAAAGGGCCACCCAAACCACGTGCAGCCTGCTGCTGCAGGGGCTGCCCGGGGCTGTCGGCACCCCGCAGTCCTCAATTCTTTATCCCTGAGCACAGTGAAGGAGACATCCTTGCACCATTCGATCAGGCTCTGTAGGAGGAATAAGGCAGGGCTCAGCAACCCTATAACTCAAACCAGGACAGCACTGCATAGCGCTAGGGCAGTGCTTTAGTGGACAGCAGCCTTAGGAAAGAACAGCAGTTCCTCCCTCCCTGTCCATCTCCTCGGCTGTCTCTCCACGTGTCCTCCAGTCACTCCTTTCCTCTTTCTCTGGTCCCCGTCTCCTTCTCACTGAGCTGAGCTGCAAACCGCTGGCCTGCCTTTGCCTTTGCAAGCTCCAAACTGACACCATGGCCAAAACCTGCACTGGGGCCCTTCTCCCCGGGCTCAGTCTTGTTAATTGAAAATAAAAGCAAACAGGAACTGGCCTCCTTGCTGGGTTTTATCATTACTCATCCAGCTTGGGCAGGATGGGACAGGGTGAAGGTTGCACAAGGAAGATGCTTGATGCCATGTAAAGGGCCAGCCTGGGTGGGGGGGCCTAAAATCTTTGGAGGATCTATTGCCTAAGGATGCCTTCATGACTCTTGGCAACAAGAAGGAGTCTTGCTCTCAGTGTTGGGGCCTGGGGTGGCATACAAAGGCATCCCAAAAGTATCCTAGGCTGGGCTGACTTGTAAATGGCAAAGCTTCTCAGGCATTTTTGAATGAAAGGTGTGTTTGATGACTAAGCTTTAATGTATTAATGCCTGCTTTACCTTGCTGTGCAATGGGTTCCACCAGTTTAGAATTATGATCTTTATTAGCTCCCAAGATGTGTTTCAAAGCAGCCCTAAAGGATAATAGCCCGTGTTTAAAAACCTTGACATGGCAATTTGTCTCAGGACCCTGACTGTGTTATCACTCAAGGACTGAAATCTGTAATCAAAAGCTCAGCTGAGCCTCCACTTTCCTTAAAACATCTCCCTCCCTGAGCATCATCTTCACATCAGCCTGCTGGTATATGGCAGCGGGGAATACAGCAGCTCCTTCATCGCTGAGCAGTACCGGCGTAGCTATGCAAGTTCTGATATGCAGAAGCACAGAGCCTTTGGAGCTGCTTCTCTCAGCAGTAAAACCCCTGTCCCTATTTAACCAGCGACATTTACTCCTGGTGGTAGCCCCCAGCCTCAAATTAGCATCAGGATACCCTGAGCTTGTGCACAACAGGGGCCGGCGGGGTGGAGGAGCGGAGGCAGGGGTGGTGGCGTGCAGCGCAGAGCCAGATTTCAGGTCTGTGCTCACGGCAACTTCTGCACACGTGTTGGATGGTCGGAACAAGACACATCTCGGAGGGACCCTCAGCAACGAGGGGGATTGATGTGGGTGGGGGTTTTCTGGCTGCGTGGCAGCGTGGGCTGGCTGCCTGTGAGTGCGGGAATGAAAGGGAAAAGCCACATCGGAAAGAAATGCTTGTTCATCCATTCAAGTCTTATTCCCAGCCTTGTCGCGGCTCGGAGGGACCCTCAGCACTGAGCAGGAGTGATGTGGGTGCGTGGCAGTGTGGGCTGGCTGCCTGTGAGCGCGGGAATGAAAGGGAAAAGCCACATCGGAAAGAAATGCTTGTTCATCCATTCAAGTCTTATTCCCAGCCTTGTCTGCACCTATGTGCTCTGCCAGCCTCATGATAATTTGAGGTGGGCCTGGCTAAGTCCCCCTGAAGGGTATGAAATTGGTTATTCCCATTCCTGCTAGCCCTCCTTCCCCTCTCAATGACCTCCATCATTGACCTTCTTCAAAATCTGACGTCAAATTCAGAGGCTCTCTATAATAAAATAACAAAACTCAGCAATCAGTAACAAGTCTTCACGTACCTATTGTATTGAATGGAGGCATCTGCCATGGTCTGTCCTGGCAGCTCCCCCTCCCCTGAGCAGCCCTGAAATCACCGGGAATTGGGTTACTTTTATCCAAACGCTGCCAGGTATCTTGGATGCCAGATTCGTCTTCAAAAATTGCTGTGTTTCCAAAACAAAACTGTGTACCATTTTGGTTCCATTAATGTTGTTTGAGGTTTGCCTCCAATTCCACATGAAAATAACTCTGCAAATCCCAGCGTAATATCAAGGAAATTGGGCTTCCTGGTCTGCTCTGGCATTGTCAGCCCTCTTACCTCCCCTCTGTGTGCCTCTGGTTGCTGAGACATGGAGGTACCACTGTGCCGGTTTTAGGGAACACTGTGCCCATTTTCCAGAAGAGCAAGAAGCAAGGTTGTAGGGGAGGGCAATGAGGTCTTACACTAAGCCAAAGCCCAAGACTTTCCATATCCTTCTACTGCATTGCTCCCAGCAGCTTCCTTCCCTTCTTCTGTTAAAGAAAAGACAGGCTGTTCTTGAGGTCTTCCCATGGAGGGCCTGCTATAGGGCAGTAGCCCACCTGTCAGAGCCTCACGGGGTGTGGGATAATCCAGGCATACCGAAAGGAATGACCTGTGCAACACCTAGTTAGCCTGAAATGGTGCAGATAGCTCCAGGCAAAATAAAATACTCGGTTTCCTTAACTGGAAACTGGAGGGAGAGCTGCTAATTCCAGTACTGTCCCACTCTGCCACTAGTTTGAGGGCAAAAATAAATATTGCTGGTAAAAGCTGGGGGTTGCAGAAAGATTGGTGGGATAATCAGTAACTGCAGTGACAGAGAATTGTACTGTGGCCTGTATCTCTTCCAACAGCGTAGGATGAGTATCAGTCCATGCAGTGGGATATACTGGGGAACAAGGAACACAGACAGTGCTTATAGGATGGGGACTCAATGTATCTAGAAAAGGATTTGAGGGATTTAGGGGGATCATCTGTACCAGCTCGCTGTGCGATGTTGCAGCAAAAAGGACTGAGGCTGAAGAACAGATGGGAAACCTGTGCTTTAGTCAAACACAAGCTGTTGAACTCAACAGGAGGAGCTGGTTACATGTTATAATTCAGTGTCAAACAAGAAATCAAACTAGATGTTCCAACAGAATGTAAGTTTATGATTTGCCAAGTGTCATACATGATGTTTATCATAAAGAAGAAACTTGAAGACATGTCTTTGAAGCTCCACGGCCAATGTCCATCCTCTGAATCTCTGTCCCTTATATGAGAAATATCAAACGGTTTTCATTCCTTTTCCCTCCCTTCCCCTCCCCTTTGATAAGGAGTGGGCTGGCTGGGAAAGCTATGGCTGTGTAAGGCTGCACCCAGTGCTGTTAGTGGGAAAGCTGCTTTTGAGCAAAAATTCTGATTACAGCGCAACCTTGTTGTCCTGCTGCACCTTGTGCTCAATCCTACCTGGATCCTATAGTACCAATCTTCTGCAGATCCCGCTGCTGTGGGCACCCACTGCGATGTGAAACATGGGTCCAAGGACTTGCTCCGAAGGTTCTCCTGGTCCCTACTATAATTGTCCTGGGTCTCATATCGTTTGCTCCGCCTCACTGCCCTACAGTAATGGTGGGTCACCAGTTCAAAGGGGCTCAGAGCTAGGATTCAGTTTGGAAAAACGTCCAAAAGGGCGAATGCTCCTGGCGTGCTGGCAGCACTTGTTAACTTGATGTCAGAGCTGCTACTCCAGAGACGTGGGAAGTGACATGCAGTTCATCTGGGAAGCTTGGCAGTACTTTCACTGCAAGCAGTTCAGCTGTGCTCCTCAGGGAGAGAGTAGGAAGTGTCCTCATTTCCCTGGGAGCACAAGGCACAGTGTACTTTTAGCATGTGTGCATGAGAGCCATACCTTCACCTGGGACCAAAGGACATTTCCTTCCCTCTCACAGAACCACATCACAAGGGACACAGAGTGGTAATACACAAGAGATCAAAGACGGTTTTTGCTAGAGAAGGGAAGAGAAGGGTTATAAGGTCCTTTCCCATCTGAGCCTTTGGGAAATCTGCCGGAGTTGCAGAGAGACCCTCTGTGTCCCCGCTGGCCAAGAGCTGAGCTGCCTGGGAGGGACAGGAGGAACACCATGGAGGAGTGCTCTGGACAGGGTTACTAGCAGGTTCCCTGCAGTGTGAGATGGAGCCTAAAGAGCAGCAGGGAAACCATGTGAGCCAGCAGGTTTGCCTCCTCAGTCATGGCTGCGTTCAGGCTCTCAGCTGTAGGAAACATTCTCCTTTCAACGTCTTTTCACACACAGCTCTTCATGGCAAAGCCTGAGCTAACATCACCACAAACGCAAGGAAAGCCCAGAGAGCTGTGGCTCCCCGTGGTGAGATCTCCATGCTCACCTGCTCTGGTAGTCAAGGAAGGTGCATCCTCCTGGTTTGGACCAAGGATGACATTTGGTCTTAGGAGAAGTGGGAGGAGGAATGAGGCAGGCTTCACGGGGCTGTTCCTTGTACAGGACCTGCTGAATGCTCGGTAATTTTGTTACAGACCCTGTAAAAGCAGATCTGCTTGATGAACCTGATAGGTGGAGGCTTGTATTCCCATTTCAAGGTAGCCAGTGGTGTTGTATGACTGTCATTCCTCAGTGTGGCCTCAGCAATCCCCATCTTTGCTCCCAGACTGAAAGGACAGCCTAGCTGTTTCATTATTAACCACCACCAGGGAAGATCCTACTTTGCCAAGACATCCTACATGGCCGCGGTGATTTCCCCAGACATTCAGATGCCCAACGCCTGCTGATTTCCATAGGGTTCACTGGCTAACTTCATTTTGGTGAGCTGGATTGTGGACACAGTTGCACAGCTGGCGTATGCCTTCACTGGGCTGCCACTGGGAGGGGCAGACATGACCCATTCCCCCTTCCCACCAGCTCTGCACCCATCCTCTTGCTTGTGCCTGCATGTGGCCATTAGGTAGCTGTACAGCCTGTCCCATCAGTGAGTTGAGGTCTCCTCTGCACTTTAAGAGCTGCTCCAGCCCAAGCATGCTGACTTGCATGGCTCAAGTCATGAGGAGTACTGGTATGGAAAACTCAAAATGAGTGGAGGTTTAGCGTGGTTTGAGGCTCCCCTATCTCTGGGCAGTACCAGTGTCCCTCAGGCTGCATGCACCCACTTCAGAGTGGTGGTTTTTAAAGAAATGATGATGAAGCATCAGGTATAGTGATGATACTGATTCTAGCCAGAGAGGAACACACTGCAGAGCTTGTGTGCAGGTAAAAACAATGCTGTGGACAGGAGAAGGACATACATGCTCCCATGCTCTCCGTGCCCAGGTAGAACCTGCTGTGACCATCCACCAACATGGGAATCTTTGGGATCTTTTCCTTCTGATGACAATGTAGAAAGAGCAACTGATGGATGCAGCTGAAACTAAGCTCCCACAACACCAAGTCAGGTTGGCTGCAGGTGAAAACCAGGCAGACCCCAAAGAAATAAAGAAAATCTCAGCAATGGTGAATGATGAGTAGTGACTGACCAAAGTGGCAAACCAGCAAGATGGGGGATGCGGTCAGAGAAGCTGCCATGGGACGGCCTGGAGGACAGGGGAGAGAGAAGGGGAGACACTGTGGGAGAGACTGTAAAGCTTGTGAGTGTGAAACAGAATCAAATGTCAGGAGAAGCTACTGATGAGCAGCGTTCGAGGTGCAACGGGTGGGGAGCAGCCAGGGGTGATAAGGCATATCTCATACTCTGCTAGTTTCCATCAGAAGTTCCTAGGCAGAAGGACACAGTCATCACGAAACAGTTGACAAGCTGCTGGTCATCTCTTCCTGAGGGAAATCCAGTGCCATGGAGTGTGGGTGTGTCCTCGAGGAACAGCTGAAGGACCAATGGCCCAGATAACCTGAGAAAGGCCTCCTTCACACTCACTCAGTCCCTTGGGGCTGTTACAGACCCAAGACCAAGCTCAGATCTATGATGGTGGTAACACAAAAGTCACATGACCTTCTCCTCTACCATCTCCATTAGCTCATTGTGAACCTGAGCCATGGTTTTCATCTGACAGTGTCCTCCTGTGCACGGTAGAGGCTCAGCCTCTGGACAGGAACCCCGCAGGGAGGGAAAGCCTGGAGGTGTAAGACGGGGCAGTGGTGTGGAGGGAAGCATGAGATGTTTGCTGGACCACTCATTCCTCAGGAGAAGGGAGGTGTCTTCAGCCCAACAAGTCCCAGGACTGGGATGAGGAAAGACAGTACTACTGGCAGATCTCCTGCTTGCCAGTTCCCAGGAGGATTATGAGAGATTTCTACTGGTCTGTGTGCCAGGGCAACGTGGAACAAGCCAGTTGGGCCACTGGTTCCCAAAGGACACTGTGCCAGGGCCAGTGCTGCAGCCATGCCCTCTGCCTGGGCGCTAGCAAAGCTTTTGCTCTGTCTGGGCCAGCTCTTTGCTCCCTGAGCATTTTGTCCTCCAATACTGTCTTTCTTCCTCTCTCTATCACACACATTTTTGGCATTGCTGATGCTCATTCATTTTTAACGCTGAATACACTTTTCCTGCTCAAAGCCTTTCCTAAACATCAGCTAATGAAGCCTCCACACTCCCCTCGGAGACTGGCATCGGGCATGATTATCCCCGTGGCAGGGATTTGCCCAAGAGCATGAAACAGGTCAGCTCCAGTGCTGGACTTGAGCCTGGAGCCAGAGAGCCCCAGGGCTGTGCTCAGGCCAAACGTGTACTTCTGGAGCATCCCACCCCTTCCCCCTGGGAAGGGCACACACAAGTGGTGGGTAAGGCCTCCAGCCAGGGTTAGGGTACAAGGTGCTGCGTACGCTTTTGAGCTGGCTGCCTCTACGGGCTGAGCTTCACACCCAAACTGCCATAGCAGCTCTAAAGCCATATACAATATAGGGGATAAGAAGTGTTGTCCTGTCTGTCTGTACCAAACTTGACAGCTACAATGGCAGAGAGATTTTCTTCCCAGCAGAGACCATCAATCACCCAGTTTAAGGCTATAAACAGCAGTTCCTCGGTGAAGGATGTGTGATATTAGTCCCAAATCCCCTATGTCTGAAGGGTAAATTCATTCACCAGCCTGTCCAGGTTCCCGTCGCCTTGGTGTGCCTGGCCCAGGGAGGTTCCCAGAACCAGGAGCTATCTGCATCCCAGCACTAACCGCCTTCAGCAGTATTATTATTACTATGGTCTCCTCTATGTCTGCCTGCAGTTTCCTAGAAATGGCAAGTCATTAAAGCGTTGGAGGAACAGCACACAGCGCAAGCAGAGCTGGAGGGGGTGGGGGACCACCTCCGTGCAAAAATGTTTCCTACTTTCCAGACGTCAGCTTTGCTTGCGAGTGGCAGCCGGATCACATAAGACAAAACCGAAGAGCAGGAGCCGCTTTGATCTGCAGCACGGAGCCGGTGCATCTCGCCACCGCAGCCCAGAGGTTCCTGGGGACAGCTCAGCACAGAGGGATGCCTGTGCCTGCAGGCTGCCTTGCACATTCCCAGTCAGCCCCGTTGAAGGACGCCTCACTCTCTATGTCAAGCCATTCCTTAAAGTGTTTTCTTTCCTAGGTGGCATTTCGGAGAATATGCAAATGTCACTGGTGTATTAAATGAAAGACAGATGAAATACAGTGAAAGGCCCATAAAAATGAAATGTGTGTATGCCTCACCCTCCCTCTTTTCTACTCGCATTTTTCTTTCTTTGCATCTAGAGCAGAGCAGCTACAGTAGGAGCAAAAACCAGCAAGGAAGGAACTGGGCAGAGCCGGCTAGGAACAGGGCATGTCAAGTCATTTGCCTGAGCCCAAAAAGCCCATGAGTTAGAGTGGCAAAATGCTTATTTCAGTGCCAGCATGACCCTCTTATAAGGTATTTTTAATCAGCAGCAGCAGACCCAAACATTCCTCTCCCCTCCGGGGCAGGGTGTGCAGGGGCTGGCCATTCCTGCAGCTCCTTGCTGCAGCCCCATGCACCTCCTGCTCTCCCCGGTGATGCCCACCTGCACCGCCGAGGGACCGCATCCCCCAGTCCCGTGCGTAATGAGGGGTGGCAGGGATGCTGCATGTGTTTGCCGTGGTCCTCCAGGAGAAGGAAGGCTGTAGCCATCACTCCCAGTGCTGTCCCGCTGTTTTGCTTTCCAGGTCAGGAGGAGCAAACCTGCCCTGCACCTGAGGCCACAGGGATGTGTGTGCCAGGGCTTGGGGTGCTTAAAATCCCTCTGAATGGGATGCTGTAGGACAATATCAGCTCCGATGCTGGTGCTTTTAATTACTCCACAAGTCCTACCAGCGCCTTGAGTCACACAATTTATTTGGAGTGTCAGTGAGGAGAAATAATACACATAGGGCTTTCTTTGGTAAGGCGTATATAGGCACTGCAGTACCAGGAGGGTAATGGGGAAGTGCAGACCCACAACCTTAGCTGGCTGTTATTTGAAAACCAAACACACAAACAAAAAGGTGCCGCAGATATTTAGTGTTTAGGTGATGTGTAATGATGTGGAGTTGTGTGTGCGCCTGGGGAGGTTAGAGGGGGGTCTGTAGCGTTGCTTTCCTAGACCATATGTTACCCCAGATTTACCAGAGAAACGCAGCAGCATGCAGGAATGGACACGCCTGGAAGACAGTGTTTATTCCCTAAGACCTCATCTCACCCCGCAGGATTATGCCTGATAATCCCAGGGTGATAATAGCAGCGATTTTTGCTTCATCACCTTCTTTGCTTCAGCCTTGCTCGGAGGGGAGTGGTTGTGTCACATCCTGACCTCAGCAAAGCAGGAACGCTTCCGTTCTCAGTCACCGCCGTGGAAACATTTTTCTAGGGGTTTTTTTTTGCTTTTATTTTCATCTTTTTGGCCTGAGATTGGTTTTACTGCAACGAGTCACTGAGTGCACATGTAAGAGACAATACTTGGCTAAATGCACAGAGGAGCACAAAGAAACATTAAAATGTGCCAGAAATCAATAGATTTACACCAGTTTTCACTCCTGGTGATTTCAACCTGTGCACCTAGCGAAAGTTGAGTTTCTCCACTTTGTACATGAGCATCTATAAAACGGACATGTACAACCTACAAGCAAGTACATGCGAGCATATTCCCGTGTCTCCCCACAATTTACCACCTTCCTGAAATTGTCCCTCTGTGACTACAGAACAGATGTCGACATTATACTTCTAATAAATTCAGTTTTGCATGCAGACATGCTGTAATTTTTTAAAAATGGGGCAGAATACAAACATAGGAAAGAATTAGTTATCAACAACACCCTCCAAAACAAGAGAGTGTGTGAAAAGCCAGAAGGCAAAGCAGAGAGAGGAATCTGGTGCCTTGGAAAGTCTGCAAGCAGTTTTATGTGTAAGTCATATTTTACTGTCTTGTCCACTGCGTCATGAATCTCTCCCCCAAATCTGCATGTAAAAATGCCACCACCAAATTATTAGCTATTAATTATATGCTGGATTCAAGTGAGAATTACCATAATGTGCCACAGCATCCATAAATATGAGATCCAACAGGGGCAGAATGGCCTTTTGTTTCCCTCTGCAGAATTATATGCATGACCCAGTTTTTCCTAATACTGCAGCGGCAGGAGAGACATAGCATTGTTTGTTCAACACAAAATGGGGAGGGAGGAAGGGCTCTATTTTGCAATGTACAGTAAATAAACTCTTGGATTGCAGAATAAGGCCAGAGAAAGGATGCTCGAATCTCTTGCTCCAGCCAGCAATATTTGCAGCGGCATCTCACAGTTAATTATAACATTTTCCTGAACTGTTTGGGGCCAATCCCAGACCCCAGTTTCCATTTTAAATACCCCTCTCCTACATCCTGGGTCTCTTGTTTGTGGTGCAGATTGGTTTGACCTGCTGGTTTGGGTGGAAGATGAAACCTGTGAGCCCCAGCCCCTGGTGCCTGTGGGGTTTGGAGGGGTTCGGAGCTCCCCGGGTGGCAATGGAAATGAAGAGGGCTCAGTGCTTAGGCTTGGATGCAAGGAGAACATCAAAGCTGGGAGGTGCGTGGTCCTCACCCCAAACAAAGAAAACTCAGCCTTCAGCCTGCATGGTCATTGGGACGAGCGGTGCGAGACACGTTGGCCACCTCTGGCTGGGGACAAAGGTTTTGGTGGCTGAATTTTCACAGTTGAGAACCCCCCGCCCTGGGCAGGGGTACATAAATATGGGAGACGGGGGAAGATCCAGTCTTCTTGGAGAAATTCCAGTGCTGGGATAAGGGTGACCTGACGAAGGGAAAAGGGCAACGCAGCGATTATCTACTATGTCTATACAACCTCCCCCAAGAACCTAAGAAAAAATAAGCGCAACGTGAATTCTTAAGACACAGCCACAATGATGACATTATGCACAACCAACTCGCAGGACAGAAACCTCCTTATGTCCTTACAGAGGTAATTTGGGAAGAGCAGAGGAAAGGAAGGCAGTGCTGGGAGGGCACATGGCTGTGCCTGGGATGTGGCCATGGCAGGAGACATGAGGAGGAGGTAGAAGAAGTTCTTCCAATTAGCCAGAACAGCCAAAGCAAAGGATGTCATTTTAATTACCCGCAACTGGAAATGAGACGGGCATGGACACAGTCCACCAGGTCCCTAGGATGCTGGGGATAATGTTTCAGCTCAGACGGACAAACAGCTACCTAGATCGGACTGTGACCACAAGGACCCAGCTGGGAACCGGAGGGGAGAGTGATTTTGGGAAGAGCGATCACAAAGTGGCAGAATTCATTTTCCTCACAAACAGGGAGATGCAAGAGCAAGGCCAGAAGGAGGCTGGACCCAAACCGGCTGATTTCGATACACGCAGGGAAGCCATAGGTAGCTCCTGGGGAATCAGGAGGGCCGGCACAGTGGGGGAGAGCCCTAAAGGCACCGGGTGGTTTATCCTGCTGGGAGGAAGGCAGAAAACACGGCCACCAACCCCGACTCCAGTGGTCCTGCTGCAAACCCAGGGGCAGCAACACAGGGCAGAGGGAGGTGGAAACCGTGGGAACTCGTTACCCATTTGCAGCCAAAACCACCCCATTGCGAAACCATATGGGAAAGGATGAATGAGTTTTGGCTAACAAGGGTGGGAAGGCAACAGGAGGATCTATAAATACGTCAGAAGGAAAAGAAAGAGGAAAGAGAGTAACCAAGGGATGACTCAGAAAAGGCCAGTGCTGCGTTCACAAAAAAGGTTCCTTGTCGCCAGCTGATTCACTTTAATTACACGTTAATCAAACCAAGGAGCAGAGCGGAAAGAAACTGGCTGGAGACAGTTTAGGTGGGATGGAGGCGATGGAGTCAGCACAGGCGGAGGACGGTCCCGTGGGAGGTGAGCAGAGGAAGCAATTGCGATGCTTTTCCCAGCCACCCCGGGCTAGGAAAGGTCCCGCGGGGCAGAAACGGGCAGGCACAGTATCTCTTTTTAAAAAGTGGGAATTACACACCAGGACCCTAACTTTAAGCCTTGGAAAGCTCCCAGAACAAATTATTAAACAAACAGTTGATACGAAGCCAGAGAAGAATATGGGGATAAGAAGAGAAGGTGAATTTTGTCAAGAATAAATTGCCCAAACCAGAGTAATCTTCATCTCAGGTTCCCTCTTGGGTAGCTGAAACAGGCCACGATTTAGGTAAAGCTTTTGAAATAGTCCCATCTGACATTTCACAAATTCTCTCAAATTAAGGAAATACGGGAAAGTTAATTTAGGAACAATTGAACAAAAGACACTTGGAGTCACTGTTGATGGTTTTCAGCCAGGCAAGGAGGAGATTTTGAGCAGTGTCCTCCTGGATCGGGCATCAAAGTGCTTCTATTCAATATTTATTCACTGACTCGAATGATGGCCCAGGGAATGCACTTCTAAAATATGCAGGTCGTGCTGGACCACAAGCACCCGGGAAGACTGGATGAGAGTTCAAAATGACCCCGAAAAATTGGAGAAAAAGCCTGAATCGAACAAGATGAAACCCAATAAAGAACACCACAAACTGCTGCTCTTAGAGAAGCAAAATCAAATGCACGGTACCCACCAGGGAGCTCTTACCAGGTGATGGTACGGCAGAAATGGAGGAGGTACGGCAAGTCACAAAGGATGGGAATGAGAAATCTGTCATTGGGAAAACACCAACAGAAGAAGCAAATCTCTTTCCCGGATGCAATAGCAAGACTGTTGTGTGTAAGCCAGAGGAGGTAATTATTCGGCTTTCCTCAGTGCTGATGAGGTCTCGGTTGGACCAAATCTCCTATTTAGGGTACACTTTGAAAAAGATGTTAATTAATTAAAAAAGATTAAGATATGAAAAAGTAGAAAGGTCAAAGGATTTAACTTTGTTTTGCCAGGAAGGAGAAGCTTTGATAAAAGCTCTAGGATACAGCCAACTGTTACGAAGAACAGATATTTGCGTGTTGCAAGAGGAAATCACATTAAATTCCAGCAGGGCAGCTGCTCCATCCCTGTTAACCATCTAGTTGCCTTTTTCTGTCCCTTCTCCCCACCGCACACCTGCTTTGGGGTGCAGAGACCGGAGCAGCACACAGTGCTCACCGTGTGGGTGCACCAAGGTTGAATACAGCAGCAGAACGGTAACCGCTGCCCCATTCTCCATCTGCCTCCTCGGTGCCCCCTCCTGCCCGGGGTTCCCAGGCCCTGACAGGGACATCTCAGCTGGACTGACTCAACCAGCAGCACAGGTTTTAGCATTGCTGAGCACAGAAGCAGGGAAAACGGGCCACGTCTCTTGCAGCAGGACAGGGGTCTAGAGTTAGATGGTCCAATTTAAGCACCAACTCATCGGTGTGTGGCCACCCTTGGAGTGGGTCTTCTAGCCCTCTCCCTCAGCCCTTTGGACTCTAATCTGGGTTCAAGCTGTTGGATACACATCAGTTGGAAATAAACCCAGCAATAATTAAAACACTGTGCAATGCCTTTCCCTTTGGGGGGGGGAGGGGGGAAGAAAGAAACAGAAATCTGTTTGTATTTTTGGCCTGGTTTTCCTCATTTTTTGCCACAGAAAACAATTCTCCTTAATGATGACTGTTCCATGTTCCCGCTCGTGTTCCTCGCTTTTGTTAATGTGAAGATTTAAATGCACCATTTAATACTGACATGGGCCAATGAACTCATGGTAACAGTCGCACTCCCAGCCTGCGAGGAGGATGCACGATTCTATGACAGGCAATTAGAAATCCTATTATAGGATCATGGAATAAGAAGTAGATGATATATTAAAACAAGGAGCATGTTTAATTTATAAATCCAAGTTATTGCATGCTGTGAAGTGCTAGGGAGAGGAATGAATAAAGAAAGGACTTTGTAGTGTTGCTCCCTATTAAGTATTATAAACAGCAATATATGTCTGGCTGTCAGAGCCTCCTGGCAGCTTTGCATCTCAGGCAGCCCTGGTAACTGCCTCCCCCACCCCAGGGCAATTTGTTTCCTCTATTTCCAAATCCAATAAGAATTTTTGTTGCACTAGCCAAAAAAACCCTAACCTCATCATTAGGGACTCTTTGATGCTAGCAACCTGGCCTTGGGGCCAGGATATAAAGGGGAATTATACAGTTTCTCTATTAAATATTCAGCCCTAGTAATTAAAATTTAATAATAAAGACCAGGTCAGCACCCAGATGCTGCAGGGATGAGTTTCTCGGGTGTGCTCCTGTCCCGTGTGTGCCTGGTGCGGTGGCCTGAGGCACCGCTCTCCTGGCAGCCTGACTGAGAGAGGGTGGACTGCCCGGGCCCCTACTCCCTATTCAATTTTCAGAGGGAAAGGGAGGGGTATATTATGCAAAACACACAAATAATTGCATGGATGGCAATTGCATGGATGGCTCTGTCCTTCCAAGAAGGATTGATGCAGTAGGGTGCAGCCCTGGTGTGAAAACCCCTCCAAGGAAGGTTGTCAGGTCAGGTTGAGGTCCTGGAGAAATGCCTGACCCCACCTCTGCCTCCAGACGGGAAGGCTGAGGCTTCTCCATGGGGCCATGCTCCCTACGCATGTGTTGCAGCGGTAAGTTATCCTCTGAAGAGCAATGCCTCCGGCCACAGCAGCTCTGGTGACAGAGGGATGCTACGAGTGACGAGTGACGTTAGCCTTGGATGACCATGAAGAGCGAAGAGCAATGCCTCCGGCCACAGCAGCTCTGGTGACAGAGGGATGCTACGAGTGACGTTAGCCTTGGATGACCGGAACCCAGCAGCTTGCTGAAGGGCGTCAGAGGAAATCCCGGAGAGAAGAAGTCAGGGTGAGAGATAACACGAGGGCAAGACATCTCCCACCCGCAGGGAGGGCTGGGAGAGGAAATGGTCCATTAGTAGCTCTCCGTCTGGGGGAATCAAAGAGCCATTGTGCGTTGGTCTCTGTGTCCAGCTTTCTCAGCATGTTTCCACCTCCCTGGGGACAATGCTCCAGCCTCTCACCTACTTCTTACATCAATGCATTTCCCAGCAGATTTCCTCATCTGTTTATCATCTCTGGTGGTGAAGGATCTCACGGGGAGCTCTGCCTGCTCTGCATCTGCTCTTGTGACAGGCTCCGTTCTGTCTGCGAAAGATGAATGAGCAGCCCTGGGGCGGGGAAGTCCTGGGAATAAATACTCTGGTGTGGGGAAGGGACCTTTCTATGGTGAGGGTGAGACCCTGCACCGCTGCTGTGGTAAGCTGGGGAAGAATGGGAGCTCCTTGTCAAAGGAGCCAAGGGGTCTTTGTCTTCATCCACAGAAAAGAAATGGTCTTCCTACATGTCCTTCATATGGCCTTTAAAGATACTGTCGCTCCTTGGGTAATTAGTGGAGAAGAACGTTATTCTGCCTTGCCTCTACCAAATGCGATGACCGTCTCCCAACACACTTGTTGGCCAAAGGACTTGCACACGGCAAAGGAAGATGACTAACAGATCCTGGGCCAAACATACTCCACACAAACTGGCTCTGAGGGTTGGCTCAGCCTGGGGGGACCTGTGTAACAAGGAGAATCAACCAGCAAGCAAGGACAGAGAAGTCCAGACCACTCGAAGCCTAGCTCCTTGCCACACACAAGCACATGCCCCCTGCCTCCTCAAAATGGCTGTGCAAACAAGATACGTGTTGGGGGATATCTCACCCAGGCAGCCAAATGGACTCCCAGAGCCTGAAAGGACAAAGTTTCCCTTCCCTTCCCTCCTGACAGTATCATGGCCACCAGAGGACACAGAAGCCCCTAACTCCTGAGGGTTTTGCAATGAAGCACTGGCAGGAAAAGTCCTATCTGATGTCCCCCAGTGCCCCCACAAGTCCTCCCCTTGGCACTAGGAGGTGCAGAAGGTTTTCTTGTGAGATGCAGTTCTGCTGTTCTTGGTTATTTCACTGGCCTACATTGCATCACTGCCTGAGACTTCAGACATCACAACATCCCAAACAAGCAAAGAAGTGAAACCAGACGTTTTAGAGTCCCCTAAGATGCAGGTAGGTCCTGGAAGAGACTTTCCACACCATTTCAAAGCAAAAATCCATGTGACTAGGGCAAGCCCATAAGGCACCTGCTGGCTGGTCACTCTATGTGACTTGATACTTCAAGGGTATTTATGAACTTCATCAAGGACAAATGCCAAGTCCAGCACCTGGGAAGGAATAACCCCCATGCTACAACACAGGCTGGGGCTGACTGGCGGGGGAGCAGCTCTGCAGAAAAGGACCTGGGGGTCTTAGTGGACACCAGGTTGACCATGAGCCAGCAATGGCTCATTGCAGCAAAGGCGGCCAACAGCCTCTTGGGCTGCATTAGGCAGAGTGTTGCCAGCGGCTTGAGGGAGGGGATCCTTCCCCTCTGCTCGGCCCTGCTGACACCACGTCTGGATATTGCATCCAGTTTTCAGCCCCCAATACAAGAGAGACAGGGACACAAGGGAGCGAGGCCAATGAAGGGCCAGCAAGATGGTCAGGGCACTGGAGCACATGGCCTGGGAGGGGAGGCTGAGGGTGAAGGGCTGGAGAAGAGAGAGCTTTGGTGGGGATCTGATAGTGACCTCCAATACCTGCAAGGAGGATATGAAGATGATGAAGGCAGGCTCTACACAGTGGTGCATGAGGAGAAGACAACAGACACTGGGCATAAGCTGAAACAAGGGATGTTCAGACTGGATATGAGGAAAAACGTTCCCACTATGAGGACAGTTCAGCGCTGGTACAGGATGCTCAGAGAGGCTGTGCTGCCTCCAACCTCGGAGGTTTCCAAGACCCGACTGGGTAAAGCCTTGAGCAACCTGGTCTGACCCCAGAGCTGGCCCCGCATGAGCAGGAGGTCCCTTCCCAAATGAGCTATCCTGTGATCCTACAGTGCCCGCGGGCATCCTGTGCCCAAGACACACAGTGCATCTGTGGCTGAGTCGGTGCCAAACGCCGGCCTTCCTGTCTAGGCACAGGACTGGTGACTGCTTCTTCTCCCTTGCTGTGGGACCTCCACCAAACCCACAGCTACCAGATGGCTGAAAGATGCCTCCCCCCCAGCACTAGCAGGGAGAGGGGGAGCGGGGAGCCTCCCGGCGCTCTCCCAGGCATCCCTAACCACAACATATTGTTCTGGGCATCACACAATAACACCAGACGGAGCAGGGCGTCGCGGGGGGGTGGGATCCGCAGTCACATCCGGGACGCTGCACGTCACCCCTAGGAACAAAGCCTTGCGGGAGAGGGCAGGGGGCTGTGCCCGCTACCCCTCCCTGCCTAGCACGGGGCGCAGGAGGGACAAGGAGTGCAACCCTCCTTCCTCTGTCGCAATCAGCATTTGATTATCCAAACCCAGCAATCGTAAAAGTTCCTCACTCATCTGGTAACAATAATGAGCAGGGGAACAGCTTGTCCCTTGCCTGGCACCACGTCACTCATCAGGCGATGCAGCCAGAAGTGCACCTCCCCATGCTCCTGCTCTGAGTCTCTCTTCTTCCACTCCTGCTTGAGCGCAAGGTCACTCCATGACCTTGAGACCTTAGCTCAACACAACCACTATCAGAAATTGTGCATAAAAAATGGGCTGCCCTTGGGTTTTGACTTTATTTAGGAAGTCTTCTGAGAGAGGACAGTATGGGGTTCCTGCTAAGGGCATCACTGAATAGCTAATGATGAGTAGTGGCTAATGGGGATGGTTGGATGGATGGATGGATGGATGGACGGACAGATGGATGGATATCTGCTGCCTGGGAGAAATGCATAGCCTGAGGCTTGAGACCAGTGAACTGAACACAGTGGGAGGCTGTGGGATGGAGGCAGTAGCCAGCTTTCCTAGGGGGCCCCGGAAAAGCAAAGAGAAAGGGAGAGTTGAACATTTCTCTGTGTACTTTGGATGGGGTGGTTGTTTATTGTTATATTATCTACTTTCCTGTTTCCCTTGCCTCTCTCCTTTCAATGAAGCACTGTTTTGTTAAGTTTTTTTGTTCACAAGTGGGTAAGGAGAGCTGGGAAGGGAAGCAGGGGAAGGATGGCAGGGGCATGGCGGTGGGGGAAGGAGAGCAGAGGCAGAATGGTGGGGAAAGGCTTGCAGGGCAGGATAGTCCCTTGAGTACCCCGGCTGGTTTGACTAAATTTTCCCAGGTTTCTGGCTGGGGATTAGTGATGTGTTTGTAAGGACCCTTAGAAATTAAGGGTTCCTTAATTGCCCTCTTGTTGCTGTCAGAAAGGTTGCATTTATTACAGCATTAACCCTAGACAGGGCAGCATCTAGAGCTTTTAGGGCTGTGCCCTGGCTCATTTTCAAGGACAACTTGCTCCATAGACACTTCAGAGCTTGAAGAGGACGTTCCCAGAGGTAAAATGGAAAGAACTGAGCTAAGAGCAGGAACGTGGTGGCTACACGTCCAGCCATGTGCTACCTCTAACCAGGCTTATCCAATAGGCATGGCACTGGGCATCCCACCATCCCACTGCTACTCAACCAGCAAGTGCCCCGCAGTGATGGGGCAGAGCTCAGGGTGAGGTAAGCTACCAGCAAGGCCTGGTGCAACCCCAGAGCTCCCATGGCACCTCCCAGCCATCACTGTGCCATGGTGGTCATTCCCCAGCTGCTGCTGGGATTGTCCCAGCAACCTGCCAACATCTTTGCCCAGTTCCCCCAGTCTCAGGCCTTTCACCCCAGTTATCGCTGTAGTCCCGAATGACCATCTCTGCTTCTCCTCTGATCCCATATGACCTGGGAATCGTCTCTGATGCAGCATTCGTATCCATAGTGAGCACCTTTCACCCACAGGCTGCCTGGGACCATCCTCCACCCTCCCCCCACCCCCACCCCCGTCGCTCTCCCTTGCATCAGCTTTGGTGTTACACACCCAAATTACTAATCTGGCACAAAAATAACCAAGCGAGAAAAGGGAACAGGTTTCTGCTAAGTCAGCGCTGAATCAGCCAGCGTGAGGGCTAAGACAGAGGGGAGGACAGGGGCTGGTGGCCTGGAGCTGCAGGAGAAAGGACAGGAATGAGACCTCCTTGTCTGGCAGTGGCAAGCTCTTAGGTCAGTTCAAGCTGATGCATTTAAGCCATGGCTGAAGGTGATTTGAGCTCGGGGAGCGGGACTTATCCTCTCTTCTCCCTCTTATCCAGCCTGAGTATAACTCCCTGGGGTGGCAAGCAGGACCAGAAACCATCACAGGAGAGGGTCTGAAAAGCTGCCAAGGGAACTGAGAAAAACTGCCCAGGAGAAAAACTGTCCTAGGAAGGACCTGGAGGCTGGTGAGATGGGAGGGACGTGTCCTTCACGTGAGCTGGCCTGCGACCTCTGTACTGCTTTACACATCAAGCCCCAAGAAGGGGCGTTAATCCCTCCAGCAATAATCTGCGCTAAAGATGTTCTCTTCCAGAGTAATTTAGCACCAGGGACAATACAAAATTTCCTGGAGAAGGATTTGCATACAGTAAAAATGTGTGAAGGCAGGAGAGTGCCAGACTGCAGGGAGTTTCCTACAGGTTCTTCTTGCCTCCTAAACTGGTGCTTAAAGCAAGGCTTGAGCTCTCTTGTGCTGGAGGTCTTGCTCCCTGGGTCTTCATCTCCACTGAAAGCTTTCCATATACAACCCACCAAGATACTCTAATCAACATTAAGTCTATAAATTAGTCTTTAAGCTATGTCTGCTTATGTGATGATTAAATAGCCTGAATTGATTTAAATCAGCCAAACTCAGGCGAGGCTTTTAAATAGTTGTGCTGGACTGCGGGAGCCCACGAAAGAACATCTCACATCCTCCAAGGCACTTTGCCCCGCTCCCCACAGTGCCAAGGACATCCAGCCACTGCTTAGACCCCAGGCAGCTGCCTACAGTCACAGCAGGCTGCTCCGTGCACGCTTTCCACTGCCAACCGCTCCGGAGAAAAGGCTGCCTCGCAGCACTCAGCCGATGCGGCGGGAACTGAGGTTGCACAAATCCCGCTCATTTAGAGACCCGGCATGTTCCCAGGCTCCGTCACCTACGTATGCTGTGAGTGATACGTTACTAATTTCCCCGTTGGCTTTCTCTGTATCATCTGTGACTTCGGCCTCATGTTCCCCATGCTATGGTGCCTGCTGAGTCCTCTCCATCCAGGGACTCCTCCACACCCATCACCGTCCTCATGGATGCAGGGGAGACTGTTTGCCTTCCTCACCCGCCACCGTGCTGTGACCTGATATCCGGGGGAGCCTCTGAAAGGCTCCGGGATCTCGTTCCTGGGTGGCAGTAACCCACGTGGAGGGAGTCCTTGCCCCTCTTCAGGGACACTGAGTTTTACGTCTGCCTGTGTGGCCTGGTCAGGTGTTATTTTAAGCTCTTTGCATCTCTTCACAGTCACCCTTAGTGACCGCGCCGGGTAACTCCGTATCCTGCGCAAACACATCAAATACGAAGTACAGTGCAGGGCCAGCAGAGCCCCTGTGAGTTACTTCTCACCCCAACCATCCTCCCCCCATAAACACTGTTATCTGGTGGCCGTAGCCCCCTTGGCGCAGACACATGCACAGCCCTGCGTGCCCTCAGCCCCAGGGCAATGGGGCTGTGGGGTCCCCCCCTTCATCCAGGGGGTGGGAGGAGACCTTAAACTGTGACTAAGATTATCCGTGATCACTCGGCAATGAGGTCCGCCCCACTGAGTGCAGCTGGGGTGGCTGAGCCAGGTCACTCGGGAAGTGACATTCTCCTGGGGCTCCAAAAAAATCCCCCAAGGCTATACAGCTGGCTTTGAGCTCTCGCTCGAGCAAAAAAAGCGCTGTGCTGAGCCGAGCCAAATGAAGCCTGCTGGGTTAGAGGTGGTGAGAGTTATTTGCTGGTTCTTCTCCGTACCAGGAGGATTTAGGCTGGATTAGGCAGTGGCTGCCCATGCCACACCATCAGTCCTTCTGCAGGCAACATGAAGAGTAAAGCTGGCAGCATCATGTGTGCCGGGTAATCTGACATAAAAGGGATCTTGCGTCCACAGCTGACATGAATCACAGATTTGCAGGGGGGGTTGTTTGGTGTCTTTTTGTGATGTTGAACCTACAAGAGCGTACAACCCTCCCAGGGAAACACTTGGCTTTGGGAAACTCGTACTAAGTTTTGCAGTGCTCTCTGAAAGCTCTGCAAACCACCCCCTCACCCTTGCCACCTCCCCGTCCCACTCAGGCTGTGCTGGGCTCAAAGGAGCAAGACAAGACGTGGTCGTCTGCTTAGCTTGAAGCTCTCAGCTTTGCTGCCAACTCTCTGATCGCAGCTATACCGCTTAATTCGCTGCTTTGATTTCTCCAGTGTAAGCTTAGGGACATAGCAAGACTTTCAGATACATGCATAAAAACGATCTTCATAATTTTTCATTTGCAACTTCATGACCACCAAGATGTCCCAGCTGAGAGCAAGGCTCTGCTTTGTAAGGCACCATTCAAGCCTCAGCCCCGGAGCACTTGCACCCAAGGAGTAGAAAGAAGGTGAACGAGGGTACTGCATGATGCCCAGAGTCATCGTGGTTTTGGTGAGGTTGAGATGAGCCTCCAAGCTTCAAAATCTGAGCCTCGCACCCCGGCTGAGCCAAAGGACCTCCTGCAAAACAAGACTATATATAATCAAAGAGATAAAACCCCCCAAAAGAAGCATTAACTTTACATACGTTCATTATTTTTCCTCTGAAAGGTACAGACGTGACTGCTGAGCTTGCTCCACCTGCACTGAGCTCGGTGCGCAGGCAGCCGTGGCTTTCAGACAGAGATAAACTGTTCTGCTTTACAGCACTTGTGTTACTGTGCTGCTCTGGGGGCAGAAGGGAAACTTCTTTACAGTGAGTCACTGACCTAGAAAGGATTTGACATGCCAGCTCCATGCACCCCTCTCCCCTTTCTCGCCAGGGGCGAAGGTGCAGCGCCAGCTGTGCTTCATGTGCAGCCTCATCTCCCCATCTTACCTGCTGGTTATCTCACAGCCATTACTCTGGGCGCAGGGTTAAAGTCATATTTATGCACTTAGCCTTGCCATCAGCTGCTGAGCTTCTCCTTTCTTAAGGTCCTCTGGGAAAACATGCTTTTTGGCTGTGCATCAGCCTTTTCCAGACAAGAGATCAGCTCAGGAGTGATGACCACCAAACCTGCATCAAACAGTGCTGCATTTCATTTCCCAGCTGCCACCCCCGGCTCCCCGGCTCCTTGTCCTGACATCCCATGGGGTACCTACTGTTAATACACCCTCATTAAGGAAATCTCTCTCCTTCAAGATGCTTCTCAGTCAGTGGAATCAAAATAATATATAAAAGCAACTTGCTGCTGGCAAAAACTTTAAGGCAGGAACTGGATTCTCTACAGGGAGACCCAGAATCATCTTAGCTCTGTAATGGAGAACAGGATTTTGTTTTCCCACAGCATAAGGTGAGAAAAGTTCATTTAATAAGGAGACGGCAGAAGTGCACTCTGTCCCCATCTGGACAAATGGCCACGGGGGAGCTGCTCTGTCCGCTGACCTGGAGGGCATTCTCATGCTCTTTTTCGGTTGCCATCTCACACTAGAAGACCAACATTTTCTCATCTCACCTCAACCACCCGAAAGGCCTTCCTGCAGGCAATCCTGCATTTGCTATGGATCCTGCTAGAAACCACTGTATTTATGTGCGTGTGTGTGTGTGTATATATGTATATGTTCCTGCTGGGAACATCTGCTCTTGGTAGACATTTCCCTTCCCGATTTCCTGGAGATCATAAGGAAGGCCAGAAGGGTGAGAACTCCCACCCAAACTCTCCTTTCCCTCACCCAGGGAAGTCTACGGGCTTTGTTGGTTTAACTTCCCAATTTATGTTAATGCAAGTGATAATTGTGGTTTCTATATGAATTGGAGCTGCGAATTTTCCCAAGGAGTGGCTACTTTCCCATAACAGCAACAGAACATAGAAATGTTCTGTTTCTACAGGAGATGTGGAAGGGATGGTCCACGTACAGAGAATGAGAAAGTCCAAAAGTAAATTACATCTGCCCTGTTAGCCTGGCTTTTTTTATTGCAAATGAGTGATGAGAAATCGCTTCCCAGAACGCTTCTGGTTTCTACAGGATGAAGCAAGTGATGGTTCTGTAGTGCATTCTTTAACATTTCCCAAAAAGCTGCTTTTGGCGAAACAATTCCTCCCATTTCATGAACGTGCTTTAAGCAGCCTCAGATGACTATGCAGGACCGCTGGCTTTTCCTCGCAAGAGAGGAGAGCTTGCCGTTGAAGAGAAGATGGTTTCTGATGGCAAACCAGGTCAGTGGATGTCCCTCCATCGCTCGCTTGGACTCCTGCCACTGTCTTAACGAAGACCCAGGGGTCTCCAGTCAACATGAGCAGCGAGGTTCACCAACTCCGATTAAAAATACCCTCCTTCTTGGTTTTTTAACAGAGCTACCAGTCCACTGACCTGGTTGATCCCACAGGCCTGTATTTGCCTGTACTCATGGGGTGGCACAAGGGAGAAAAAGGAACCGAATGCAAGGAGGCGAGGAGGAACTTCTCGAGCCGCTGCTGCCACCAAAAACACTTAACATGAAACTCCGGCCTCAGTCACCCGCTTCCCCATTTTCCTTCCAAAGAGTGCGAAAAGTGGAGATGCAGCAAGCTGGATGTTAATAAGCAATTTATGTCGCAGCCAGTATGAACCAGTCTAGGCAGCGTGGCTGGTGTTTGTTATTACAAGGGCTGCGAGGCGGGGGTGGGATAGGGGATTTGCAGATCAGCCCGCACATTTTTGGATAATCTGTGGACTGCCTTTAGGTTCTGTCTAAATAATAATAATTAAAAGCGGATGTAACTAATTGGAATCCATTCCACAGCAGTAACATGATCCATCTTATTGCCAATCCCCTGAGTCACTCCGTCCTCTGGATGATTATTTTTCTGCTTTTCCCTAATACAATCTGAACACTGCCTTTCACACTGCTGATGGATCCAGCGGGGGTTGGCACTGCCGGGGTGTTTCAAACGCTCTTCTAGCCCAGACACAACCAGCCCGGTTAACTCCGCACCGGCGGGGCAAGACTTGTCCTGTATTTCATCAAAGCTGCATGTTTTTAAACTTAAAATCCCCTCCACCATCCACAAGTCTGGCGTTAACCTAGTTGTGTTATCGCCTATTATTTGCCCAGTTTATTTTGAACTAAAAACAGCGATGGGCCTCCCAGATTTCCTTCTGGGCAGCCTTACTGGGTCTTGCTTTGCATCGTGATCTCTATTTGGGATGAGGCTCCCCTTCCTTGACCTCCTGGGAAGAGCACATTGTTCCCGGGTTTGGTGGCCCCGGGGGAAGGCAAAGCCCAAAGCGGAGCTCTGCAGCACTTGCACAGCAGCATGGCCAGCTGTGGAGGAAGGTCCTCTCCCTGCACATGTGACACAGTCTGTCTTGTCCCCTCCTGGGAACAGCAGTCCTGCCACTGCCACCCCGGCTCAGGGAGGGAAGCTCTTCTCCAGGCTCATTCCCAGGCTCCCGAAGGTCGTTGCTCCCTTCCAGCTCCCTTCCACGATCAGATATGGAGAAAGTATGGGGAGAAAGAGTCCAGCTTGGCTGGGAGAAGAGCCTTCTAGCTGGATTCAAGCCTGTCTGAAATCAGGAGGAGGCTTCTTGCGGGCTTCAGAAGGGTTTGGATGAAGCCCATGCTGCTGCAGAGCAAGAACACTGCTTTTTTTCTTTCTTTTTTTGGAGATTTCTGTCATTCACAAGGGTTCTGTGCTGTTTGTTTTGGTGTGGCACTGAAAACCTCCCTTGTTTCATCTGCCTTCAGGATGCCTCCAGGAGGTGACTGTTGGTCAATAGGATTTCTGCAGGCTCTGGAAATCAGGTGTTTGAATGTTTTCCTCAATGGGCAACCAGCAATGTAGAGAGTCATATAATGCCTTGATTTGGTGCACCCAGAGGGGCTGAGTGCCCTCAGGGCACTCAGAAATCTTGAAGGCCCTGACCAGTGCTCACCCGGGGCCTCCCCCACCCCTGCCCCAGTCTCCTGGTTGGACCTTGGATCCACCCTGAAGCCTCATCTCTGTTCCCGTCTCCTGGAAGGACCTTGGACTTACACTGCAGCCTTTCCAGCCCTGTCTCTCGCCCCATGTCCTGCTCCTCCTGACTCCCTGGATAGACCTGGACCCGTTTCCATTGCTTGCCATGGCTGCTGATGGTTGCTGTGACCAGCACCCTGCTCTGCCCAGAGAAACGACTCCTACCCCGGTTTTAGGGAGGCCGATGGAGGGAGATGCTAAAGCAACACGGGGTAGAGATGGAGCAAAACCATTTCCTCTGCAGTCCTACACAGGGATTCCTTCCCGAGGGTCCCAGGCGGGTGGGAGGTGGCCACCCCCGGATGGAAGGACAGGCAGCACGGGCAGCGATGCCGCCGAGGCCCCCCGTTTTCCATACGCTCAACGCGCGGATGCTCGGCGCAAGGACGGATTCGGGGTGGTGGGGCCGGGAGTTCGCTCTGGCAGAGCCCCTGTGG
>NW_008796220.1:4177062-4181471 GCF_000699145.1 Aptenodytes forsteri | reverse complement strand
GGCTGCCTGCCCGCCCCTCCTGCCTGGGGGGGTGACAGGGCAGGGGCGTGTTTTGGGGGGGTATGCATGTATTTGGGTGTCCTGCTGTCCCCCCTCCGCGGCGCCGTGGGGTGCGCGGTGCGCCCCTGTGCCTTCCCCGGGGGGTGCTGCCTGCCCCAGCCCCTGCACCCCTAGCCCTGGCAGCGGGCACCGGCTGGATGCAGTATCCCCTGCTCCCTCCTCTCCATCCCCGTTTTACTGCAGGCGGGCAAAGGGCGGCATCCTCCCCAGAGGCTTCATCCAGGGCTGTGCCGCACCTTGGGGTCTGAGCGGATCCTTGCTTCGCCCCCCTGCCCCGCTCCCGAAGCTCGGCGCTGGGCTGGGGTCTGTCCACCCGCCCATCCATCCATCCATTCATCCATCCATCCCCCCCAGCTGCTTTTCTTGCCACCCTTTGGACAGGCAGCAGAACTCACCGTTGCCAATTGCAGGCGGCTGCCCTGACTTAACAGGGAAATGTTTTCTGGCGGGTTCACCTCCAGGTTTACCTTCCCAGGTAGGGCCCTTCCCAGTCAGCGCTTTAGGGCTACATCCCGTCTTTTTGGGGAGAGACGGTAATTCAGTGTGTCAGGCACACGCCGCAGCTGCTGCGGCTGGGTTGTGTAACCGAGGAGTGCACTTGCTCTTGAACTCAAGGTGGATCTTAGCAAGCTGGCGCTGGCTCGACAAGAATCCAAGTAAACAAAAAAAAAATTATCTAAAGCTGGGAGAGCATTAGCCGGGAGACAGCCTCGTTGCTTTGAAGACGAAGGGTAACATCACGCGGTGGCAGAGCAGCCGGGGTCCGTGCGCGGTGCTGGCTGGGTGCTCCCAAGCGCTGGTTTCCCGCTGGGAGAGGGGAGTGCTGCTGTGCATGTCTGGAAGATGAGATGCTGATGGGGAGCTTGAGATATGGAGCTCCAGCTGGGATCCTGGAGGTCAGTCGGGAATGGCAGGTATAGAGGGAAGAGGGGAAAAAAAGAGTTGATATAAAGGTGTAGGGAAATAAAACAGCAATTTTGCAGAATGAAGCTGAGACTGAGCAAATGGGCATGTATATTAATGAAGCTGAGACTGAGCAAATGGGCATGCACGCTTGTGCATGCGTGTACTCAAACCTCTGCGTGTGCTGATCGTATAAGCAAACAAGCCATAAAACAAAATTCCCATTTGCTTGTGAGCTGGCAGGATGTTCCCTTGGCCACCGGCCAGGGTTTCTTCATCCGACATCTTCATCTTCAAAATTTTGGGCAACTCCCTTCGGCCCCACGAGGAGTTAATGTCTTTCCAGCCCGATGGAAGTATGTTCAAATCAATAGTTTGTGGGTCTCTTACTGGTGCAGCAAACCCGAATCTGGCCAGCCGCTTGGTTTTTGAGCGATAGCTGCTCAGCAGCGGTTGCGTAAGGCTGGTGTTGGTCGTGGTTTCCCTTGCTTGCGTGGGCTTCGGGCACCTGCCGGCTGCCGCAAGTTAGTTTCCACTATCTTCCCCCAGTGCCCTCACCTCGAACCGGAGCGATGTCGCCTTGCTTCGACTCAGGGCTTTTGGAAGCCTGGGGGATTTCATCTGCTTGGAGCAAAACCGTGGCTGCCGGGGATGCTTGTGAGCTCTGGTTGGCGCTAGCTGCAGGAATAGCTGCTGGGTTTTCCTTCATGGGGACCAGATGTGCCGGTGCTGCTGTTTTGGCACGCTCGGCTGCCTGCCTTTCGCTCTCGAGACGAAGTAAAGGGACTGCTGAGCAGAGTAAGCCCCGGACTCTCGGTTTCACAAACCCCAACCCAGCTGGAATAGCTGGTTGCGTTGCAAGAAGCAGAAACCTGCTTTGCTCTTCGATACTCTACTCACAGGCAACTTTTTTCGGAGTGAGTAACTTGATCCTTTTTACAGTGAGAGGGGCAGGAGATGGGCTCCTCCTGTCTGCAAAGTTACTGTAAAACTTCCAGACCAGTTTTTGTCTTTCTCTGGGGGTTTTTTTGTTTGTTTGTTTTTTTTTTTCTCCTATAATGTCGCAAGCGACTTCCCGGTGCTGGTGGTGGAGGGTGCAGCTGACATTCGGGAAGGGGGTTTTTTTGTTTTGTTTTTTTTTTTTTTTTCTCCTATAATGTCGCAAGCGACTTCCCGGTGCTGGTGGTGGAGGGTGCAGCTGACATTCGGGAAGGGCAGCGGGCTGTGCAGCCCGTCCACAACCTGTGCCAAGGCATCGCCACGGAGCCAGCTGCCTTTTCTACCAAATTCTGCTGGTTTTGCTCGGAAACGGTTCCCAGAGTATTAATTTAGCACTGTTGGTCCTTGCTCGCTTACAGCTCTCTGCTCCTGATCTTCTCTACTGGGGTCAAGTGCCATGTATTTAGCTGGCTTTTGTCTTTTTTTCTTTTACTTTTTTATTTTTTAGGTTTATTGCTGCTTCCCCGCAGGGCTGGTGGTGGGGCATCGCTGTACACAACCTGAGATGTTGACTGTCTTGAGGTGTTCACCCCGTTTCAGGATGCAAATGCCTGTTGATCCACCAACTTTCTGCTGGCGCGTTGACTCACTGAGTGGGTTTGGGTCCTGAATGAGTCGCTGTATTCCCTGCCACATCCCCGTGCACATGCCCGGAAAGCTTGTGGCCCCCTAAAAGCTATTTACTGTGCAAATTGCCCATCGGGTCTCTCCTGCAGCATGCAGTTATTTAAGAGGGTGATGGAGGCATGGCATAGATGCGACCATTGAGATGGAATCATCAGGCTGGATGGTGGTAAGGTGGGTCATGCCCATGTCAGCTGCGGGATGCTGCTGGCTCGAGGGTTTGTTTGCAGCCGAGCGCGAAGGTCCCCTTGTCTGAGCCGGCTCTGATGTGGGGAAGTGAAAATGAGAGCGTTCCCCAGCCTGATCTGCTTTCCTCGTACCATAAATCCTCCACGTGTTGGAGTAGGTAAAGGTGGCTGGGAAGGACCTTTGCCTGTGTGGTGCAGGGTGTCGATGCTGAGCTGGGGATGCTCTTTGGGATCGTGGCTGCCCCATCCCACTTGACCCTTTTGGCTTCAGCATCAAGAACTGCTCCTGCATTGGGCGCGGAGAGTGGGACTGAAACTGCTTGAAACCAGATCTGCTCTTTAGTGTTGTCTTACACTGATTGCTTTTTTCTGTGTTTTTTTGTTACCCTATACACTTTCCTTGGTATTGGAGTAATGAACTGAAATCCAGTGGCTGAGCAGAGCTCACTTCATTATTCTGTTGCTTTTGCCGTTGAGACTGGGTGTATCAGCCAGAAAGGTCTAGTTTTGGGTGCTGCTTCGGCAGTCCTGAGGATGAGGGACCAAACCAGCCGACACCCCTTTTTGTTGAGGATGTCCTCCTGCTCCTGGCCTTCTCTTTCGGAGATCTGAGTGGTGCCAGCCACGAAGCCTGAACAGCTGGATGTTTTTAGAGACCAGAAACACCAATCTGAATAAATAGCGGATGCTCAACTCTGCTTAGCCTTCCCCCACTGGGACTTGCTGTTTTCCCTAAGCTTGGAAGTACACGTGCAGCTGAAGATCTGGAGATGTTCAAAAGCACCAGTGCCACTTTGCTTGAGGTAGGGTTTAAAAAAAAAAAAACAAACAACAGAAACAAACAAAAACCAAACCTGGTGCTGTTACAGTAGTGTGGGTCCCACTGACTTTAGTTACCCAGATGAGTGATGGAAAGATGCTGGAGATGGGAAGAAAAGGGAGAGCAGGATGGGACCCGTGGCACGTGCTTGTAGTGGGGTTGTCCGTGGGTTTCCTGAGGTCTGGCTTGATGCAGAGGGAGAAATCAGGATCCGAGCTGGTGGCACGCAGCTCATCCCCAGCGAGGCAGGAGAGGCGCTGCCTGTCCTGCCTCTCCCGATGCCCTGTCCCGCTTGGCGCCGGCACAGGGGGGAGGATGAGTAGCGCAGGTGACCCCCCACGCAACCTCGGGAGGCTGGATCCTGCTGTGTCTGGTTTGCTAATTCAGGGTTGCGTCATGAAGATTACGGGCGGCAGGTTTCCTGAGAGCCAGCTAAGCACTTTGTTAAATCATGTCTTGAGGGGAAAAATAAAATGCATCCTGTAAGCCTTTGCTGCCTGCCAGGGCAGCCCCGCTTTTTGTTTTAGTTTGACGTGCCATAATTAGCCTGGCTGCTGCAGGATCCTTGTCAACTCCTGCGGGCTTGCCTGCTTCTGCCTGCTCTGTAATTGCTGCTTCAGGAGAAAAAAAAAAAAAAAAAAAAAAAAAAAAAAAAAAAAATTGAAGTGTTTTGTACAAATCCTGAGCCGTAAATTATTTAGCAGGTGAAACAGAAATGTGTTTCCAGGAAGCAAGAGACTGCACCAAAAATGACGCGGCGCAGCTTGCGGCTCTGCCGCGATGTGCCTCCTGCCGAGTCATGTTGGCGAGGCTTT
>NW_008796220.1:4165702-4176915 GCF_000699145.1 Aptenodytes forsteri | reverse complement strand
TTTTTTTTTTTTTTTTTGTTCCCCTTCTGAATATATTCTTGCTGGCTGATAGCCCAGAATAGGTAGCAGAGCAAAAACGAGGGCTTGTATAACATAGACAAGTGGTTTGTGTGCCTGGCTGTGCTGTTGAAAAGCGTTAGGGTCTCTGGTCTTTTTACCTTCAGTGTAGGAAAGCACCTTTGGAAATTCAAGGTAACTTTGGCTCGTTCCTCTCTCTCCCTCCTAACTCGGCCTGCAGCCGTTTGAAGATGTTTTTTCTATTGCTTTGCATGTTGTATGAGGTTGTGTCAGCCTTTCTTTTGATATGCCTTTTGTTCTTGGTGTCTTATCTCCACTGGCATAACTGACGTTAAATCCATGGACCAGAGGACTTCTGGAAGAAGTGGAGGTCCTGCTTGGTAGATGGGGCTTCTCTTGGGGATGGAGCAACCTCGATACAAAGGAATTGAGGGAATAAAGTCCCGGGATCGGAAATAGGTAGAGATAAACAGATTTGTAGCCATCATCTATCCAAGGCCAGCTGGGTGCAGTTCAGTGTCTAAAAACTGGAGACCTTTTACCTGTATCTGATGCAATGAGGAACTGAGTTACAGCAGAGCTCCTCAGAGAGCTTAAAAATAGCAGCAGGTTTTCTCTCCTGTTGCTAATGCATCTGGTTTAAAGTGGGTTCAGATGTGGTTGGAGGCTTGAAGCAGAACATCCCCTTGTGGTCTCACCAAACCCTACGCTTGCGCAGGGTTATAAAAAATCATGGAAGGGCAGAGGGGCTGAGAAATAGTCCGGTAACACCTGCTAGCCTGGATTTCATCCCAGCTTGGGTAATTTAGAAAGGTAACTATTTGAACAAATGCAGATTAATAAATACAGAGGAGGAAAGTTTTACAGGTCAGAGCTGCCACCTGTGTTGTTTTTGTGTTCTTGGCAAGTGCCTGGCTCGTGCTGGAGCCTCTCAGCCTTGAAATGCAAAGCTGGTCTGAATTCTCCTGGGGTGGCCAGGTAGCACGTACTGCTGAAACACAATTAGCAGTATTTACCACCCTGGCAGGGTTGCAGTGTAAATGATGCTTAGTCTCACCGAGAAGCGTGGGGTCAAATTTAAGGAATTACAATCGTAGCTGGCGATGTGTCCGGAGAGCGTGCTGCCATCTGCACTGGTTCTTTTCCACCCCAACCTCACTGAGCTCCTTCCCCTGCATGTAGAAACATCTCTGTGGTCCTGTGGCTCTGGGATGTGCTTTGTGATCCTGCAAGGGATCGCCGACAGAGAGGGCTCCGGTTGCGCGCTGTTGTTGACTAATACCTCCCGTCTGTCTTCCAGCTGCTCACGCTCCTTGGCACTGCTGATGGTCAGTCGAAGCTGACCTCCGAGCAGAATGCCATCAGCCTCTCCTCTGGCAAGTACCGCCACTTCGACCGTGCCACCAACAAAGAGCTGATCTGCGACAAATGTCCTGCAGGAACCTATGTGTCTAAACATTGTACGAAGAGTACCTTAAGAGAGTGCAGCCCTTGTCCAGATGGGACCTTTACTAAGCATGAGAATGGCATAGAGCGGTGCCACCCTTGTAGAAAACCCTGTGAACTGCCAATGATTGAGAAAACTCATTGTACTGCCTTGACTGACCGCGAGTGCATTTGCCTGTCTGGTACGTTTCAGACGAACGATACCTGCATCCCTTACACGGTGTGCCCGGTCGGCTGGGGCGTCCGCAAGAAAGGAACCGAGACGGAAGACGTTAGGTGCAAGCCGTGCCCTCGTGGTACCTTTTCTGATGTGCCTTCTAGTGTGATGAAGTGCAAAACATACACTGACTGCTTTGGGAAAAACATGGTGGTCATCAAGCCAGGGACGAAGGAGAGCGACAACGTCTGTGGTTCTCCAGCGTCTCTTCCGAACACGTCTTTGACTTTGTCAAGCACCGAAGCGGGTGAAGAGCCCTATGAAGTTCCACCAACCGCTCATCTTCCCAAAGGTAATGTCCACCACTGACACACAGACGTGTTTTTGGTCGTGTGATTGCGTTCCTGCCTTGGTCAAGGGCGGCTTTAGGCTGTTAAAGGGCAGCCTGCTCTAAAGCGTGGATGGTGGTTTTGCTTCGCGGCCAGGAGGCAGCTCCAGAGTGCACCAGGTTGCCCTCAGTTGTGTTAAACCACGTTTAATAACATTTTCACTGAGACTGCAGTCATGATTAGAATCCTGGCTGTCCTACTGTTTGGACTGAGAGGACACCGCGTTCCCCAGCCTCTTTTCCCGTCTGTGTGTTGTGCTGGCACAAGCCTTTGTGCATTTGTGGCAAACCTGAGCAGAGTGCAGCAGGAAAACCCTGGCAGGAGAAGAGCTTTGCTCCACTAGACTGCTTCCCTGATGGGTTCACTGCTTTTGTGCCCATGCTTTCCCTGCTGCAATTTGCCCTGTACTGAGCCAGCGTATTGGCTTGAATGGGATCCATTGCCAAAACAGCCCTCCAGGAGCCTAAGCTGTGCCGTAAATTTTTTCTTTAACCTCTAAGATTTCTATTAATTATCACTGCTGGGGAGAACCAGGTTGAATTCTCCATTCTCTCATTTAATTGAAAATGATATATCGTCGCAGTCTTTAGGGAGATGCTTTATCCATGGCTGGTTGCAGTGGTGCTGTAGGACCCCGTTTGAGGTGGTGCTTAACACTCTCCGGGAAGCAGCCCCCTTACAGTGTCTCAGATGGGGCATTTTAATTAAAAAAATGCAACTTTTGATGGCCTGAACACCTGAGTTGGTAAATACAATGGCAGGGAAGTGTTGACAATGATAGACTCCCAGTGCTTCTCCTTTGTTAGGTCTCAAAGCTTGATACAATGTTGGTGTGTCATTGGAAGAGGATGGGAGGGTGTTCCCTGAACTTTGAAATCAACTGTGTAGACAATTAGGTAAAAGTTAAAGCATTTTCCCTGTTTGTATCCTGGTCAGAGTGTTTTGGGTAACCAAGTCAGAGGCAAAAATCAGGTTACAGGTGGTTACACCCACTCTCTGGCTCAATGGGGATGAGACATGATCTTCAAAAGCCGAGTTTCCAAAGTAAGGTCTAGTTTTTGCCACAAAAGCCCTTCCTCTTCTCGCCAGGCTTTGATCATGCAGCTGGCTCGGACCTGAGAGCTGTTGGTTGATAAGAAAACTCAGTAAAGATGGAAAGTAGCTCTTAGTGGGAGGTTGGGTTGCTTCTGTTGCTTCAGAAACCTTTTTTGTAGTTGATGCCTCCACAGCTGCTTGCAGTGCTGATAAAAAAGTTTGTGCTTCCTTAACAAAACCCAGTAGAGAGATACTAAGCCTCCAAATTTTCATGTGTTTCTAGCCCAAATACCACATTTTCCACATTCGGAATGAAACCCATGTTCATAAACCTAAGAAACCTCAAAGTTGTAGGTTTTGTGAGAAGTACTGAATGTGGGACAAACAGCGATTGACAACATGCCTTTAATCACTTGGGTTTTTTTAAACAAACTGCCACTAGCCTTAACCAACAAGGGTCAGTTTTATCTTGAACCTATCTCTGTAACCGTACCCATCTGTTCCCAGAGCCAAACCTCAACTTCACCTCTTCCCTTTCTCACTGCCTGGCGTTGGGTTTCTGTCTCCTGGCCAAGCAGGTGCTCAGGCAGGTCTTAGGCTGTGACATGATGCCGTAACACATCTCCGGTGCCGTGACACTGAATTCTCCTCTCCTTTCGCAGGTTTGAACTCTTCAGTTCCCGATTTTGTCCCCTCTCCTGTGCCGCGCACATCCAGTGGCACGGCAGAGCCAGTGGGCTGGTACAACGAAACCTCGGCCAACGAGACGGACGGTGCCAGTGGGACACTCGCAGGCTCCGGCGCTGCCGGCCAGGCACAGAGCTACCGGCACAAGCAGACAAGCCAAGCACTGGAGAAGCAGCCGTCACTGGAGATGGCGGGGGGCGAGAAGTCCAGCGTCCCATACAGGCCTCCCCGGCGAGGTCCGCAGAATGTCCACCAGCATTTCGACATTAACGAACACTTGCCGTGGATGATCGTCCTCTTCCTGCTGCTGGTCCTGGTGGTTATCGTTGTCTGCAGCGTCAGGAAGAGCTCACGGACTCTGAAGAAGGGACCCAGGCAAGATCCCAGTGCCATTGTGGAAAAAGCTATTATGAAAAAGTCCACCACCCCCACGCAGAACAGGGAGAAGTGGATCTATTACTGCAACGGGCACGGTGAGCAGTAGCGACCGGGAGCTGTAGGGGGTGGCATCCTCTGTGCTGTCCTGTGCAGTGCTTTGGAGGGGCCACCCCCACGTCCAGTGACTGGTTGCTTTTCTGACTTGCTGGGTCTTGTAGCAAGGACAAAGCCCATATGCTGGTTCCTCAGATGTTTCTTCATCCTTGGCTTCTCCCCATCCCTGTTCCCATGGTGTGTCCCTGCTCCTGAAGGAAGAACTAGTGGAGGGAATGTCACCTGCTCACCCCAGCGCCTCTTCTCTTCCCACCCATCCTTGGTAGAAGGATCTTGAATGAAGGCGCTTTTTTTTTTCCCCCCCCCTCCTCCCTCCCCTTTCCACTTTTCTTCTGTTTCACTCTCTCCGTATTTTCTCAGTGACTCAGACGTGGGTCTGGTTGTCTTTCGTGTCATCCTTTTTCCCTCACCCTGTCTGTTTCTGGAAGGCTGAGTCATCCCCTGTCTCTTGGCAGCGCCTCAATTTCAGGTTCTTAGCCCTAAATCCCGACTGCTGGCTTGTGTCCCCAGCCCTTTGCCCGTGCTGGAGCCAGGAAGGTTGTCCTTAAAGGCTGTGTCATGGAGGCGTATAGCTCCATGAGTGTTGTTGTGAAGTCTTCCTGGAGGCTCTGCTTCGTAGTGTTTTCTGTTCTTTTGGTGGATGACTTGCTGCCAGCTTTTTGATGAGACTTTAAAGATGACCGGTTGTAGTCATTAAATTGAAATTTGTAAAAATCAATGATAAATTAATGGTGGCATGAATGTGAGCACCAGGCAGCCATGATCTCCCTGGTAGGATGCATGGTTCTTCCTCTGCAAAGCTACGGTGGCAATTTTGACCCCCCTTATCCTGTGCAGACAGACAGCACTGATGAGTCCTCACTTTGGGTTGAGGTTGCTCAACCTTAAACATCTGTTCAGTTAACCTTTAGAAAAGCACATTTAACAAGGGAGGGCCAAACAAAGAATGGATTGAAAAAAGAGTGGAAGGTTTAAGAGAGATCAGTGCTTGATGAAAGTCATCCTTGAGTGCTTAAATACAAAGCAAAGAAGGCTTTGAGTAGGGCATCTTCTGTCATGTACTCTCTTCTTCCTGCTGATTAATAGACCTACACTTTGTTTGCCTTTGTTAATGCATTTATAGAACCAGTAAGGTCTTGTTGGAATTAGTTTTGTGCCTTCTCTTGTGTTTGTGCTGCCTTATCAGTTTCCTTTTAACTCTCTTGAATTCTTGGGGTGCGCTTTCTTGAGCTTTTTCCCTTTGCGATAACTTTTTCCAGTAACCCCTGTACTCCATTGTCCCTAAAATCTGTGGTACCCAACACGTGGTCCTTGGGGTGATGGTGAGTGATCTGCAAGAGGGTTGCAGAATCTTATTAAACATCCTTATTTGTGGGCACTACCAGAGATACTACAAGGCTTTGGCCATGGTTCATTGGCCAAAGCCGGCTGGTTGTTACTAACTTGTAGTAACTTTTTTCCCCATGATCTTGATTACCGGTTGATTGAATTTCTCACTTTCCTATATTTTGGAGCAGCAAGTGTTGTTATCTCAGAGCAGTGGCTGAATTTGAACAGGGTGGGGAGTGATCGAGTGCAGGGACCAGACCAAGTTGCTCTGAGCAGGTGCAGCTCTGGTTTCTAACCTGGTGTTTCAGACCCGGTGCCAAAATGCCTGCGCTGCAGCTGGCCCTTCTCCTGGAGGCCACGTTAGAGCTGCCTTTGTGGGCAGTACTGTGCGTTTGGTCACCAGGCATGATTCAGGTTAAAGAAACCGCGCAGGTAAGAGAAGGTGATACGTGGTAAGCAACGAGACTATGTTAGCTCATTTAGGTATAACCCCACCTCCCAGATCTTGTCATCCTTTGGGGGACAGCATCATTCATGGGTCATCCTGTGCTTCCCAAGATGAGTTGTTCTGGTCCTCTCTGTCATCCTTTAACAGCTGAATTCAGCTAGTGCATCAAATTCGCAAGATGTTTGCTAAGTTTTCCCCTTGTCTTGGGGAATCAACTGGATGTAACAGCAAAAACCACACTTAGCTGATAAACTGGCCCAGTATCTGATCAAGCTGCTCAGGTCTGGAGTGAATTGCCCCGTTACTCTGGGCTCCTGGCTAGGCGGTTCTGCACATCCCTCCCAGTCATTCTTGCAGTAGTTATGCTGGTTCCATATTGGCATGGGTGGCTGCATGACTTCCTCCTGCCACTGAATGTCCTCAGCTGAACTCTGTGCAATGAAGGCAGACAGATGAGCGCAAACCAATTAATGCTTTGTCTTGCTTTTAGTGCAGCTCTGGTGTTGCCTCAGTCACGTTGCATTAGCTAGAAGGCCCTTGCTCATTAGTTCTTACTTGGTGGCGGTGCTCTGTCGTGTCAGATATGGAAAGTGCTCTCCTCCTCAGTGGTGTATAAATCCCTCTTTGGTTTTCCTATTGAAACGTCTGGCTCTTAAGACCGTTTACTTGAAATGAGAGAAGATGTAGTGCCATAGAGGAATTGACGTTTTATTTAATAACTGGCCGTACAGCTAAGAGGTACTGCAGAGCTGCAGCGTCATGGCTTAGCTTTCTGCTGCTCCAGCAGTGTTTGTACCCAAATCATGCTTCATCCTGAAGCAGCGTTTCAGACAAGGGTGAATATAGCCAGGAACAAACTTCAGGCTGTTGCAGAGAGGAAATCTTTCCCCTCCCATGCTGCTAGCACAGATCCCTCCGTGGTAGGCAGCCAGAGCAAAGCCTCCGTAGATGTGACAACCACAGCTGCTCCCCAGGTCTTCAGGTGTCAGCCTGGTTTGTGGTTGCACTAGGGGTGTGGAGGGCAAGCAATTAGGTTTAAATCATCTTCTGGGGCTGGGGGTGAAGCCCTGGGGTCTGGTGCTGGCAGCGTGCCGACGTCCATATGACCTCCCCACCTATACGTTGGCTGGCCATGCCAACAAGGAGTTGGGGCGTGTTTATTGCCTGGGCGAAGCCTGTGTACTTAGCTGTTGAGCACAGTCTCCCCCCGCTTCCTCCTAGTTTACCATCTCCTCCCTCCTAATCCTTTCAGTAAACAGCTTTAACCTTTGAAAGGGAAGACCAGGTCTGACGTAGGTGCTGCAGCCTCTGCTTGGAGGAGCTGTGCTTGGGCGGCTGCCCTTGCACCAGCACCCCATGCACCTCCCGTGATGCCAGATGGGAGCACAGCTGGCATCCAAGGCTTTGCCCTTTTGGAGGATTTTATTACCAATTTTTATTACCGATTTCTTTAAGCCCATCAGTTCTGGGTGAAACATGGTCAGGGTGACACCAGCACTGCTCAGTGCTGGAGCAAAGACATCTCGCTGTGATTTGGCTTCTTCCTAAAAGAGGAGGATTTTAGGGTGGAAGCAGTGGGTCAAACTCTTGCGTGGTTCCTGATGGCGCTTGATATACTGAATTGCTTAAATAGTTGAGATATGTCTGCGATCCTGAGCAGCAGTTGTTGTTGTGGGGCATTTCGCTTGTCCTCATCTTCCCGTAGCTGGTGTCTATGCCCTGTGCTCTCTCTGGTCATAATACATGCCTTAAATAACAGCCCAAACCTAAAAACAGCAGTAGCTTGAGAGGCTACTAAAACAAGACATGTGTCCTTAACATGGACGTGTTCCAGCCAAGACAGCAAACGCTGATGAATCTCACTGAATTAAACGGTTCAGAGGTCTGGGAAGAGTTTGCGATGACTAATGGCTTGAGTAATGGCTCCATGTCTGTCCCCGTGCGTGTCCCCATGGCAGGGGCTCTCCCCAAAGCCCTCAGATCTCGTCTGTGCAGGATCTTGAAAGTGGAGCAGCATCAATGGTGCAGCTGTGGTTGGAGAAGCTGGACCTCTTGCTGCTTCAGCTGGCTCTTAACTTTCTAGCCCTGCATATGGGAATCCAAAGGGAAAAAGCAGTTTGCCAAAGATGTCCAAAGAAATTATCAGTGTGGTGCCTGAATGACGTGGGTACTAGGCCGACAGTGCTCTGTGGTTTTAACCTTGTATGACTACTTTCTTTTAGAAGATCAAGAACAGCCTACACACTGGAAACACTTTCTTCTAAACAATCCCTTTATTTTAGCAAATACCCATTTCATTTCTTCAGCTGTTTCCAAAGGCAAGGAATTGAGCTTGTAATAAAAATGGAGAATAGAAGCCTGTCTCTTGAATGTCTTGGAAATGCCAAATTTGGCATCAGTCTATGCCAAAGATGAAGATGGGCCTGAAATAATCTTGCAGAAATTGCTGATAGTATTGCCTTTGACTTTCACCCATTGAGTAGCAGAAGATGGAAGACAAGAAACTCTGTAAAATGTTACATTTTGGGGTAAAACCTCCTGTGTATAGAAGAAGCTGCCTGACATGATGTGCCAAGAGGCAAGAAGAGAATTTGATGTTGGGTTTGTTTTTTTTTTTTCTGGAGTTGAAAGAACAGATCTTGGCAGCGCTGGCCTGGCATGAGATGCCACTTCCCTTTTATTTTTCTTCAAGTCTGGTAATTGCACATTATTGCAGTGGGTGGTGAAAGCAAAGCCAGGAAGCCTCTGGTTAGATAATCAGAGAAATAAACTGTTCTGCAAAAGCTGTTTGCAGCCAAGATGGAGCTGAGGCTTGACTGCAGGTAGAAGAGCATGCACTGAAAATGGCTCGGGATCAAAAGCAGAGTAGGGAGTTGAGGGATGATGCTGGAAAGATGGGCAATGTCGGGATTTGGGAGTCTTGGTTGCTCAGCTGTCGGGATGCCCACTTGCCATCACGTTGGGAGCCAGGATCATCTTGGTTGGCAATTTGTAGGGAAAAGTCCTTGGCTTGCAGCTCAGTTGCTGTAGGACCAGGGCTAGGCTTGAGTTTGGTCTGCTCCAGAGGAAGTAGGTGAGGGTGTTGAAGAGGGACCAGAGCCTCACTGGAAAGTCCTGTGCCATGGAGAACCTGACCCTGTGCTGCAGCTCCAAAGCATCCCCATGTGAATATAACCAACGGGTGTGTTGGCAGTATGCATCGGGATGTCTTGGGTCATTGCAGGCTTGTCCTCACGTGGAATCAGATACTCATTTATGATTAGTGTTGGAAGATGCTTATCGGAGTAAAATTACTTGATTCTTTTTCTTCTAAAGAGACAGCACATTGACTAAAAAAGCCCACACATAACTGTAATCTTTTCTATAGATCCATCACCTAATGAAGGGAAGCTTCATGCTACATTTGCTCCAACACGGGCGCAATGCTCTGCTTCGGGGTGGGATGAAACAACTCTTCGTCTGCAGCGCAAACCTCTGCCATGGGAGCTTTGGGGTGACATCTCATGAGTTTGAAACACTGTCTTCCTCAAACTACTCAACTTGAAACTTTGCTCAGGTTTGCCCCAAACTCATCCTTGACCTTTTGGGAAGCTGCGTGGTTTCCAAAGGGCGTATGCAGGAGCCGACAAAGACTTCGTGGTGAAAGGGAGCCTTGGAAAATGCAAACAAGGGAGGCTGCTGTTCTGCTTAGAGAGGTGGAAACCTAATCATGTGCAGGTTTATCATATCCTGCTCGGCAGCCTTATTGCATTAGCAGGCCTGAAGACCGGTGCTTGATCATTTTTAATGTGTGTTGCTACACGAGCCATCTATCCGCAACGTGCGCAGGGCTGTGCGGAGCTGCCCTGGGAAGCTGGTACGTTTGCTCCCAAATCTGGGTTCAAAAAAAAAAAAAAAAGGAAGAAAAAACCCAAACTGTCCCATGGTCAAAATTCCTGGGTGGCCTGGATTAATCTGTGCGGAGCTGCCCTGGGAAGCTGGTACGTTTGCTCCCAAATCTGCTTCAAAAAAAAAAAAAAAAAGGAAGAAAAAACCCAAACTGTCCCATGGTCAAAATTCCTGGGTGGCCCCTGGATTAATTTAATAAGGGATCGGGATTTGTGCCTGCCTGTTAACGTGTAGGGCCGAGTGTTAGAGGCAGGGCAGCTCTGCAGGGAGAGGAGGGTTGTCCTTGTAGAAAAACACACCGAGCCCAGGGTTTGTTTGGGTTTTTTTTTGCCAAAACCCCAGCACCGGTTTCTGCACCGGGAGGGCTGTGATTTCTCACATCAGTAAGGCTCTCACACATAACTCCTCGAATAACAAGGCAGACTTTTTTTTTTCCTCACTCACCAAGGCTTTGTCTGGGGGGGGCAGAATGTGGGAGGCGAATTTAATCCTTGGGTTGGCATCTGCGGGTGTCTGGATATTTATATGGCTCTGGCTGCAGCAGTGTGCTTGCCCAGGGTTACCAGCTGTCTGAGAGGGTTATAATGAAGATTAACTCTGTGAAAGCCGTTTAAAATTTAATAATTACATAAAATACTTATGCTGGCTGTTCCCTTTTAAACCAAAGGAAGTGCAAGACCACTCTGCAGGTCCCCAACGCCAGCACAGGGAGGCATGCAGGGAGAGCATCTCGTGGTGGTGGGCAGGAGCTCGTGTGGGTCCCCGGAGGGTTGGACCAAAGGTGCTGTTATAGAGGTGACTTCCACGTAGCGTGTGGTGGGAAGGGAGGTCTTGTCTCATGCTGACCCTCAGGTTCCCAGGTCTGAAACACGTTCGTAACCGCATGTGTCTGATCACAGACCTTCCTCGACTGCCTGGTTTGGTTATTTTCCAGAGACCGTGTGGGAAGTGTTTGTCAGGAGTCCCTTTCCTGCCCTGCAAGATTTTTAAAAAAACAAACAAACAAACATCGCCATTTAGTGGTTTGTTGCCCAAACAGCAGTTGCTGAGGATGTGAAGCACTGGCTCCTGGGAGGGTCTGATACCAGCACTGTCCTCCATGGGAAAACTAGCAAATCGCTAGCAAGTCTTCGTAAGAGTGTCCTTTCCTCCTGTCTGGACAAAGGTTCTTGTTAGAATCATGGAAAGGTTTGGGTTGGAAGGGACCTCTAAAGGCCATCTAATCCAACCCCCCTGCCGTGGGCAGGGACATCTTCAACCAGATCAGGTTGCTCAGAGCCCCGTCCAACCTGACCTGGAATGTTTCCAGGGATGGGGCATCCAC
>NW_008796220.1:4162659-4165584 GCF_000699145.1 Aptenodytes forsteri | reverse complement strand
CTTTAAGTACTGATAGGCTGCAGTAAGGTCTCCCCAAAGCCTTCTCTTCTCTCGGCTGAACAACCCCAACTCTCTCAGACTTTCTTCATCAGGAGAGGTGTTTCATCCCCCTGACCATTTTTGTGGCCCTCCTCTGGACCCGCTCCCAACAGGTCCATGTCTGTCTTGTGCTGGGGACCCCAGAGCTGGATGCAGGACTGCAGGTGGGGTCTCATGAGAGCAGAGTAGAAAGGCAGAATCACCTCCCTTGGTCTGCTGGCCACGCTTCTTGTTATGCAGCACAAGATACAGTTGGCTGTCTGAGCTACAAGCACACATTGCAGACTCATGTCCAATTTTTCATCCACCAGTACCCCCAAGTCCTTCTCGGCAGGGCTGCTCTCAATCCCTTCATCCCCCCAGCCTGTGCTGATACTGGTGCTTGCCCTGACCCAGGTGCGGGACCTTGCACATCTTCGAAACCTCCTCATTTAGGACGCAAAATATATCGGGGGGGGGAGGATGAGTTTCCAATAACCTCCCCTTTTTGGCGGAGACTGGTGAAATTTTTGCATTTTGGAAAGGTATTTGTGTCAGGGATTTGGGATTTCTATGTCCTGGTTTGGCTGAGCCGTGGTGCCTCGTCAACTGGAGTTTGGATGTGCTGCATCCTGGCTCGCTTGTACATGCGGGCTCTCGGTGTGTGCTCAGAGGTAAAAATAGGCTTCTGTGGCTGTGTTTCACATGAGTCAGGAGGATATTTGGAGGAGGTAGGTGGGCTGAGCTCAGGAACAGAGCTGGGTTTGCAGTGATTCAGAGCTTTTATCTGAATGTAGCGGAGGGTTGGGCTGCATCACCGCGGTTCTCCTGTCTGACTTGCGTGTGCCCTTGGGCTGTGCTCTCCACTGGTGGTGCTTCGTCCTCAAGGTCTGTGCGAGAGTCGAAATCCAGCCAGCCTGTCACGGTCAGGATTTGTCACTGCATGTGGTGTACAAATTAATGTTGCCCGTCTCTGGGATACCTGTGTCAGTAGGTAGGTGGTGGAAGCTCCAGGTGCTCCAGCTTAGATTGGTATTGGGATGGGGGAGGTCAGTTCCTGCAGGTGTTATGGGTGGACTGGTGGGACCTGTCCCTGCTGATGAAGGGCTGGAGCATGGAGTCTCCTGAAATCCAGTCTTTCTGAAAATGCACGAAGCTGGCTCTGGAACCCTGGGCAGATGAGCTGCTCACTAGATGAGACCATGTGTGCCACAGGTCCTGGAGGATCTCCTGAGCTTTGCTTCCCAGGTGTATAAGACAGCCTATAAGACTTGAACTGATGTTGTGTTAATCCTTTTCTCTGTGCTATGTCCCTTCATTATTAGTGGGATGGGAGGACACATGGCTTGGGAGGGCTCTGTAGACTTGAGCGTGAGATTTTGCCTGAAAGGCAGCAGCTTCTCAACGAGCACTCTTCTGAAAAATACCAAATGGCGTTTGGCTTGAGCTCCAAAAATGAAAATGATGACAGCTTTTTGTTTGTGAGAGGGTGGGGAGAGGAAGGAACCGAGCTCTTCTGTGGCTAGTCTGTGGTTAGACTTTACTGTATCTGTTGCCAGGTGCTTGGGTGTAGCCTTCTGGCGCGGTAGCTCTTCCACTCCTCTTGAGTTTGCTTGCAGATGTGAAAAAGTAACGGCAGAGAAGAGAAATGGTCTCCTGAAGGTATTGTACATAAGCATGCCAGCGCTGCTGGTCATGGCCCTGCGCCGCACTGGCTTCTTGCCCTGCTTGAGGCCAAATGATTGCTGAAGAACTGGGTTCGTGTCCAACCTGTAAATAGCGGGGCTACAGAAGATCAGTGAGGCTTGTCCAGAACAAGCTCAAGAGAGTCATTAAAGCTCAGCCAGGTCCCATGCACTTGTGTGATGACCACCTTGGTGACATGAGTGGAAGGAGTGACTGTTCTGTCTACGCCAAACTATGTACCACAATGAGGCGGGAGACATCCAAAGGAGCTGGAAACGGATGGGAAAAATCTTGAACCAGATTCAAAATAAGCAAATAGAAGTCACTGAAATAAACTGAAAAGGTGTTTATTGGGAAGGTCGACGCAGAGGTGAGCAGTGTGCTTGGAGGTGAGAGACCTGTCTGTAGACCTGCCCTGCCTCTCCAGGAAGGTCCTCCCTTCAGCTCAGCATCTTTGTAGATAGACAAGTGCAGAGCGGCACAAGCAAACAGCACTGCTGCAGCCGTCTGTCCGTCTCCAGACTTGTCTCCGTTTGTCTCAGTTTGCTCTGGCTGTAGACATGCCTGGTTGCGCCCATGTTCCCATGCATGTACATCCACCCTTGGGCTTCGCATTTACCTGTGCA
This sequence comes from Aptenodytes forsteri, assembly GCF_000699145.1. NCBI lineage: Eukaryota > Metazoa > Chordata > Aves > Sphenisciformes > Spheniscidae > Aptenodytes > Aptenodytes forsteri. Next base: position 4,163,254 of record NW_008796220.1, on the reverse strand, counting down.
CAACATGTTGGCCTTGTCCTGGCTTGAAGGGGAGTTCTTCATTGCTCCAGGGTTATCACCACCTTAAAGTATAGGTGGTTACAAGGAGTAGCCCATCAAAACATTTAGAGAATTGCAATGTTTAAATAATGGCAATTGAAATGCCACCTGCCCAGGTACCCAAGACACACATGCATGTCCTGGATCCTTCAGATGTTGTTGTTGCCTGCTCTGGGATGGCCATGGCACACACAGCTCTGCTGGATGCAGCCATGGGCGTTTCACAGCAAGGGCTCCTCTTTAATTCCAGTGTCTGAGGCAAGCAAAGCTGGGTGATAAATGGTGATACCTGCCCAGGTACCCAAGACACACATGCATGTCCTGGATCCTTCAGATGTTGTTGTTGCCTGCTCTGGGATGGCCATGGCACACACAGCTCTGCTGGATGCAGCCATGGGCGTTTCACAGCAAGGGCTCCTCTTTAATTCCAGTGTCTGAGGCAAGCAAAGCTGGGTGATAAATGGTGATGGTCTGGCGTGGTTTAACCTCAGCCGGCAACTAATCCCCACACAGCCGCTCACTCACTCCCCCCTGGTGGGATGGGGGAGAGAATCGG
>NW_008796220.1:4141371-4160800 GCF_000699145.1 Aptenodytes forsteri | reverse complement strand
GGTAGAGCATGGGAAGCTGAAAAGTCCTTGACTAGTGTAAACACCACCCAGCAACAACTAAAACATTGGTGTGCCATCAACGTTGTTCTCATCCTAAATCCAAAACACAGCACTGTACCAGCTACTAGGAAGGAAATTAACTCTACCCCTGCCAAAACCAGGACATGGTCCCTGATGATGATGATGGAGGGGGTGGTGGTGCCAGGCTGTTCCCGTGGCCCGTGTTAAAAAAGGAGGACTCAGGCTGTCTCCAGTATTTGCAAGCTCAGAGCAGCTTCAGCATCGCGCTGACGTGGCTGTGACTGGCCTCGCATGGGAGGCATGAAACGGGTGGGTTAAAGCACTGCCCCTGCTAAGGTTGGCCATTTTACTTGGGATTGCTGGGTCTGGAGGGCTTTGAGCATCATCTACAACCTTGGTGTGCGCATGAGCGTGGTGGGAGAAGGTCTACGTGGTTCGGTGGGTGGGGAGGACCGAGGACCTGAGGTGGAGCTGGGGTTTTTTGCTCCGTGCACCCTGGTGGGCACCTTCCTATCCCAATGGGACGCTCCGGCACTATTAGTGCCCTGCAGAGTAACTTCTAGGGCTTCTGGAAATATGGAAATAGTAGGACTGTGAGATTATTATAAGCATTAACATTTTATTTTAGTTTTGAACAAGTCAATTAAGTTACTGGAAATGGCTTGAGCAGTAATACTTGGCAGCGTGCAGCCACAACTTGTCATGTAATGGTTTTAATCTTATTTTTCAAGAACAGAGGGAGCAATGGTTTTCTAACTGACTGGAGCCAAAGCTGCGCTCACGTCTGTGTCTCTTCCATATCTCTCTGGGGTTTTGTTTGCACAATATTGTAGTGGATGTAGCAAACATATGGGGCTTAAATTCACTTAATAGTTGCAAGAAAATGAGTTTAAGGTTCTTATAGTATTAAGGTAGACATTTCCAAATTCGTTTTTAATGGAACATTTGTTCTCCAAAGATTATTACGCGCCATTAAGTCCCCTGCTGCCTGGTGCGTTCTCATGCCCTGGGATATTATTGCCAAGGGATATAAACATGTTTATGGGGCCGCTTTATTGAATGGTGAGATTAAATATACTAAACTTGAAAATGTCAATAGGAGCATGAGTGCTTTGTCATAAACCTTGTGCGAGAACATTAGGATGTAAATGTCATGCCACCATGTAAAACTGGTGCAAATCAAGTTGTGACCAGCTGAAAACTTTCCTCACCAGTACAGCAGCTGTAAATACTGGGATTTATCAGCATTAAATACGTAGATGGGAGCAGATAGTACATGGGTTTTTCCTTTCCCGGGAGGACTAGATGTGCCACGCAGGGGTCATAAAACAGCAAATTATGTTTTAATGCTTCTATATGACTGACGTGCATGGGAGTGGGTGTGGGCAAAGCTCCCACCCAGCTATAACGCTTCGTCTCACTGCAGGGCAGCGCTGTTGGGGGGACCCGGCTCTGCTCATTTTATATATAAAATGGGCAGCATTTTATTTTTTTATATATCTAAAAATGGGCAGCATTATCTATCTGTATATCTATATCTGTATATATATATCTGTATATATATATATATCTGTATATCACTCAACCCAGGAAAAAAAATAATCCCTGAATATGAGGGTAGAAAAAGCTCTGAGGTAACGACTTACGCACTGAGGTATATCTATATATAGATATATAATGGGCAGCACCAGACCTGCTCATCCCTCTTTGCATTGCTGTCGTTACCTTGGTGCACAAGCCTTGCAGAGCTTTTTCCACACTCAAAGTCAGGGATTTTTTTTTTTTTTCCCCCTGGGTTGAGTGATAAAATTAAGCGTCGGCTGCATAAACCTAGTGTTTTGCTGGTTTTATGCCAAAACTAGTTGAATTTGCTGGTTTAAAGGATCTGACTCCAAACCTGAGTTGGCTTTTGGGCTTCTTACCGACACGGGTGTGTGATATCTGAAGGCGCAGGGCTTGGCTGCCGGCGTGATCTGGGCTGTGTGTCCTTCCTGCGCAGGACCGACAGCCAGCCTGGATGGATACAAAGGCGTCGAGGGAGAGGAATTTGTCTTCGTCTGAGTAACAGGAGGAGTTAACAAGACCAGGCTTAATTCCTGCCACCATGTTGAAATGTGATGGGCGATAACATATATTTATGTGCCTCAGATAATTAGCCCCATCATAAATCTCAATAGCATATTTGCAGCCTTTTCTCGTTCCTTAATGATGGGGAACATTTTCTTTGTCTTGGGCTTATTTTGAATAATGAAGGAGGCTTTTTTTTCCGCCTCCCCAAACCCTTCCATAGTTAAAACCAAGCCCTGTGGTTGGTTTGGGTTTTGGGGGGCTGCATCCCCCGCTCTGGCCTGGTGGGCTGAGCTTTCGTGGTAGGAGAAACCCCGACCCTCGCATCTCCATGTGAGATAGTACATGCATATCGCCGTAAATCAGCTAGGGAGGGAGGTTTGGCGGTTACAGTGGGAGGAGGGTAGGGAGATGCAAAATGCGGTTTGTACTTTGGTGTTTCTGCTGTAGAGCAGGTCAAACACCGGCTGCGGGTGCTCTGAGCACCGTGGGGTCATGGCTACGTTATCTAGCTCGGAAGTGAAAACTGACGTCTCTATATAGCAGGTCTTGATAAGCTTGCTTTAATAGTGAGAAGGGTTTGGGTCAAAAATATCTGTATGAGGCTGTATAGGTTTTTTTATATAAAAGTGTGTGTGTATAAGCATATATACATGCATATATAAAATATCTGTATTGTATATAGAGATATATAAAAATTTGTATAGATAGACACATATAAAAATATATCAGGCTGTATAGATATTTTATATGTGTGTATATATGTACACACACATATATAAAATATCTATATCATATATAGAGATATAAAATATCTATAGCATATATATCTGTATATATACACATACACACATATATGTAAAAAAGAGAAATATATATCAGGCTGTATTGTTTTTATATATATAAAAAGAGATATCAATATGTCTATATCAGTCTGTGTAGTTTATATATATTTTTTTTTTAATATATGTATGGATGGATGTATCTATTTGGCTATATCAGGGCTGCAACCTGGAGGTGCAGTTGGGAGGTCTGGTCTAAACTGCGTTAGAAATTGTTAAATTTTAGGCCTGCAGAGGGAAGGAGAAATAGTTCCTGTAGCAACGTAGTGATGGAGGTGTGCTGGCTGGTGAGGAAACCCAAGGTGTGGTTACCTCTCTGGAAAAAGCGAGTTTATCTCTGCAGCTCACCTATGCTGACCCTTCGTGTGGTGGTTTAAAACAGGGTGGTGTTCGGCTTGATAGAACAAGGTTAATTAGCTATTACGGAAGAGGTATGGCTTCATTTGAAGGTTTAACTCCTGATCTCTTAGTAGATGCAAGGATGAGCGTGCTTTTTGCATTGCTCCCAAAGCTAAAGGAAGGAAACCCTCACCGTTTTGAGCCAACGTGTCTCAAGGGCTTTTCTGGGGGAAGCTCTGCCTTTTTGCTCTTCCAATCCAACACCAGATCTTCCATTCACCCGACGCTCACCTGGTGCGGGGTCTCTCATCCCATAACTGAGTCATCCCACCAGTCTGCACTGGGAACGGCTCTAAATGCGACTGTAGCTGCTGTAGGTGCTCTGTTATGGAAATATTCATCTTTATAGAGGTGCTTTGGGGACTCGCCCCTTAATCCAGCTCCTGTTCAAAGCGGTAGCTGCGATGCAGGCGTACGGGCGAGCGTGTTGCCATCTCCCCTGCTCCTGCAGCCATGCTGTGGCTGAGTACCAAGGTTTTTCCTGTGCCGAAGAGCGCAGGAAATTTTACAGTTAAAGTAATGTGGTTCATTTTAGAGTGCGTGTGCCTCGATTGGAGCGACCTATGGGTCTGTCACTCTTTACTTGCATAGCAGGTGCTGAGCGCGTTACGGGTGCTGCTTGTTTGCAGAGCTTGCGGCCTGGACTCATGAAAGGTCTTAATAATAATAATAAAAATCTCCAAACAAAAAACAACCAAGGAAAAGCAAAGCATGGCTATTTGGGGATGGGAGAAGCTTTGCTAGAGCTTAGACCTGCAACGCCGAGAGGCTGCAGACCCCCGTGCCTCACCTGTAGCTCTTCCGCCCCGCAGGCATTGACATCCTGAAGCTGGTGGCAGCCCAGGTGGGGAGCCAGTGGAAGGACATCTACCAGTTCCTGTGCAATGCCAGCGAGCGCGAGGTGGCGGCTTTCTCCAACGGCTACACGGCTGACCACGAGCGCGCCTACGCCGCCTTGCAGCACTGGACCATCCGCGGGCCTGAGGCCAGCCTGGCCCAGCTCATCAGTGCCCTCCGCCAGCACCGCCGCAACGACGTGGTGGAGAAGATCCGAGGCCTGATGGAGGACACCACGCCGGTAACGACAGGCTGGGCTTCACGCGCTCTTGTCTGATGTGGTGCACGTCTTGTTTGGCCATGGCAAGCATGTGGGTGCATGGGCTGTGGCATCAAGCTTAGCTAATATCCAAGTAGCTGGACTCCATCTCCCCCCAGAGCTCCTCAGAGGCTTATATTTAAGCTTTACATTGCTTCTGAGCAAAGCTTTGTCAAAGTTTGCTCAAAACCCTGTCAAAGTTTTGACAAGCTCTTGAGTCCCACGTGTTGTGGTTTGCATGTATCTTTGAAGGTCACCAGGAGGACCTGGTACTTGAGCCTTCGTGTTGGGGACGTGGAGGAAAAAGCATCCCCCTTTAAACTTGCTCTTAAATGCTATAACTAAATGCCCAGGATTTTGTGAGAAGGGCCAAGCATCCTTGAGCACTAAATGTTGCCGTTGTGGAGCAGCGAGTTGCTTCCTCCAGGGTGGTGACTGGTGGCATGGGGGAGTCCATGCGTGCTGTCCTCCAGAGTTGTTGCCCTTCTTTGGCAGCTCTGGCCTTAAAACAACCTGTCCTGTATTTTGGGAGAATAAATAAATTGCTGCAGGATATCCTGCAGTAGGGTCTCGGCTGGGTGTAAGTCGTCGGGAGGTGCCTCGGTGACCTTTGCAGTTTGTTTTGGCCACCCCTGCCTTACCTGTCAGTGTGCTTTCGGTTTTTTGGCTTTGATAATTCAGTGGTCTTCTGGAAGTGTTTGTATAGGTGATGGATGGGGCTTCTTCTGAACGTGGAAGCCAATGGGACAACACATGGATGGAGGTAGGGGCGGTCAAGGGAGGGCTCTTCCCCCTAAACCAGTTGGTGAAACATTTCCCATTGGCCTTAGCAGTGACCCAGACCCGAAGGGGAACAGGTGGGTGCCTGCAAACCTCCGTGGGCACTTGGTGGGGGCCTGACAAGGTGGACTTTCGTGTATAGCAAAGACTGTGGGGCAGAGCGTTTGTCAGGGCAGGGGATTCCCAAATCCCATTTTGACCATCCCAAACTTCCCCCTATAAAAGGGACCATGGTCCCTTCACCGTGTCGCATATCCCGTGTGATTTCATTTAGTGTACCCGAACATCTTGGTCCCTCATAACCATAGTGTGAAATCACAGGTTTCGATGCATTAGCAGGAGTCCTGGGCTTGTGTTTTTGAGAGACCCCGAGTCAGGTGTGTGCCAGGCATCACCCTGTGTGTCCTGCCCAAATTTTGGATAGGTCTGCTCTGCCAGCTGCCCTATCACTCCTGCTCCCATTCAGTTGCTGTTTTCTTTCTTCCAGCTCCTGGTGATTAAGCAGCATGTAGCTTTCTCATTTCCTACCATGCTCCAAGATATTTTTTTTTAATATCAAAGATGGAAAAAATGAAATGAAAAGCCTGAGACAAAGCTATGGTTTGGAAAAGAAGAGAGGCAGAGAAAATTGTCATTTTGCACATGTGAATTAAAGTTTCCAGTATGTGCAATGTCCCAGAAGGACACGTTGTCCTCTTGCTCTCCTGGAGCAGGTAGCAACCTCTGTCCTCCTAGTTACTGCTTTGACTTTGAATACTACAGCGCTGGGCTAGGACATCAGATAAAATGTGGGGCTTGTTCATCAGCACAACACCTAATTAACAGACTTGGGCTGTGTGGTGCTTAACGCTCCTGAACTGTTTTGGCCGAGACTATCAGGTGCTGCTTCTCAAACAGCACATAAAGGCAGGTGGTAGCTCCAGGAGGGGGATTTGTCAGGCGACCCGTTGGGCCAGTGGACACCCAAAGACAGAGTAACCACGAGCCATTTGCTCGCCTTAGGTGTGTGCCCATAACTGAAAATGCAGCGAGCAGATGCTCTGGAGAACGAGCAAACCCAAATCTTGTGGATACTTGTAGGCAAGTTGTCTTCTGGACTTCCCAATCAGCTCTCCTGGAGGATGTTTCGCTTTGTGTTTTTTAAAACTGTTGTGTTCCGCAGTGTCCAGCAGCACCTGGAACCTGGTGGTCCCCCGCGGCTTTCACTCATTTTCCTAGAAATTGGTAAAATTGGGTTGCTGATCTTTTGAGCAGGTGGCTCAAGTGGGTCCACATGAGAAACAGGGCTCATTTCAGCAAAGGAGGTGTTCTTAACAAATTCACCCAAGCTGGCACATCCTCCCCCGCCCTGTGCATCTGATCAGGCTTTTTTGGATGAGCAACCCTCATGATCAACCTTAGGTGTTGGCCATTCCTCTGCCCTGAAGGTCCTGGACCTGTGCTGAAGTGGCGCGTGGGATGTCAAAGCTCAAAAGCACCCCAGGGTGCAGATTCAGCGTGGCAGCACGCTGCATTTCTGCAAGGTATTACTTGCTGTAACCTGTCTGCCTCCTCTCCCTGAATTGTCTCCTGCACTGTGGATGCGGGTGGTGATGGAGTGGCCCTGGGAGGGATACCAAAAGCTGCTGGAAGTGGCTTGTGCAAGGGAGACCAAATCCCTGGAGCTTCGTGCTGGTGGCTGAGCTGCGTTGCAGCGGTCCAGACCATGAGCGGCCTGGGGAGCCAGTTGCTCAATGATGAGAGCAGGCGTTGAGGTCGTTTCGTTTGGGGTTTTTTTAATCTGCTGGTTGGAAAGCCTTTAATTAGAGCTAAGCCAAGTTTGGCTCTCGGTGGTTTGTCCGTCCAAACGCAGACAAATCAAGGCGGTTTCTCTCAATACCAAACTGGTTTCATCTGAAGGAGCAGGTTGCCCCATTGGTGGCAGGCCTGGGTGCTGTGCTGCACCTCTCCAGAAACTGGCCCTGCAAAAGCAGTCTTGCAAAAAAAAGAAAACAACAAAAAATAATAAAAAGAGCTTTTTTTGTGCTGTGGAGGGAGTGAGGACTCTCAGAAGCAATGCAAATGCATGTGTCCTCCCTGTGGCTAACGGCATAATGCCCTTGGAGTGACCTGAGCCAGCATTGAGCATCCAATGTGTGCCAGTGTGTCCTAGATAAGCATGGGAGGGATGTGTGGGTGGCTGTGCTGCCCGTGATGTCTTTGGCCCTGCCTGGCATCCCTGGGTGCAAAAGTGGGGGGTTTCCCCATCTCTCCCCACAGTCCTGTGTCATAAGAAAGCACCAACACCCCCAACTCGTAGGTAGAAATTATGTTATTGGGTGACATAGCTCTCAGACAGCAAATTGGTACCCTAAACCCAGACAGCCTCCCTTCGCCATCCCATCCCACCCGCTATCTCATCCTTGTCCCTGTGAAGCCTGCGGAGGCAAAGGTGCTCTCTCCCATAGTGCCCCATTCCCTCGGCAGCCTTTCAGGCTCCGAAATCCAAATATTTACAACCACCGATAGGAATAGGGGATTTAATGGGAGTCTCTGGAGCATTACGGTACATGGCAGGAACATTTTCCTTTGGGTAGGGGACAGCTCCGCTGAAGGCTCACTGGCTTTTTTAGCTGCAAGAGATTATGCTGGTTTTGCAGCGCGCTGAATGAATTTAGGTTAAAACGAGATTAGCCCTCTGAATCGCTTTGCTAGGGTTTTTTTGCAGCTGATCCAGAAAATACGGCGAGCGCAGCAGCTGTGGGAAGGTTTTTTGGGGTGCGTGTAACTCGCAGGGCTCTTGTTAAAGGCTGGCCCTGGCCAGGAACACTTCTCAGGCTCGAGGTTTGCAAAATCTCTCCCCTTGCGGGCAGGCTTGCCGGGCAGCGGCATGCGAGCCCGGGCACTGTTCAGCGAGCACAGGCACACCCCAAATTAGTGGTGCTGACAAAAACAAACAGAGGGTGGAAGAGGGAAAGGGAGAGGTTTTTCACTGCTATCCCAGCAAATTGCAATTCTCCGTTTTGGGGTTAAAAGCAGAAAAGTTCAGTGCAATGCAGGCACTGGGTAATGGGAGGGTTTTTTGGGGTGCATGACAGCATTTTGCAGATACCAAGGGTGTCTGTGCTCGCCCAGGCTGGCCTGGGGCATTGCTGGCACGGCTGGCCGCATTGGCTACCGTAAGTGTCCTATCGTGAGCAATGCTTTAAGCTCTTATCTTTTTATTTATGGCTCTGCTGGCCTCTGCTGAAATACTTCAGGGAATGGATGGAGGAGAAGCCTTGCTCAGGGCATTCAGCGGGACAGCCTCAGCAAAGCTTAAAAAAAAAAAAAATTAATAAGGGAGATGTTGAAAATGGAGAGGGGGAGGCTGCAGCCCCGAGCCCAACAAGATTTAGGTCCGTGGCTAATGGCATGCCACGGATAATCCCGTGAATCAGCAGATATGTCAAGGCTGGGTCTGGTGTGAGGTTAAGCCATGGGGTTTTCGGGGGGTGCCAGCGGAGAAAAGGATGTGAAAGCAGCCCCGTGTCCAGGCACGTGGCTGTGGCAGCGCCTTTTGGCTCCTTTTCTTCCTCTTTTGCAGGTCAAAACCCTGGGGGGGTCAAGAGCCTGGAGCAGTGTTCCCCAAATCCAGCCCCCAAAAGCCCATCCCCTTAATTTCCTCTTTTGGCAAAGCAGAACTGGGCTGGACCCAGTAATTAGCAATTAGTTTTGCATTGCGTTAACCTCACACGGCGGAGTGAGGATGAAGCTTTTGGGTGTATTTCCCAGCTGGGGGGCTGCGGTCTGAGGGCTGGGAAATGCCCAGGCAGCCAGGAAAATAAACAAAATTGCATGTAACTTTTCCTTCTGGACTTGCATCAGGCTTTATTTGAGGCATAAAGCTGAAGGATAAAGCGGCCAAAGCCCCAGGGAAGGAGTAGGGCTGGTTGGGTTTTGCTGGGGTGGGCATCACCGTTTTCCTGCAGGTTTGCTCTAAAGCATGAGTTGGTTTTCGGCAAACGAAAGCTGGGTTTGAACCAGACTGGAGAATGTGCAATAAACAAAAATTTAACGATTTATAAAGTAATACAAATATAAATAATATAAACACAAAAATATAAACTTTATAGTAGGTGCAGTTATATTTGAGGTTTCCGTGCTGTGGTAGCCTTGTGTCCTTGGGTCTGTGTATTTGCAGTGTATTGGGCTCGGGAGCGTAAGATGAAACTAGAAGATGGTGGGGTCAAAACAAGTCAAACTTGGTACTGACTTACTCAGCCTGTAGTTGAGTTTGGAAACTCTTCATCATGGCTTCATCAACTCTTCATCGTGGTTTGAGTTGAAAAAGTGGCTGGGTAAATCCATAGAAAGGAGAAGCCACCAAGAGCTTTCATGGAGACACCATCTCCTGCTGGAGAAGCACCTTGCCCACGCATGGCAGGGGCCAGTGGGGAAGAGCTGCTTCCTCCACGAGCAGCTGCGTTTTGGTCTTGGCGTCTAAACCCTCCCCAAACACAGCACTGCCCGTCCTGGACTGTGGTGAGGTTTGACTTGAGTAGCTCTTCTCCAAGGCTGCCTTGTAGTGAGGAACACCAGCTCCACCACAGCAGTGGTGGCCGAACGCTCTTCTGAAACCTGGCCAGTGAGGTGAAGACATTTGGCCTTTCCCACCCCAACCCAGGGTGCTGAGCACCCTCGTGCCCTTCCCATCCTGGCGAAGGGGTTGCCTCTTGCTCTGCAGCACGTGCACACCGTCACTGTGTCTCTCTGCCACCTTGGCAAGACCTCATGGCCTGGCCAGCAGTGTTTTCCCTTCCAAGGGTCTGCCTTGAAGGTGGACCCCCAAACACCATGTGCACCATGAAGCTGCTCATCTGGGCAGATCCTCCCTGCGCCTGCGGGGACTGTAGCAAGAGCATCCCCCCCCGACACCACCCTGCATCTGCAGCATCGCCCGTGTGGGGCTGCCGCCTGGCCCACCCTGCCTCATGTGCTGGGGTTTCTCCTCCCGCATCCCCTACGGAGCCGTAACAGACCTGGGAATAGGGCTGGTGTCAGCCAGGTGTCATGTTTCTGCAGGGAATCCGGGAAACCATGGCCTCGGTGCTAAATTTATCCTCAATCCCGAGAGGGTGTGCAGCCACCCTCTGCAGAGGTTGCTCTGACCCCACCTCCCTGCTGAATTTTCTCTTTTTTTTTTAAAAACCAGCAGTAGTTTGAGTCGTGTTTGTGTTGGGGCAAGAAAACCCAACCCAAGCATGGCTGCCCAAAGCCGGGCTGATGCAGCAGCAAACCTGCCACTGGCTTTTATTACCACCTGGTTGCTGCAGGAGGAATTACAGGAAAGTATTGCCCAAGGGAGGGGGTTGTTTTTTTTTTTAAATGCCTGTGGCTGCTCCTTCCTAACACTAGCACAGCAGCTGCAGTTTCTGTTTGTTCGAGTTGAGCTTTTATTGCGGTACAGTAAAACAAAGGCAGAAAATGGGACCAACGAGTTCAAACAGAGTTGTTGAGAGCAGCTGTGAAGAGAAAACAAAGCCAAGCCTCTGTCGTCTTCTGTCCCCCTTTCTCCCTTGCAGGAAGGACCTTGGGGCATCCTGAGCTGCTAAGAGCATCCTCCCAGATCCAAGAGGATGTCGGTGCTTGAGCCGCATCCTAAAGGGCTGCGAGTACCCAGGCGCCTTTAGGATTTTTTTTTTTTTTTTTTTTTTTGGCATTGCAAACCTCTTGCTGCAGTGCTCAAAATAAAAAAAAAAAAAAAAAAAAAAATTGGCGGAGCGCCCCAGTATGACTGACCCGTGCTCGGTCGCGGGAGGCTGCTGATGCGTCAAAGCCGCCGCAGCGCCTTTGGTTTTCACGCTGGACCGTGCATCTAACAGTCTCCCATGTGTCTTGTCCGTGCAGGTGCAAATGCAGCCTCAGTGGCAAGCGCAGGACCCCTGTAACGACGACGGAAAGGTGAGAAATGTGGTGGCTCTGGAAAGGCAAAAGAACTTCAGAGGGGATTTTTGTTTTTTCCAGCCAGAGCTCGGTTTCGCTCGAGCACCGCCGTTCTTAAAAATAGGGATGGCCAAGGTGGTTTCAAGCAAATGAGTCACGGGCTATGAATAGTGTATTTTTACACCTATTCCACAGGCTTCACCTCGCAGCAACCTTTTGCTTTCCCCGGCCTTTCAAAACCCTCATTCCCACTCGCTTTCTTCCCGCTGTTTAAATATTAACACGCATCCGAGCATCCTGTTTGCTTTGCCTCAAGCTCGCAACCATTCAGCTATTTGGAAAGCTTTGGGCTCCCGGGACGCCTACAGTCAAATAACCTCGGGTGATTTTTTTTTTCCTAGCATGCTTTAGCAGCTGTTTAATTAAACTCCAAATGACTTGCACACTTCTGGGAAGGGTTTTACCCCTCTGCTGGGAAGGCAGAGCCAGGGCAGCCGTCTGTTCCCTGCCCTCCCTGTAATTGCTCCTCAGCCGTCGGGCCTCTTTTTGGAAATTGGGAGTTGGGTTTGCGGCTGGGTATTAAATAGATGAGTTGCACGGGGAAAAACTAAGCCCTAAAGCCTGTTTGTTTGTTGTTGTGGTGGGGTTTTTTAGGGGAAATCGGAGCGTGTTGCAATTTGGAAAGCGGCCAGCCGCTGTTCTGGTCCTTCCCTTGCTTTTCCCCCGTTAATGGCAATAGGCTGATTCTCGTCGATGAGCTGTATTGGAAAGGGAGTTTCAGAGGAGAAGGCAGATTCTTTTAATTAAAAATTAAAGCTGACTTTTATTTTTAACATGCCTATTGTGTAACATGCCGAGCTAGAACAAATCCTCTCCTGTTTATTTTCAACAGGGGGGGGGAAACCCCTTTTATTCTACCAGGAACAGGCTTCAATGTTAATTTAATGTGAACTAATGGGCGTCTCAGCAGACATGTGATTTGTGGGTGGCGAATTCCTCGACACGGATGAGGAATGCGCAGGCACATCCATGCCGGCGCGGAGGTGGCTCAGCAGCTCCCTGTCCCACAGCCTTTAATCCGAATTTTGCATTTTAATCCCTGGGTAGTAGGCAAAAGCGTGTTAGCAGGAATAGCCTGGTCTTCCCTCTGCGAGAGGAGAAAACAGGGTTGTGAAATGCTGTTGGGAGAGTGGGTTGGATGTGGACAGGACTTGCAGTTCTGCTCTGTGGCAGGTCGAGCAGGGATGCAGGGTTTGGGAAGAAGTTAAATATTAAGTGGTCCTTAAAGCAACCTGCTTGGGGGGACCTGGTGACCTGCAGAGGTGCCCGAGCTGCCGGCCAGGGGTGTGGGGACATAGCCCCAAGCCTCTCATCCCTGTGGGGAATGGGAACCAGAAATGCTCTGCTGGAGGTTTGCACCCCAAGGGGATGCTGAGAGACGGAGGAGGGTAGATAACATTGGCTGCTGCTGTGCAGGTAGGAAGGAGATGCAAGAAGGAAGATGCAGAGCACGGTCAAGTTAGGAAGTGGGCTCACACCGGCACCCAAATGGTGCCACAGCACAGCGTGTCCCAGCAGAGCTTGCTGCTCCCTGTGTCTTCGGGACCGCGGAGCCAAACACTTGCCCTTGGCCCACATCAGGGTAGCAAAAAACAAAGGCACTGGGGTGGTGCTGTGGTGTCAGCGCCAGCCCCTGCTTGTCCTTCCTGGCCCTGGACTCAGGGTCAGGTGGGATGGATTTCTCCATCACGCATTAATGGGGTGCTCACGGGAGCAGGGTCAAGATGGGGCAAACAAATTATTAACTTGAAGTATTACCAGTGTAGCTGGTAACAGGAGCATGCTGCAGTGGAGACCTCTGATGGGTCTTGCAGCTCTCGCCCTGCAGCCTCAGCACCGGTTGGAGGCATGGAGCCGGGCTATGCCTTGCTCTTAGGAAACGATAGCTGTGGAGCAGGTTTTTTGGAGGCATGGAGCCGGGCTATGCCTTGCTTTTAGGAAATGATAGCTGTGGAGCAGGTTTTTGGGGGGGGCTTACCTGCTTGGGTATTATCACCCTTAGCCCCCAAGAGTGGTACTTCAGGCTTTAATAACGTGAAAGTGAGAAGGAAAATGAAGTTAAAATGCTCTGCTGTGGTTGCATGCACCATCCACGTGCTGCGGTTGCTCCTACCAAGAGTGGGGGTTGCATTACCCCTCCTGGCTGTTGAGCACTGGCGTGCCAAATGCTAGCTTGATGGCCACCCCGGGTCACCTCCGGTGCCCGTTCTGGGTCAGCAGGTCCCCTGGGAGGAGGCGGCCACCCGAATGCGGGGACCGCTCACCAAAGATGGGCTGGGGCATGTTGAAAACCGCTGCAAAACCCCATCAGGATGGTTTTGAGCACGGGCCCGTTGTGTAGCATCCCCTCCAAGTTAACTTTCCCTCTCTTTCCTCCCCCCCAGCTGGAAGCTGACAGACTGGCGCTGCCGGTGAGCCCCAGCCCGCTCAGCCCCGCGCCCAGCCCCAGCCCCAAGCCCCCCGAGGCGGCCGTGCTCACTGTGGAGCCCTCTCCTTCAGAGAAGAAATGCTTCTTTGTCGACGAAGCGGAGCCCCTCCTGCGGTGCGACTCGACCTCCAGCGGCTCCTCCGCGCTCAGCCGGACAGGCTCTTTTATTACCAAAGGTACCAAAATCAGCCCAGGGGGGGGGAGCAGGAGGACCAAAGGGGATACCACGGTGTGTCCCCTGCGGTCAGCACACGTGGCAGAGCTGCCGAACATGGTATCATTAAAGTAAATAACTGGGAAAACTGGCTCTCCAGGATACATTTATCACATCCTCATTTCAGACCAGAATATCCTGTTAGCAAAGACGATACAGATTTGAGAGGGAAAAACACCTTTAAAGGCTTTTAACTCTTTGAAGTGCTGCCAGAGAAGTTGTAGCACCCCTGGATGTTTGGGGGGGTTTCTCCTGACTTTTGGCTGTTGTGTTGGCCTGTGTGTTATTGCTGTGAGATGAAACCAGAAAAATGTCATTTCAAGATTGAATTTTTCTTTTTCCACCCTTGGTCCTGCTTGCTGCAGCATGTGACTTGAGATGTAAATCACCATTAGTCACCCCCCCCTTTTTTGAGGGTGTTTAACTTACTGCATTTAACTTGCTGCATTTAATCTTCTTTCACTTCTGATGAAGGTGAAACACTGAGCTCAGTCAATCTACTGAATTTATACCTGGGTGTGGAAATGAAGCTGACCCAACGAAAACAGCTCAAAAGAGCAGAATTCAGCTTTTTTGGCTCCCCTCCTGCCTTCACTTTTCCGTATTGGCCATTCAGCATTTATAAATGCTGTGTTTGCTCTAGTGGGATCCTGGATTAGGTACCTCAGCAGCACTGGCTTCTCCATCTTCTCCCCTCCACATCACTCATCGTCCTCCACCTTTTCCCTCGGTTCTCCTTGTGACGTGTCCCTCTCCAGAGGCGGCACCAGGGGATGGACTGAGGTCTCCAAGCAGAACAAGCCCTGGTTAGCAGAGGTTTCTTGAGGGGTTTCTTGACCACCCTCTCCTTTCCTCCTACAGAAAAGAAGGACACCGTCCTGCGCCAGGTGCGCTTGGACCCTTGCGACCTGCAGCCCATCTTCGACGACATGCTGCACATCCTCAACCCTGAGGAGCTCCACGTGATAGAGGAGATCCCGCAGGCTGAAGACAAGCTGGACAGGCTATTTGAGATCGCTGGAGTCAAGAGCCAGGAAGCCAGCCAGACCCTCCTGGACTCTGTCTATAGCCACCTTCCCGACTTACTGTAGGCACTGGGTCACCACGCACTCTCTGAATATCTGCTAGAGCTAGCTTGGCACTCGTTAAGATGACCGACAATACACAGGCGGGTTTTGTTGTAGAATAGATGGCCAGTATTTTCGTTGAGGTGTCCTTCGTTTCTGGAGGGGGGGCAGTTTGCCAGCGTTGCACCCCTCCACCTTAACTCTATCGCTCAGTCCAAGTCTTTGCACCCTCTGCCCGCTTCCCGAGCATCTCTTCTCCTTGTTCTCATTCCAATCAGATCAGTCGATGCACTTTAAAAAAAAAAAAAAAATGCAGTTAACAAACTAAAAGACCACGAATCTGGTGTAATTTAACACATCGAATTGGGGATTGCTCTGTAACCCACTTCTTCTGTCAAAGCTGTCGCTCGGAGTGACCGTCTCCCACCACCTCCCTTCGCCTCGGAGCGGTAAATGGCAAAAACGCAAAAAAACCCCAATCGTTGCTGGTTACCGTCTCTTAACGCAGCTAAGCTTCCCACCCGAGCTGACTTTTTTTTTTAATGTACTATTGTATAGCTCATATCCATTGCTGAGATTTTACTAGCACGGTTATTTATTGTATGGTTTTCACCCGGACAATGCATCGCGCTCCTATAAGCTAAAGCAGAAGCGCTTTAAACGCAAAGAAAAGGGTCAGCCCCACCAACCTTCGAGGCGATGAAAAGGTCCTTTGCCTTCAGTTGAATGTAAGGAGTTATCTTGCCCTTGCCGCTTGCGGGATCGGTGGGGCCGCGAAGGGAGCCGGTGCTGGACGTGGGGAGGCGAAGGCGGCCGCTGGTGGTCCTGCTCTCCTCGTGGTGTAAGACTTAAACCAAGCTATGCTTTTACACTCGTGTCTCTTGTTTTTTATACAGACGTGGCCGATAGAGTCTCCAAAGACCTTACCCGGTCTTAATAGTCTCTTCAAATCACACTTCACTTTTTATTAAAAGAGGTTGGGGGGTGGGGGAAAAAAGCTGCATCATAAGAAGTCTGTCTGATTATATTTGCAACTATTACGCTCCCATAACGAACAGTCTGTACTACACTCAATTTGAAGAAATCATGATATGAGGGTGGCATGTGCCACCCCGTGGGAAGGGGTGGGAGTGGGGAAAGAGGGGAATGAATTGAAAAATTGCCTTCCAGTGTACTAATTTATTAATAAATACTAGGTGTTTGTTACTTGACATGATTCTACGTTAACCTCCTTAACACCTGTCTCTGCTCGGGGACACCTGGGTTGGAGCACGGGCTGCTCAGGGTGCCTGTGGGGGATGAAGAGGGAGATTTGGGGGTTTGGGGGTGGTGAGGGAGTTGTCTCGTTTAGCTTTGAGGCCAAAATGTGATTGCTTTCTGCTGACAACACTGCCCTGAGTTCCCACAGTTGCTGCTGGAGCTCTGCAGCTGGCGGGGGGGGATGCTTCCCCACGGGGCAGGTCCCCACACTGAGTCGGGGTGGGGGGACGTGTTAATCCCCGTAGTGGTGAGCAGATCAGATGGCTGACTGGGGCTTCCAGGGTTGGCTTTTGCAAGCTCTCAAAGGCTTTGCAGGCATTTTGGGGGGGCTGAAGTATTAATTTTCCAGGATGCAGCTGCTGTGCTGAGTCACTCCTGAGTGAAGGTCTTGCAGTCACAGCGTTTCTCTTGCCCTGTTAAGTTACCGATGTCCTTAAAAATCTCTGCTTCCAAATAATTCATCCCTTGTTATTCTGTCTACAAATGGAAGCCTTAAATGGGACAAATGCTTCTGGTTTATAGTACTGTCATTTTGTATTACTTAACTCCAGGGTGTTTTCTGCTAACTAGGGTGCTGTGTTTTCCTTCTGGCTGGCATTGAAATTTGCTGTTAACAGGGCTATACATAGGTACAGGATTAAAACTTTTCAACACATGGACAGATGAAATACAGTGTGAAATAGCAAGAGCCTTTGTTGGGAGCTCTGGGGTGGGGTTTTCCCTGGCTGGCAATGAAGCATTGAGCTCTCGGTGGCTGCAACACGTCTTCAAAACATCACAAAGAAATGGTGAGCGTGGCTCGTGTGCCTGGCTTAGACCAGGTTGCTAAAAGCAGTATTTTGAGGTGGAGCCCAGTACCACCCTGTTGGCAGGTAGGGTTTTTTTATCTTCGTGTTGGGAGCGGTGGTGGTTGCTGTCAATCTGCCTGGGCAAGAACTGGCAAGGGAGGGAAGGCGTGCTATCATGGGCTCAATCAATAGCTTAAGGCAAGCACGAACCGCCGGGTTTAAATTATCCTTAGCAGGCTCTCGGAGTGAGTTCAGCTGGGAAGTTGGGGATTTGTCCTTTTCTGATGGTCCAGGTTCTCCCAGGTAAACTCATGGGTCGTAAGCACCAGAGCCATCGTGCCACCCCCCAGGGCACCGCCGGCCCCATCCCGCAGCTCCGCTTCTCATCCTGGCAGCCACTTGCATTTTCTGATGGGCTTTGAAGGTAAAGCAAGAAAAAACCACCAATGGTCCTGGGAAGAGGATTTAGCAGCCAGCTGAAGAAAGGCCACGAAGGAGGCATGTTGTGGAGGTGCCCTGGCTAGGAGATGCCGAGGAAGCACGAGGAAGCTGTAAAAGTGGGCACAGGTGGGTCCCCAGGGTGGTGGGATGCGTTTAACTCATCTTGGTGGCAGGTCACGGGACAGGCCAAGATTTGGGCAATCCTTGGCTCCCTCTGTGCTGTGCATAACTTCCAGCATCACTCCCTCCTTTGCTTGCACCTGGATGTTGGTCTTGTCCCTGGTTCCATCCCTTCCTATTTCTGAGCTGTGACCTCTAAGCAGCCCTTTGCTTTATGCATATGTATGCGTGAGCATAATATTTATTTTATATAATTATATTACATATAGAATTATATAATTATAGAACTGTAAAATAAATTGTATTCATTACTATTTATATAGAAATATTGTCTAAAATGTATTATTTGAATATAATATATATTTTATATTTTTATATGTACATATGAATATCTTATGTGTCTGGGGGTGTGCAGGGGAAATGTCTGAGAGCAGCTGAGCCACACGTACAGGCAGGGTATTTCCTGGCAGCGTGGGAGGTGTGTGGAGCCGCAAGCCCAGCATCCCCATCCTTCTTCTGAGCCAGCTCTCTTACACCTTAACAAAATAAACCAGGCGGGTAGGATCGATGGGTTCATGACCTGGGTGCATAGCTCCATGGGGGGGGAACGACTGTCCTTGCCCTCGTACGTGGCTTATTTGAGGCATCGAGGGCAATGCGCAAACCTTGCACACCGCAACACTGGTTGTGTGCAACTCAAATGGGTGAAGTCGTTGGCTAAATAGATTTAGCAAGGTAAAGCTCTGAATATAAAGACCTTGATAAATATATGCATGAAAATTGCTGTTGATGAAGATGCTGGCCAGCAGCTCAGGCAGGGACTTCGTGGGGTTTCCTAAACTTACACCAACCTTTCTGCGGATTTAGGTGCTGTTACAGCCGGGCAAGTTCTCATCTCTGTTCTTTAGGTGCCTAAAATGCTCTTGGAGTGTCTGGCTCTGAAGTCACTTAAGCGATGTTCCTCTCTCTGCTTCTCAGATTTGCTTTGGCTCCATGATTAACCCGTAATAGTGATCTAATTCAAAATCAGAAGCTAGTCTTTCCTCTGATATTTTTTGGGAGGAAAAAGATTTATAAGTTTATAAAATATTGCAACCCTGTGAGTTTTATTTTTTCTTTTTAATTTTTTTAAATTTCTTTCTAATTTTTCTTTATTCCTTCTTTGGTTT
Source organism: Aptenodytes forsteri (assembly GCF_000699145.1). Taxonomy (NCBI): domain Eukaryota; kingdom Metazoa; phylum Chordata; class Aves; order Sphenisciformes; family Spheniscidae; genus Aptenodytes; species Aptenodytes forsteri. Next base: position 4,142,144 of record NW_008796220.1, on the reverse strand, counting down.
TTTCTTCTTATTTTCCTGATGCTAAAGAAGGAACTCTCTTGCTTAGGGCATGACTGAAACCTTGTTAACCCCCACATAAACTCACAGTGGGTGATCTACAGACACAAATGCACAAATTATGGCACTTTCCCTTTGGGTTTTATCTTCCCCGGATGCGTGTGAGTCCCTAACCTAGGGACCTCACCCTGGGGATGGCTGGGAAAGGTGTGGAGCTGGAGAAGAGCCCTAGGATTGACCCTTTTTAGTCCTAACATTGGGAATAAGCTGCCCTGCACAGGCAGGAGCTCCTTGGTCAGCAGCAGCAGGTGTTGGTGGGGAGCTGAGGCAGGCAGGGCTCCTGCCCAAATTTTTGTAAAAAAAGTGGATGGTTAGACCACAGGGGAGGACTGGGGAGATGTACATTTAGGCCCTCCTTAGCCCAAGGGGGGGTGACTTAATAATGTCCAGGCCAGGCATCCTCTTGTTTTCCTCTGGCAATCTTTTACCCTTGCAGGTCCATGGATCCAGCTTCAGCGCCAGGAGGGGAAAATGCCCTATTTATTGTTAGGAAACGTCGTCATTCTTCAGCTCACCTCATCCCTAACCTCAAAACACCTTCTGTCCAAGATGAAAGACTTCTGTTTTGCTGTAAAAATCAGGCATGGTGTCTTGTTTTATCATAGAATCATAGAATAGTTTGGGTCGGAAGGGATCTCTAAAGGTCATCTAGTCCAACCCCCCTGCCGTGGGCAGGGACATCTGCAACTAGAGCAGGTTGCTCAGAGCCCCATCCA
>NW_008796220.1:4139084-4140662 GCF_000699145.1 Aptenodytes forsteri | reverse complement strand
ATCTGCAAACTTGCTGAGGGTGCCCTCGATCCCACTGTCTATGTCACTGATGAAGATATTAAACAATACCTGTCCCAATACGGACCCCTGCGGGACACCACTTGTCACCGATCTCCATCTGGACATTGAGCCATTGACCACTACCCTCTGGATGTGACCATCTGACCAATTCCTCACCCACCGGACAGTCCACCCATCAAATCCATTCCTCTGCAGTTTAGAGAGAGTTTTCTTCCCTTCCTCTTCAGTAGCAGGTTTGGAGGGGGTTGAGGTTGTCCATCAGCAGTTTGGGATCTTTATTAAACTGTATGGAGGCCCTAAGTTGAAACAAGAGAGGTCCCAGATAGGTATAAGGAGAAACTTTTCCACCCTGAGGACAGTGGAGCAGGTCAAATGGAGAAGTTGTGACCAGATAAAGCCCTGAGCAACCTGGTCTGACCCCAGAGCTGGCCCTGCTTGAGCAGGAGGTTGGGCTGGAGACCCCTGAGGTCCTTTCCAATCCCAGATATCTATGGTCCTGTAAGTTACAGCGTGAAGTAATGAAGCTTTTTTTTTTTTTTTAATTATTTAAAATTGTTTGACTCTTGAATATTACCATGAGGCAGCGGAAAGCATTTGCACCTTCCTCAAAGACAGCTGACTCTGGTTTCCTACCTACCTGCCAGCTTGGACTTAAGCAGTGATCTTGTGTTTCTTTCAAAGGGCTTCACCACATGATGGATTTTTATCCAGAGCGCTCTGCTAAGTATCAGGAACATATTTTGCTGGGCTCCTAATAGTGCAAAAGGTGCGACCCAAACCTAGGACTGAGATTTCCCCAACACTGTCCAGATCCTCTGGGCAGCAAAAGGGCTGTACACCTTAGGCAGAGCACTGGCGTGTGAGATGTGTGCCCTGCAAAATAAAAGCAAACTACAATTAAGCAGTAACGGGATTTAGGAAGAGATGAGCAGCTATGTCTGAGAGAGGCATTTATGGGAGGTATCTTCTGAAGCAGTAGTTTCGCAGCACAGTGACTTGGATGGCAAAACCAGCTGAAGGACCTCCTGTTCCTGGGTGCACCACTTCACCTCCATGGTGTGGTGCACCTCCATGGTGCCAGGACAAACTGTGTGGATCCCCTGGGGCAACCTGGACTAGTCCATGGAGCCGCAGGAGGAATAAGAAGTGGCGGTGAAGCTGGTGTCAATCCATAAATCTGCTCCATCTCTGAGGTCAAGGTATGGTGAACTAGTGCAAATAGCCAGGAGAATCCCTCTGTAGGATCTCAAAATGTTCCAAAGGTTTACTTGTATTTTATGATCATTGGATAGTTTAGAACCATAAAATTAACAACCTGGGAGGGGCCTTTTAAAATCACCTAGGTCAGCCCCCTTTTCAATTCAGAGACAGCTTCAAAATTGAATTGCTCCCCTCTCCCCTCCCGTTGTGGACATCCAATGGAGGCCCCTCGCTGCTGGGAAACCCTGGTTACTTTAATTCTTTGCAGACTTGTTTATTCCTAGTATCCTTGAGATGGCGAGTAAACTCAACAGCGCCAGGGCCAGCTGGTATGGTGTGCCCCCCCCCCCCCCCCTT
>NW_008796220.1:4115523-4139020 GCF_000699145.1 Aptenodytes forsteri | reverse complement strand
TTTGGTTGCCCCCCCCCCCCCCCATCTGAAACATTAAATCTCATCCTCTCACATGGGGTGGCTCTGTCCAAATTCCCCCAGGGGCCAGGCGATGGCCCTGTCCTCCCGCAGGAGCAGTACACAAGAGACCTTTGGGAGGTCTGGGCCAAAATTGGGCCAAGGATGGTCCTCACACTGGTGGCATTTGCAGCCAGGCTCTAGCGATGCTTAGTTCACAAGCTTTGCCCTTCTGAGATCAGGAGCCTTCATCACAGCCCTGCGTTTGCTTATGCTTTCACTTGCATCAACCACCCTGTCTGGACTACTTCAGCCTTTCTCTCCTCTAACTTTCTGTGATTGCAATAAATAATTTATGTAACAGGCTGAGTCAGGATTTGTTGCCTGGGATAAAGCACACAGGCTTTTGCAAAACCCGCTTTGGTCTTGCTGCTAGCCTAGGAATAGAGCCACTAATATAATAAACACATAATAGTCCTGGCTCTTCTGCCTCCTACAGTGACATAAATTGGGGGTGACACTCGCTTGGTAACTGCAGCTACTCGGTTGTGCCATGAGCGTGTGGGATGAAGTGCCAAAAAGACAAACCTACAAGGTTTTCTGGATCTGGCAGGGACATAAAAGCTGTTTCAGCAGGGACCAAATCCTGGCAGGTCACTGGCAGATGTAATCTTCAAACTCACGAGCTTGGGCATGTGCTATGGAAGAAGCTCAGTATGCCCCTTGGATACCCGAGCAATTCCACGCTGGGGGGAAAAAAAAAGCTGCTTTGATGGGAAAAATAAAAGTAACCTAGGCTTTCTGCACTTCATACTGAATGTCCCCCTCTTCTTTACCATCCTTTCCCACTCCCTTTGTTTTGCTCTGCTTTCCCCTTCTCTGTGTCCTACAGCTGCATCCCTGGAGAACCTCAGCGTGGAAGGATGTGGGGTGGGAAGGGTGGGGGGGGGAACCTGTTTTCCTGCATCCATCCCCAAGGTGATGCACGCCCATCCATCATCCCCGTGGGTGAATAATGCCAACAGCGCCTTGCTGCTGTCTGAGCCTGACATCCCGAGCCACAGGTGCTCTGGCCCATTCGAGATCCCTCTGGAGGAACCAAATTAGGATGGCATGCCAGATTTTAAATGAATACACGTGTATCTGTGGAAGAGGCAGTGATATAGCACCTGGCTTGCATCCCAAAATAGCATTCAGCTTCACTGATTTCGGCACGCTTGCCCCAATGTACAAAAGTCACGGGGGACTTGATGCTCCAGTTTGGGGTTTCGGTCTTCGAAGGGGTGAAAATGCTTCCCCTGAGGGCAGCAAACCCTTCCTTTGGGGTTAATGCCTTTAAAGCTGCCCTGGTGCTCGGTGCTGCCCCGGGGCTGGGGCTGGGTCCCCCGGCCAGGTCCCAGCTCCCTTCTCAAGTGTCACCCACTGGGGTCTCAATATGAAGCCCACAGGACCGTGTTTCAAAGTCTATGAGTGTTTCCCAATCAGACTAATTGGTTAGTCGCTGCCATTACACGGCAAACCTGCGCTCAGTGGGGACAGATGGACCCGAGGAAACTGCATGACGGACAAGTCACCCGAAATAACCCCTCATTTGTCTGGAGTCCCAGCAGCTCCTGGAAAATGAGCTGCACAATTAACACTGCGGCATCAATGTGTGCTGACGCAGCACTGCTAATTATAGAGCCGAGGCTCAAGCAAGTGCCGCACAATTAGCATTTCTTAGACGAGGCTGCAAGAGGCGTGAGTGCTGCTCAGCTGGCCCCAGACCTCCTCCAGGCTGAAGGTGACAGCACGATGCCCACTGAGAGCTGCCCTGCCACTGTGGCAGTCCCACAGCGAGCAGCACGGATTTGCACCCCGCTGCTCTGAGGGTGATGTTTGGGCTCATAGTCCAGCCTTTAATATCAGAGCAATAAATTGCATGTGGTTTTTGGAGGAGCACCAGATGCTCCCCACTGGTAGCTCCAGCAGGAGGGAGGGAAGTGGCGAGAGCGCCCGTCCTCTGCGTCATTCATTCTCGTTGTTCCCCGAGGCTCTGTTAAAAAGCACAAAGTGTAACTTTCAGTGCTGAAATGCCTGTGTCTTACCACTGCCCATCTCTAAATGTACAGCCATTTTCTTCCAGAGGAGACATTTTTCTGAAAAGAAAAAGAAATGCATGCTTTGACCAGAGTAAGCAGTGATTTTCCTGCGCTTGCTGGTTTTTGGATCTTTTGGCAAGCTGATGTTACCACATTAAAATCCTATTTAACATAATCCTCACCGTAGCACCCCATAGATACCCCCATCCTCAAGCTCTGGGAAACCTCCGTGATGGGCACCACTAAAGCACTTGAAATTCTTCATTAAAGGCCAGGTATGGTCCCTGTGCCCCAATATGTGATGCCCAACACTGCCACAACCAGTGCCAGCCTGGGCACCAATTCCAGGCTGGAGTCTGAGGAGATTAAGCATCCCTTTTTAGTAGGGCCTGTTGCGATAGGGCAGGGGGTAATGGTTTTAAACTAGAAGAGTGTTGATTTAGACTAGATCTAAGGAAGACATTTTTTACGCTGAGGGTGGTGAAACACTGGCCCAGGTTGCCCCGAGAGGTGGTGGATGCCCCATCCCTGGAAACATTCCAGGTCAGGTTGGACGGGGCTCTGAGCAACCTGCTCTAGTTGCACATGTCCCTGCCCACGGCAGGGGGGGTTGGACTAGATGACCTTTAGAGGTCCCTTCCAACCCAAACTATTCTATGATTTCTGATCAAAGCATTGAGTGGGACTTGCAGGATCTCCTTGTGGGATGTAGGTGCTCAAGTCCCATGCCAAGGACCTGTACCCGCTATCAGCTGGGGAGATGGCGAAGGGGAAGTACCATCAAGCCCCATGCAGCTCTCCTGGGACACGTGGTGGTTCAGAGGTCATCCATCCCCATTGCCGCAGTGAGCAGGCTCCCCACCGTCCCCCAGCTTGCAGATCTGGGTCCCCACAGGGTTTCACTGGGCATTTCGGATGAGCTCAATGCCCAGCACATCGCCGCATCACATCCCACACCTGCGCATTTTTCCACTGCTTCCTCCCCAGCGGCTCTCAGCAGCGTTGGAGCTGGTTAATGGGTTCGACGGGAGAGTTTGATATTTAACTTGTTTCCACGGGAGGTGGGAGAGGTGACCCAACAAAGTCTCGCCCTATTTCAGCCAGGAAAATCATGTCCTGTTCTTTCGGCAGGAAAAAAACTTGGCCACAAACACATTGCATCTTGTTGTGCACTGGAGGCATCTGCTCCTCACCCCGGCTGGTGTCACCTCCTCTGACCCTTACGATGACGGGCTAAAAACTGGCACAAACCCACCAGCACAGCATCATATTGGTGCACGTAACTGCTCGGGCTGTCAGCAATTTTAAAGGGTGGCCCACATGGTGCTCGTGACTTAAAAACAACCCGCCTTGCGCCGGGGATTGGGCTGGCTCCATCTCATTCCCAGCAACAGTTTTGGGTTTGTTCCTGCCTGCGTGTGCGATTGCACATCCCCATCACAACTGGTTTAATGAATCTGAGCAAACGAGCACAAAAACATCGAGCCGTACCAATTTTATGTCAGATTTTGCACTCAGCTTGGGTAGTGGGAGCCAGGGAGATAAAATACAGCTCATTTTGTTGATGTCAATGACAAATTAATTGCGTCTGTATTTTTTGATCGGTGAAGGCAATTTTGTGAAGCATTTGTTAAAGATGCCACTTAAGGAGGAATTTCCGAACTGCAGAAGTTAATAACTTTAAAACTGCTACTCAGTCAGGCTCCCTGCAAATGGGGCTTTGTGCTGCAAATCTCTTTGAGGCTCATAATTCAATCCTATTTAGAAGCAAATTTCTTAGATTTAGAGCAATGAATATTTAAATACTAGCAGTTGAAACATTTTCAATTTTGAGATCATTTCAAAGCCAGGAGTTTATAGCATTCGGCTGCTCTGCAATGCTTTAGCGTCAGAATTGATCTGAACTGTAGTTGAATCTTAAGCAGCTTAAACAGCTATAAAGGGCTAGAGCAGTTTAAAGGGTTAGGGTACTTTAAGCAGAATATCATGTTTTCAGGACTTTGGCTAAAGAAATGGGAGTTCACAGGCTGTCAAGCCTAGCAGCTCCAGATGAAGGACTTGACAAGCGTCGCTAGAAAAACTCTCTGAAGCACTCAGCATGTTCTCTGCTTTCGAACCTTGTCTGCTTTATTTTTTTCTGAGAAAAAAAAGGAGAAGGAAACAAAACGAGTGACTTGAACATTCACACAAAATGCAGAATAAAGGCAAAATGTTTGGGAAATCCTGTGAAGGTGGGTTTGCTCTGACAACAGGCTTGTTGCTGCTCCCTGTATTTGACACTCGTTTTTCTTCAGTACAAACCACTTCAAAACACAGTAACACTTTGAAAAGTGGCAATGAAAAAACCACACGAGCTTTCTGGTGCTCGTGTTTAGCCCCTTCAATGTCAGATACATGCAAATTAAAAATTGAAAGATGGAGCTTTTAAAAACTCTTTTGTGAGTCCAAGCCAGTTCTGCACAAGCGTTTAGCCAGGATGATTATTTCAGATGGGAAAGAAGACATGGGGAGAAGGAGGTCTTTTTTTGTAAGATATATTTATGCCGGTCCTAGCTATAGAAGAAAGCTTCTGTGTACCGTTATAATTTATTCCTCTCGACTAAAAGCCATGCATATTCCAATATAGTTGCTCCATCTGTGCTGTTAATGCTGGACTGTGCAAAAAACAACTCAGGGTTTATTGGATACAAGAGGCAGCTGAGGCAGAGGAAAGACTCCTTAGCCTGGTATAATGCAGACGGATGAATGCAGGGGATCTGTTTCTAGGTGTTTCTTCAACTGGACTGGCATAAGGACAGCATCTGTGCTGGCACAAACCACCCATGCCTGTGCTACAAAAGCAAGGTGCGAAATAGTGCAACCGAGGTGAGCCTCCAAAGGCTCTGCCCGGGGCTCTCTCTGCTGCAGCTTCTCCACATCAGTCGAAGGGGTTATAAGAACAAGACAGGACTGCTGTACTGGGTCACCCGCATGTCCCAGTCACCCACCATCCTGTCCCTCACACTCAGCAGAAGCCGATGTCTGGGAAAGGAATAATAGCATGTAATGACATTTCCTCCGCAAACCCTCCTGTCTCTGACCATTTGTGGCTTGGGGAGTGCCTGCAGCAGCTGGGGTCTCTGCGTGCTGGTGACCCTCCATGGGTTTCTCTCCCGTGACCACCTAGGCTCCTCCGGAGAGAGCAGGACCAGCCTTTGCCACCCAAAGCTTCCTTGCCAGACTTTGTACCAAACACTGGCTGATTTGTCTGTTTTGAGCCTGGCAACCTCAGCTGATGCACTTATCTATTTATTTATTTATTTAATTGCAATTTTATTTTTCATTGGATGAAGCAGTGAACAGCCCGTCCTCTCCCAATTTCGTAAGCCTCATCATGTTGCCCCTCCAGCCACCTCTTTTCAAAGACAAGGAGCCCTCACCTACTTATTGCAGGAGCTATTTGATCTTCCCTGCGTCCCTTCTCCAAACTTCTCCCCTTCTGCCCGTGGTGAGCTGTGATGCCAGACGAGGCAGGACCACATCCACACCAGGATCATACCCCGACAGCACTATTGCTGCAGAACAAAGTGCCAGCCTTGACCAAATGTCCCCTTTGAGGCTATTTCCAGGGATTTCATCAGGGATGGGATATCTAGCATTGCCATAGTAGAATCCAGGGAATCACTCAAGCGGAAAAATAACTCAGGTACCATGTAATGACATCTGACAGAAACATAGCAGTAAATGATTTAATTACTCAGCTTATTTCAGAGATGGTGCCAGGATGGATGCAGAGGTGCTGCGACCTTCCAGCGGATGGCAGCATCCTCCCACGGCCTGGCAGCGAGCCTGGGGCGAGCCTCAGGCCTCCCATCTCACCATAAATATACTATAGAATTGAGTTGTACTATATAGAGTGAGTATACTAATAGCATAGCTGGTATGTATTTTTATAGACACTGAAATATTCCATATACTGAGGCCCCCAGAAGTTTCATTTCTCCTTCAGTCACCTTCCTCAGCCCCATATCCCATATCCTCACCCCCAAACTGCTCCTATCTCATTCCATCTTGTCTCCGTACACTCTTAAAACACTTTTTTTCAGCTGGGAGCCAGTAATGAGCTGGCCATGAGTATGATCTTCCCACCAGTTCTTACTTTTCCAGTTCCTTTGGAGACATATGCAAAGGACCTGTTTTTCAGAGCAGACACTCGGCACTTCCCAGGAACTGGGACTCTTCAACATGTGGCAATGAATGTGTTGTCCTCAAAAGCATCCAGCCCTTGCTTTAATACTTGCTGTCCTGGGACCCATTTCTCCATCACTTTGGGCTCTGGGTTAGGGTTAGAGCACAAGGATGCTCTGATCTGGCCGGACTTTCTGCCCCCTCTGAAGCTGGCAAGTGGCAGATCCCCTTCTTTCCTAAAGCACTGCTAGGAAACTGCTTGTATAACGTATTGAAAAGGAGCATAATGTCTGCATCAGCAGCATTAGGACTTTCCTGCGTCGTCCAGGATTTCTGGCTTGTGAACCAGCTCCTGGGGCAAGGCGGTGAAAAAATTCCCACCTGACGTAAGGCACCAGCTGATTTCATCATCCCAAAAGCTTTCCAGGAAGCCCTGAGTCAGGAGTTCATGTTCCCCTTCTCTCACCCAGCCCATCGCCCTGACGTCTGGAGCAGTGGTCAGGCTTGGGGGCCGGAGACTTCATCACAGAAATGGGCCGGGAAACGCATGATTTGGGGGGGAATTCCTTATCACGGGTCTTTCTGCTGCGGTTTTGCAAGCAGATCACTTCCAGCTTGGCTGGAGTTCTTCCCAGCGTCTTTTTGAAGGGTTTTTGCCCTCTGGAGGCTAACATTAGAAAAGCAAATGCAAGAGAAAAAAAAAGAAAAAGGGCTCAAATCTTACATTTGTGGAAATGCAGCCCCCATGAGAATAAACCTGCAAAGAGCTGGTGGGCTTCAAAGTGCTTCTCCTGAAAAGCTGATCATGGGCAAGGACAACTCTTGCATGGCATCGAAAGCCGTGGTGGGACCCAGAGGCGTTGTGCTCAGCCTCGGCCTTCCCGTTCCTGCTGCTACAGCACTGAAAAATGTCCAGATAATTTTGAATCATCCTGCCTTGACAATTCCAGATAAGACCTGCTGATCTTGTTCATTTTGTTCCCCCTTTTTTTCTTCCCCCATCTTTGCCATAAGTTGTGCATTATAAAGGACTACACAGAGGCTAAAATGCACATGAGATTTCTAAATTTTCAAAATTAAATGTTTGGATATCCTTTGAAATTCCCATAGTTTCTCCTCATCAGACACAGCTCTGTTCATTTGCCTGCAATTAGAACCAGGGGAGAAAAACAGTAGTTTTTTTCCTTAATGCAAAATACTGGGGGAAAAAGGGTGACACGGAAAACCTGAGCTCAGGTTTGGTTTGCACTGGGCTTGGTCTAGCAGTATCTACATATCTGTCTGATTTTATTTCCCTCTGTCTTTCTGCCGTGACTCGGTCCCAGTTCCCTGGAGACCCTGATAGCCTGTGAGGTCCTCCCGTTCCTCTGGATTTTTCTTGCCAGCCTCTAGTACATCCTCTGTCAAGCTAACACACAGCTCAGCCTCATGAGTCTCAGGGAGAACACAAAAAGTGCTGTGCATGGAGGCACAATGCCAAGAACATGCCCGATGAAGGCTGTTTTCCAGGCGTGGGTGATGTGATTCAGTGAGGCTGGAGGCAGAGACGCAGAACGTCCCCTCCCAACCAATGCTCCCACACAGGACACCCTGTATTTTTGTGTTTGCTCTCTTCCAGCCAGGCCAGGTCCTTGAATGTCTGCCAAAACAACAACTTGAAGCCAGATGTGTGAAAGATAGCTCCTACCAGTGGCATAAACACCCATGGGTGCTGACATAGGTTAGGAGCCTATATAGGAATGATGCTCTTAAACATCTTTGTGGACCTGGATCTTGTTTCCAGAACACAAAGCACGTAACAGATGTGAGGGGCACCAAAGACGATCAGATTTCCATAGCCTCAGAAGCATTCGCCCACTGCTTCTTACAGAAGGAGTTGCCCACCTGTGATCTATACACCTCAAGAGCTCAAAAAATTCCCATATTCCACCAATATGTCACAGGTCTACATCACTACTCATGGTTGGAAGAGAAGATGCGCAACACCATGAAGCAACCAAGTGCCCCACTCTTACCCTGTCCAGCTTCATGCCCAATCTCGACGAGGTGCCCACCTCCACCTCCGCAACATTCAACACTTCTGCATGGGGTCAGCTCCATCCCACAGGGCTGCCGAAGGGAAAGGCACAAGCCTTTTCCAAGGGGAAAACCAGAGATTGTGGGAAAACAAAGTCCAGACAGGAGAGGGATGATAAGGAAATTATCATATCTATATATATCTATATATATCTCATATATATATATCTATAACTAGATGGGATTGGCCACATTCTTGGTCCTTGACCAGAGAAGTGGATAAAGGTTTGCCCAGTGCCACCTGTCCAGTCCTACAGAAGAGGGTTAGGGTGGCCTTTATATATATATCTATAACTAGATGGGATTGGCCACATTCTTGGTCCTTGACCCAGAGAAGTGATAAAGGTTTGCCCAGTGCCACCTGTCCAGTCCTACAGAAGAGGGTTAGGGTGGCCTTTAGCTTCTCCGTGGGACTAATTTGACTTCACATTCCTGAGCTTGTTGAGGTCCTGCTCTGCTGCCGGTACAGGGCGCACAGGTCACTCACTCATCCATAGGCTGCTCTGGGCTAATAGCTCATCAGCTGTCCAGGGTCACCACCAGCCACCATGGTTCCTCAGTGCCAACACCAGCAAGCCTGTGCAGGGCTCATCTCAACAAGCTTTGATGTTTCTTGGTCCCTCAGCACCTGAACCCACAGCTGTGAGTTCAGCACCCTGGATCTTCATACAGGACTCGAGGAGATGTCCATTTACCTCCGAGAGTGACTCTTCCCATGCTTGGATAGGTCTGAACTTGGGCAAAAGCCTTCTACAAGACTAACCAAAAGGAAAAAAAAACAATTCACCTGCAGCTCCCTCTATCTCAATAAAAAAGCAAGACCATTTCCTACTGTGCGCTACTGGGGAACCTTGTGCGAATATTCACAAGACTTCAGGGGAACTCATAGCCATTGTAGCCAGGTGGTGGTGGCAGGTAGCTCCTCCATGGGACCTCTTTTGGTGTGTAAGCAACTATCTGGTGTGAGGAAGTGTGCTACTTAGTTGGGTTTGCTCTCAGCGATTCCCAGTACAAGAACTGTGGGAAGGCACGTGGGGGCGGGAACCTGGAGGTGGAAGCAGGTTGCTCTGTCCCGATTCCCATTTTAGGGGGTTTGGGGGCAGTTTTGACAGGATGGCCCCCTGGGCATGGCACTGGTTGTGGGTGAGGGCTGAGAAAAGAGGTTTCCCCCTTTTTTCAGGGATATTATATAGTGTCAGTGAACCAAGTTACATTTTAGCAAAAGAGGAGGACCTGTCACCGCGCAGCAGAGGGACAAAGCTGGGACAGGAGACACTTGTCACAAAACCCCCAGCAGTTCTGGGTACTGCTGCAGTAGGGAGCAGGACATCAGTTAAACCTAACTATTGCAATACCTGTTCAGCCCAGCACCTCCTAAGGCGAGCAATACCATTCCCAACTCCTGTAGGCAGTATATTACTTAATAATTTAATACTGTGCTCCACAGTACAGGTAAATATGTTTTGGTGGAAGAGTGGAGATAAATGCATTTCGGTGGTGGAGTACATCTGATGTGTACTGAAGTTATCAAATTGAAGCAGAAGCCCGAAGGGCACTTTCATAGCATGTAGTGAGAGGGGTACAGTCACAGGGATGTGATCATTATTGCAGATTTGGGGTCGGCTTTGTCAGTGCTTTACAGGGAACCCAGGAAGGCGCCAGCAATGTTTTGAATTCTGTCTGTGGGGCTGGGATTTGTACAGCTGAACAAGTTTTAATGTGATGTTTTCCGAGGCAATAGATGTGGAAGCCCAAAGTGCGGCTATTACAAAACTCCAGTCCAAGCAGAGGCACATTTTAAATAAGCAATAAAGATGCAAGACCAAGTCAGTACCAAATAGCAATTCCACTGAAAGATCACAAAGCCATGACCAGGCACAACCCAATTTTTTATGCATGTTAAAGTAATTGGAAAGTTGCCTTGTACTTGTTCCTCATCTTACTAAAGGACCTGCTGCTATGAGGACACATGGGGTAATTTTTTGATGTTGCTAGCACTCTGCACAATTTCTTGGCCGGGTTTCGCAGTGTGCCAGTAAACAGTTACCTGCTTGTTTACTGGAAAAGCAAGGATTTCAGACGTTCTTTAGAAGATGATTTAATCTTCTTACACATCATTTCGCACTTGGATAAGCAGGTCAGCAACCAAGGCTTGAACCGACAACAGGGTCTGCCGTCACCTTACCTTCCGCCTCGGCCAGCACTGGTATGCAGGAACAAGGAAACCAAGGAATGCACACACATGGCCGAGTCTCTGCAGCTTTAGCATGTTTCCTCATGCCTGATGTGCACATGCCATTATTAGCAAAATGTGAAAATTTGACTCAGCTTGGCCTACGCTGAACATGAGCTGGAGCCCTAGTGAGTAAACAAATCCATAAGTCATTCTCCAGCTGAGCTGCCAAGAGGCTCTTCAATACCCGGGCAGAATTCAATGGGTGCCACACTGTCAGACTGCATCTGCAGCCCACCGCTAATAAGGAAAAATCATCGCAGTTGAGGTCTCCTTTGGATCATCTCAGCGTACATGGAGAGCTAATCCTGCAGACTAATTCTCAGCTGGCCCAGCCACAGGAGGAAGAAAGGGAAGGTCATTTTAGAAAAAGCAGCACAACTTTGCCTTGCTCAGCTTGCAGTCGCTCATGAGGCGGAATTGAACCATCTCACCATGACCCCAACAGGTTACACCAGTGACACAGACATGCCACATGACATCCAACACATTTCAGGAAGCAGCTGGTACTTCCACTTAGTCTCAAAAACCGACTTTTGCCATGCTCGTGCTGAGCACTGTGTTGAGCCTGGTTGAGTCATCACTCGCTGGGTAAGCATACAGGTGCCTCTGAAGTCAACCATTGCTTGTGAGTTAGTAACTCGAAACCCGGCCTTTCTCAGCTGGGCAGCTCTATTTGTCTGTGTAAGGATAAGAGGAATCAGGTCTGTGTAAGAAGTGAAATCCAAAACCTTGGAGGAGGATGAAACTGTTTTTCCCCATTTCTAAGCTGGCTCTGACCCATCACCATTTTCTGGCTCAGTCCCTACGTGTCCGCTGTGAAAGCTGAATGAAGACAGCTGCCTTCACCTCTGCTGGGGTGTCACGGCTAACCCAGCTGCTGTCGCCCCTTGGCTGGAAGCTGCAAGAGTCAATACAGTTGGGCATGTGGGGTTTTTTTGTGAATGTTTTGCCCATACCTGCCATCCTGCATAGCATCTGCACATCATAGAATAGTTTGGGTTGGAAGGCAACTCTAAAGGTCATCTCGTCCAACCCCCCTGCTGTGGGCAGGGACATCTGCAACTAAATCAGGTTGTTCAGAGCCCTGTCCAACCTGACCATGATCACGTGTGCTGTTTGCCTGTCCCATGAATGGGGCATGTATGGTACATAAACCACTTGCAGCAAGAAAAAGGACAGGAGGAAAACGGCACAAGGAGGGTAGAAAGGCTGATGGTGAAGAAAAGAAAAATATGAAAGAAACGATGAAAGACAGGAGAAATAAAAGAGAACCTCTGTAGAAAGCTACAGCAGAGCTCAGCAAGACAATGGCACCTCTCCCTCTGGGTTCATTAACCACTAATAGGATTTATGAGAAGAATTTGTCACACTCTTAGGAGTATTTCATAGAATCATAGAATGGTTTGTGTTGGAAGGGACCTTAAAGATCATCTAGTTCCAACCTGCGTGCCATGGACAGGGACACCTTCCATGGGCAGGGACACCTTCCACTAGGCCAGGTTGCTCAAAGCCCCATCCAACTTGGCCTTGAACACTTCCAGGGATGGGGCATCTACCACCTCTCTGGGCAATGTGTTCCAGTGCCTCACCACCCTCATAGTGAAGAATTTCTTCCTTATATCTAATCTAAATCTACCCTCTTTCAGTGTAAAGCCACTACCCCTTATCCTATCACTACATGCCCTTCTAAAAAGTCCCTCTCATCTTTCTTGTAGGCCCCCTTCAGGTACTGACAGGCTGCAATAAGGTCTCCTCAGAGCCTTCTCTTCTCCAGGCTGAACAACCCCAACTCCCATTTAGAAAAATGAAAAAAATTATCTGGAAAGAATCTTACACCCTATAAACATCTATACTTTCTAATGAACACTTTATGCTTGTTAAGAGTGGAGGAAGTAAAAGGAGCCAAGTGGAAGTCAAGCAGGGTCCAGTTTGAGATGAAGCCCCTGAGGTGTGTAAGGACCTGGAGTCCTTGGCTCACACAGGTATTTCGGGCTGTATAAGGTGCCCTGAGCATCTGGCCTGGCCTCCAGCCACCACTCAGTGGCTGTTGATGTCCCACATGTTGCACCTGGAGCCCATATCTATGTCTCCGATACCCATGAGCACCTCAATGATGCTTGAGGTCTTCAGTGAAGCAAAGCAATGGAGTTTCCATGGGCTTTTTGGTATGAGTGCTGCAAATTATGGGCCAGGCTCAAAGGCAAGAAAGGTCACATCCAGTTGCAGGGGATGCCACAACTGGAATGGACCAAAATCCTCCATTGTAACAGGGACAGTCCAAAATGATTGCTGGGGACCGAGGAGATGCTTGTCCTTGCTTGGGGAGAGAAGCGCCGGGCAGTGACCTACCCAAAAGCAACTGTGCCACCAAAGCCAGAACTGGGGACACTGAGGTGATTTCTGCCGCATCCCTGACTCCCCCCCAGAGCTGAGCTTCTCGAGGTCTTCTTAATTTCTTCTGGGCTTTAGGAGTCCTAAATGCAAACCAGTAAGTAATG
This sequence comes from Aptenodytes forsteri, assembly GCF_000699145.1. NCBI lineage: Eukaryota > Metazoa > Chordata > Aves > Sphenisciformes > Spheniscidae > Aptenodytes > Aptenodytes forsteri. Next base: position 4,125,965 of record NW_008796220.1, on the reverse strand, counting down.
CCTGAGGCATTTTCAATGCCCTGAGCAAAACCACCCTGATAATCCTCAGCTTTCAACACAAGGTGGCAGGCTGTCCCCGAGATGGGGAGCAGCCAAGGCAGTCGAAGTGGCCAGAAATGGACCTTTGTCACCACAGAAAGGAAAATGCCGCTCCTTCGTGTCACCTCTTAGAGGAGGGAGGAAGGGCGCAAGGTTTCTGTGGGACTTGTAGTGACTTAGGGAGAGCCGCATGTGGTGAATGAAGGCTCATTGCTGTGAAAGGCTTCCTCCGAGCCTGAGCTCTTGTCCAAAACAACCTACCAGCTTGGGAGGAAGGTGACTGAGGGGTGCAGCCTGGTTGTGGTGATGATGGGATGCTGCTGTGGATGTGTCTCCCCTGCCTGGAAATTAGGTACTGGCAGCACCCTCAGCACATTCCCCTTTAGTGGTTTGGCTACCAGGACTTGGGGCCAGACTGGAGATGGCACAGCTGAGGGCTGTTTCCCATCATTTGGACCTGCCTCACCCATATGGGCTTGTCTGGTGACCACCAGGTTGTGTCTAAGCCTGGTTACCTCACTAGGCCTGACCCTGACCCTGACCCTGACCCTGACGTGCAGGCTGACTTTGCATCTTAGAATCATAGAATCATTAAGGTTGGAAAAGACCTCTAAGATCATCGAGTCCAACCGTCAAACCATCTTGACCTCGGACCTGCCTCATCACCTCAACTTGCCTGAGGACCTGGACTCTTGATTGAATCTGGCCACCATCTCTGGACCTGCAGCAAACCTGCACCAGCCATTTTGGTGGGGGAGAAATGAGAGCTAGGGAGGTGCCTTTGAAGGCCTCTGGCCAGTGCAGACACAGCCCTGTCCCAGCTGCCCAGGATTACCCCAGGGGTTCACATCCCTACAGATGTGGGGGCTGCCAGGGGCATCTACCTGCTCCCCACCAGCCACTGATGGAGGAACGCAGCACCCACATGGAGCACAGAGCTCCCTGCGGAGCAGGGAGCTTCCCATGGCTCATGGGGCTCCTTGCCCTGAAGTTTATTCACAAGGCAATTTACATTATATCACAAAGAGTGACCTAGCATGGCGGGACCGTGGAAAGAGCAGTCTAATCCACCGAGTCTCACATCTACAGTAGCTGCTGGTACTAGGTGACTGTCGTGCTACCTTTGACAGTGGTGTTGGAGCCTGAATACACCAGACTAATGGCTTGATGCTCTGCCTTCCCCTCGCCCAGCTGAGAGCATCCCCAGTTCAAGCAGCCGATTGCATACAGCTCTATATGAAGTCACTAAGAAGTGCCAGACGCAAGAGCGAAACTGGATGAAAGCTTCACCGGTGGGAACAATCCAAGGAAATCCCAGTGCTCGAGCTCCAGTTTGCCTCAACAGAGGGGAATTCACTTAAGGGCTGATTTGGTTTGTGCAGCTCAGAGAAAAGCAAGCTGACTGGGTTTTGGACATATTTTTGGCTCTGAATCAGCCATAAATACTAAGGATTGTTTTAAGCAGACTGGAACAAACATGCTGGACGAAGCCCATCTCCAGCTGCCAGCTGGGGAGTCAGGGTGGGCAGCAGAGGAGGCAGAATTGCCCCTCACGGATGGAGAGATGATGTGTAACTGCTCACAGGGGTTGCCTTTTCCACACGCCCCTCTCTAGGAGGAGACCCTGCAGATTTTGGCTGTCCTTCCCTCCCGTGCAGCTTGTTCATGCCCTCTAGCCACTGCACACCGCTACATTGTGAGTCCTTAAAGACCTGCACAGTTCATTGCACTAGAAATGCACCTTCTTACTTCAAGAGCTTTTGATGTCGCAATTGCCTCCCTGGGGACACTGAGATAAGGACAGTAGCCAGTTATGATCAAGCTTTGCGAAGTGATTAGGTATCCTGTGTTACTCATTATCTTCCTGTTATCGTTTTCTTTTCTTCCTTTGAAAAATCACTGTTTGTTAAATCAACTGATTCATCCTTTGCCAACGCACCGGACGAGCAGTGCCCAGTCTGGTTTACTTCTCCTAGGTTTCTGGCTGGGGCGATTCAAGCTGGGTGGTTTCTTAGTGATCCCCCACATCTGAGCCCACCTCTGGTGGGTACCTATTAAATCCTATTAACTGCTGGCTACCCTAAAGCCTGGGGGAACTCACCCTCCCTGTGAGTGCATAGGGGATTTTAGCTCTTGCGTGCAAAGAGCTGCTGCACTAACAAAATTAATAAGAACCTTGCTCCCTAAACACAAGGGCCCATGTGCAGCTGTGCTGCTGCATAAACACAGGCCAGCTTGCGTGACTCCCACAGGGCCTTTGTCTGTCCCCGGGGTCCCTCTGTGCCCAAAGGTGCTCATGGACTTGCAGCACCAGGCAAACTCCAGCTCCTGCTCATGTTGGGAGCAGAAAAGCTGCACTGAGCTGCCTGCAGCTCCCCAGGAGCTACATCCATGGAGCGGGATGAAGTCTGGAGGCACAGCCGGAGCTGCTGCTTGATCGCTGCCAAAAGCATGGGGCAAACGGAGCAGCCCAGGGTATCAGGGAGCAAGCGCTGCTCAAAGACTAGCATGAGCAAGGTGTTCGTTAATTCCCTTAATACTTCATGTGCATGCAGGGCGTTAACAGGTGCTCCTTCTCGAAGGAAAATTCATTTGCAGTACAGAGCAGTCCATTGGGTTGACAACACAGAGAGTTTTTTCATTTGCTCAGGGAGCAAAATGGAAATGCACAGCCCCAAAAGGGAGCAGTGAACTGATTTAAAAGGTTTTGTCCTTCACGTCTTAAGATACTCATTGGTGCCGTGCCTGAGGTCACATGAGAAGTGTCTATGCAAGCCTCTTGCTTGTCTGCACAAAACAAGGACTTCTTGGTAGGACTGGGCAAAATTCCTCTCTAAAGAACATATTTAACTGGGGAGGATACAAATTTTCTGCTGAAACCGCTCAAACAGGAAAATTCCTATGGGTGAGTTCACTTGACTTTTTTTTCCTCTCCTCTATGTGACACGTAAGGGTTTGAACAGAGCTGATCATCTCTTCCTCTCCCACTCTTAGCCGTGTCCCCTCCTTCTTCCTTGCCCTGTGGCATCTCAAGTGCTCAACCAGTTCCTCCACCTGCTGCTTTGCTTCATCCCGCTACGCTGGCCGCAAACCAGCCCAGCAAACATAAGTGAGGTTTCCTGCCAGCTCGGTGAGCTGAATCAGCTGCCCCAGCAGGGCATCCGCCGGCAGTCAGGGAAAGGGAGGAGGCAAGGCAGCAAGAGCAGCCGTGCTCACCTACAGCAAGGATGAGCTGCTAGGGCAGCTCAGCTGGAGCATGCCACGTAGTCCTGCTGGAGCCAGCTAAAAGTTACTCTTAAAATCGGGGAGAGGGTCCAGGAAGCACTGAGTGGTCATTGTGCTATTTGGAAAAGCTATGTCCCCCAAAGACTTTGAATATTGCTGGTAGCTTAGCGCTCCATGTCTTAGTTTCCTCAATTAGAAAAGATGCCAAAGGCTGGCTGGAGTTGCCTGGGCAAATTCTGAGTCTGAGTAATTGTAACATAAAAGTGGACAGACAGGCTATCGCTAGCCAACTACAGCAAAAGCTAAACCTATCTTTTTCAATACTTGGCAAAGACTGTATTTAATACTAAATAAATATTGCATTCTTGGAACCGTTTCCCTTTAAAACAAGCGGGCTGGGTGAAAGGCTTCCCTGGCTCTCCCAACCGCATAAAAAGGCAAGATTTATTTTCTTGCTCGGCTGAGCAATGCTGGTGGACAACCATACCTCAGGTTTTCCTTCCTGCTTCTATCATGTCTGCTTATCAGAAAGTATCACCTGTTTACCCAAGATAAGACAAACAGAGTTTGCTCATCTGAGGCCTCTTAGAGACATCCTATGAGCATCCTTTGTAGTCTGAACCAGACAACCTGCAACTGACAGCCCCACGAGCACGCAGCTCAGGCTGGTCAGATTTGCCGGTGTTTTGAGCTAGATCGGTGTGTGTTTTTAAGCAGAACCAATGTGAAAGCTGGGCTGTGCTCCACAGGGAGCATCTGACCAACTTTAAAACAGAAGGAGAAAGCAAAAGCTGCTCTTCCCAGAAAGCACTGGGGACTGGTGCCTGTCCCATCTGACCTTGATTTTTGGCCATGGGAATGGACATTGTGGCCATGTGTACACAGATCGGTGTTGTCCCATGGCCTCTTGCAGGTGGACGTGAATAAATGGGTAAGCATGGGCTGGTAGCGGCGTGCAGTCTTTGGCAGGACTAAAACCCACCAGCAGCGAGCGGCTCTGGTCTGTGCTGGCTAGTGGGAGGGGGAATGATGCTTTTCTTTTGGGACGCATTCGGCAACAGACAGCATCAGCGGAGAGAGGTCCCACAGCGACCACAGCCTGCCCATCTTCTACCCCAGGAGCACAAGCCCCATGCAATCAGTGGGGCCAGAGGGAAGCGTTTAATGAAGTCTGTGCTTGAGGCGCTTGCCCATGCAGCTCCCAAGGTCGTGCCTATGCACCAGCAGCCTCCCTCATGTGTATCAGCAGCACCACGTCATATTGTCCCCTGCTTCATGGTGCTGGGACCGTGAGGATGGTGGAATTGGATGAGCCAGCAGTGTGCTGAGCCACCTACTGTGCAAGGGATCTGGGGAAAGGAGAGAAAACAGGGGATGTGCCACATCCATCCAGCAAAGTCCCCCTACGCTGCATCTCTTTCACCTGCTGCCAGCAGCACTGACTCACTCCCTGGGAGGTGCCTCGGGTGACAGTGCATGTCCGTCTGCATTCCTTGCTGGGGTCAGGATAGGGCCAGTGCTTTCAAGTGTAGACTAGTCCCAAGAAATTTATCTTGCCACCTTCCCTTTTGTAACAGGAAGGATTGTCCTGGTTTCGGCAGGGATAGAGTTAATTTCCTTCCTAGTAGCTGGTACAGTGCTGTGTTTTGGATTTAGGATGAGAATAATGTTGATAACACACCAATGTTTTAGTTGTTGCTGAGCAGTGCTTACACTAGTCAAGGACTTTTCAGTTTCCCATGCTCTGCCGACTGAGAAGGCTGGAGGTGCACAAGAAGCTGGGAGGGGGCACAGCCAGGACAGCTGACCCAAACTGGCCAAGGGGACATTCCATACCATGGGACGTCATGCTCAGTACCTAAACTGGGGAAAGCTGGCCGGGGGGGCCGCTGCTCGGGGACTGGCTGGGCATCGGTCGGCGGGTGGTGAGCAATTGCATCGTGCATCACTTGTTTTGTGTATTATTATTATTATTATTATTACAACATTATTATTATTGTTGTTATTATTATATTTCAATTATTAAACTGTTTTTATCTCAACCTACAAGTTTTTCTCACTTGTGCTCTTCCAATTCTCTCCCCCGTCCCACCGGGGCTGGGGGAATGAGAAAATGGCTGTGTGGTGCTCAGTTGCCGACTGAGGTTAAACCACGACAAGGATAGCGGGCAAACAATAATTGCAGATGTACAACTGACCCAGGCAAAGGTGGAAGGTTTGCTCTGGATCAACCTTGTGTACAGATGAGAACAAGGAGAAAAGCCAGTGCTGAAAGCTTGTGGGTGTTTTTCATGGATTTTTTTTTTTAACTGAGAAATGCTATTTTGTCACAAATGAAGTCTTGTCGAAATGTGTCTGACTCCACAAAACTATGGATGAAACACTGACAGGGTTGTGTGCTAGAAGCCAGCCTGCTTTCTCACTGCCTGTGAGCCCTAGCCGCCATCAGTGATGCCTCCAGTGAAACTCTGCCCAGCAGAGCTTTCCCATGCTGAGGGTCCTAGGATGTCTCAGACCCCTGCTAGGGAGCCAAGGCATCTTAGACACCTGGGATCCGCATCTTGGACACCTGGGATACTCAACAAGCAACAAGAACTACTTCTGGGCTTGGTGGAAGGCTCTCAACACCTAGGCCCAGGGCAATTTTCTCCCAGTGCTCACGTTCTGTAAAACTTGAGTATTCGCTGATTTGGCTGACAGCTAGCAAAGATGAGAGAAACCATCAACACCCATGGATAAGCCTCTGTTTCGATCCCAGTATCATTTATCAGATAACTAAAATGAAGTTTTTTATTTATTTAAAAATATTTTTTCCTATATTTCCTTCTCTTCGAGACCCTATTAGAGATTCTCGTTTAAGGTCCCAGAGCAGGATATATGTTTCACAGTATGTGATGAATTTCAGCTGGAGGGAAAGTCCAGCTTTCAACCACCTCTAATCTCAGCTATCTTCAGCCTCCATTCCCTAGCTCCCAGACAGATTGGACATGCCAAAAATTGGACTGGGGGAGAGCCTGCGATGCATCAGCCCTTCTGTAAGGATCAGCATGTTCAGTGATCTGGGACTTGAGGAGAAAAAGTGCCAGAGCAGGGGCTCCACCTGCCAGTCCACAGGTCTGGTCCTCCTCTCCATCCACCCTTGCAAACGGAGGATTTACATTGGTGCCAATGAAATTATGTTGGCGCAAAACTGGTGTGAGAGGAAATTCAAGCTGAATATTTGCTGTCCTTTCTGTTCAGCTGGGACCAGTGAGAAGGTCAAACCCGTGTCCAACGTCAGCTGAGCTTGCTGAATGCACACCCTAACCTAAGGTCAGGGTTTATTTTCATGTACACAGTCCACTGTTGATACTTCTTCTCCGTTTTTGTGCTAACCATTAAGAAAGAACCAGCTTTGTGCTGCACTAATAAAAGGGCCAGGTGTGCTGGTTAATAAACAGACAAACCTTTTTAATCCATAAATGGCATTTTCAGGATGCGTTAACCTGATAGTTCTGTATTGCCCTCTCCCGTCTTCCCCTTTCTCTCTTGGAGGGCTTTTGGGATGTGCAGCAAAAGTTGTCTCTCCAGATCTGTTCTACAGGTGATATGTCTGTACTGGGCCACGATCCCACAGGCTTTCCAGTCATTTCTAGAGGTGAGATCTGAAAGTCTATTGGGAGGAAACAAGTCTGGAATAAATTATAAAATGCACACGCAGCCCAAGATCTTTGGCTTGGCCAGGGACAGCCTGTAATCCTCATAAATGCCTCCCTACGTGGATGATGTCTGGACCTGGTCCAGGCTGAGCTCCTCAGGAAGGGGCTCTCAGAAACCTGCAAAGCTGAACATGGATCTACCCAAATAAGTACTGGGCAGGCAGAGGTATCTATAGGCTTAGGCAATGGCTGATCGGGACTATTTAAGAGGTGTATTGATAACGGATGCAGAACTTGGCACCTGAAGTGGCAATTAAGTACTCATTACAGGTGCTTAGTTTTGGCTAGGGAGTTGTCTACTTTGAAAAGCACAGGGACTTCCCAGCAAAAACTGTTGTTAGATGCAGCACCTCACACCCATACCTGTTTTACTTCAGAAATACCAATATGATGCACTCTCACCACTTCCAAGAGATGTGAATGAGGCTGTACCACTCTGCTTATCTCGCCCAAACCCTTTCAGGTTCAGTTTGCAGTTGCTCAGCAACACCTGTTTCAGCTCTGCATGGGTGGCAAAGATGCCAAGCTTAGCCTAAGGGATCAGACCAGTACGACTGCATACCCCTTTGGCATTTTTGGTGTTGGCAAATGGGACAGCTCAGGGGCCAAACAAAAGCCAAATTTTGGTCTCAGATCTGGGGAACTGAGTTGCAAATCAAGGTTGTGTCTGGCATTTGACCCCTTTGGCATCTACCGCTTTGGCCTCTAACACTAACTGAGGTTAGTGTTTTCCTTGTTAAGAATTTTTTTTTTTGGCTGCTCAGATCTGTCTTTCTCTATTAGAGTCTCTCCTTTTTCTTTCTTTCTTTTTCAACACAGAAAGCACAGCAAACTGAAGCCATTAGAGCAACCGAGGCCCTCAACCAGTGGAAAAGCCTCTAAGTGAGGCTGCTGAGAGAAGGATCCCATATCTGGCAAGGCATAAGAGATTTGGTGCTCAAATACCACCCTGTTTTACAGCATTTCACTCTTGCTTCAGCTGGATCTGAGCCCCAAGGCAACCAGTCCTCCTTGTGTGTAATGGCAAGCCTGGACACTGAACTGAGGGCAAAGTATTATGGTAGGAGCAGATGCTCAGAAGTGAGGTGTTGCCTCTTTCTTCACATTGGGTCTAGGCATCTTTGAGTTTTGCAATATAACTGCATCTCTATGCACTGAAATACTCCCAGTAGTCATTCCCTATGGATTCAGATGTCTAAGGGCAAGTGTCATGGCCCTGAGAGCACTGACAGGCTTTGCAAGCTCTTTCCTCCTCTCTTTGAGGTTTGCTTGCCTCTACCCAAGATCAGCTCTGCAAAGGTGCAGCTGTGTAACCAGGGATCAGACTGCTGGGAAGACAGCTAAGGTGTGAGAACAAGCTGGGACACATCTCACTGGGGACCCCGCCTTGGCTCAGGAGCCACATTTAAGTTTTGCCCTTGGTCCTTGGCCGAGCCACATTGCATGTCTGCGTGTGCCCAGCCTTGTACCTTACCCAACATTGACTTGCTGACGTGACCTCTTGGCTTCACCTTGGACCTGTTCCTTTGCGAAGGGCTCATTTGGAGATGGGGCTGTGGCTGAACGCAGTCACTGTCACCAGACCTGCTCTGCTTTCCTTGTTCAGGTGCCACGGGACTGTGCCCATCAGTGAGGGCACAGATCCCAGCCCCTGCCATGCAGAGCAGCTTCTTCTGCTCCCTGGCACTGGGTCTCTCCTTCCCCTGTGGGTTAAGCATCCACCCAGGCAGTTGTAAGCCAAGTCCTAGGTCCCTCAGCAGGTGCATTTCCATTGGTTTTCCTGGGAATTTGTCAGTCCTTGGAAACATGCTATTGCAAGTCAACCAGAAGCTGTGCTGGAGAGTTCCATGCCAATGGAAAGCACTTGAAAGTTCAGGGTAACATGTTATCCGGCATTTGGGATATCTGCTGGTGGTTCCGATCTGCAAGAGAATTCAGTTCCTTACGGCCCATCTGTCTTGAGTAAAAAGCAACTAATGGACTGATGAACGTCATGGATCAGGCACAAAGCAAAGACACTTGGAGGAAGTTTAACCAACCACCACAAGAATGTGATAGTGTAAAAATTCTACCAGGCAGTGGATGAGAGGGGGATGCTCTTGGGAGGCGTGGGGGTGGCATTTGTCAGCATTCCCCTGATAAGCAACTAAATTGTGACAGATTCCTTCCACGCTACCCAGAAAACAAACTGCACCCTTCCTTAATACTGTTACAGGGCAGTTTCCCCATTTCACAAGGCTATAAGCAAACAAGGAAGTCTCTGTTAGAATTCAGGTGAACCACCTCTCCCCTTCCAGTAACACTGACAAAAACCTGCTTAAATGCTCCTCCACTGGAGCCAGGGTGCCCTTCCCCACTGCTCTGGCGCCAGGCTCATTCGCTGTGTCTCACATGCTGGACACTGGCCCGGGCTTCTCTCTCCGGAGTCCTTAGGGTGCAGGAACATTTGGGACTCTTCAGCAACCTCCCACCTGCTTAGCATAGAACTGTAAAAAGATAAAATTGTCTTATGAACCATAGAAGTAATGATTTTTTTCCCCAGCTTTATATCCAACACCTTCTACTGCAACATTGTGGAGTCCCACCATATTCCCTATAACACTCACCGTAACAATACTCAAGCCACCACACCTGCCCTAGACCCTACTGTAGTCCTTCTGTGTCGTCTCTGTGCCTCTGTTCCCATCTCTCTCCTGTATTTCCAACAGACCTATCCCTTACCTCCCCATAGTGCCCCCCAATTAATTTCTATACTCTCCCTCCCTTCCTAATTACCATGAGTCAACTCGCATGTCTTCTGCCTGGCTCAGCCTGGCTGTTGGCCTGACAAGTCTTCACCATATAGTTGGCAACCATTTAACTGGTGCTTGACTAGCTGGACATCTTTTCCAGCTGCTGAGCAGCCGAACAAAATATACTTGTCCTTTAGGTATTTGTCCTTCAGCCCAGTCTCTGACAGGAGACAGGTAGGTATTTATTATCATTGAGATTACAAGAAATGGCAATATCTCTGTTCTTCAGAGAAACTGTGTGATCAGTCTTAAAGGTGTTAGGGAAGGAATTAACAAATATTGCAATACACAAAGCATACTCATGGCTAAAAAACCCCTCTTCCTCAAATTAATTTGCTTCTCCCAATACACATGGAGTTGTCTATTAAAAAGTGCCATGGATATCTGGCCAGGGGACCTCTGCGGCAACGTTGTCTTCTTTTCAACGGCAGAAAGAGTGCTTCTTGTCCCAGAGCAAAGAAGGACAGCAAAGAAGAATTTGATTTAATAAAAAAGTAGGTCTAGGAGCTGGACCTGTGGGTTAGTGTCCTGGTTTCGGCAGGGATAGAGTCAATTTCCTTCCTAGTAGCTGGTACAGTGCTGTGTTTTGGATTTAGGGTGAGAACAATGTTGATAACACACCGATGTTTTAGTTGTTGCTAGGGAATGCTTACACTAGCCAAGGACTTTTCAGCTTCCCATGCTCTAC
>NW_008796220.1:4113118-4115195 GCF_000699145.1 Aptenodytes forsteri | reverse complement strand
ATTATTATTATTATTATTATATTTCAATTATTAAACTGGTTTTATCTCAACCTACAAGTTTTTCTCACTTGTGCTCTTCCAATTCTCTCCCCCATCCCATGGGGGCTGGGAGAGTGAGCGAGCGGCTGTGTGGTGCTCAGTTGCCGACTGAGGTTAAACCACGACAGTCAGAGGGAACATATGATGGCGAAGACATCTCATTCATGTCTGCAAAGGAGCAAAAGATCAGATTCACACAGGAAAAGTGCCTTTCACAGGGAATTGTACCAAATACAAAGGTTGCTGTATAGCCAGAAGTTTCTGGTTTGGTATGAAATTGTGCAGCCTTCGGCCCTACTGTCAGTTCTAAATGTATTACTCAAGTCAGATGTATAATGAGCCATTTCATTACTTACTTCCTTCTCAGCGCATTAGAGCAAAGTGAGTCAGGATTTGCTGTCCCCGGTATGAGCAAAGGTTAATTCTTTGCTCTCTGCCAGGATCACCAGGACAACTGAAATATCCCTTTGCTGTCGCCATGCACATTAGAGCATTGCAGCTCACTTGATGGTCATGACACTCCTTGATGACAGGACAGGCTTGTGAGCTACCCGCTATATCATCCTTCTAGTGACCCATGGCATTTAATGATTTATATTGGACACAGTTGTACTGAGATGCCCCAGCCAACTTCAGAGCCCCATAGTGCTCGGTGCTGTACAAACAGATTAAGCTTTGCCATGCAAAGACAGAGCACAGGATATAGAAAAAAAGATGACAGGACTCTTCTGAGGTCCTGCAAGCTTTTCCTAATCTCTAAAACAGATTAATCCAAACCCAGGTGTAGCCTGCATTTACTCACGCCTGCTCAAATATCAAGAGTCCAGGCTTTCCTCGTTCCCTTCAAAATTTGTATGTCCAGCCAAAGCATCAGTCTGCACTCTGACAAATCGAATGGTTGTTGGATGATGCCGTTGCTGAACCACACCTGTCAGCTCCTATCTTGAAATCCAAAGAGCCGTTCAATTTTGCATAATATAACGACACATTGATTGCAGCAAGGTCTTTCCACAGAGAGTAGTGTTCACCTCACTCCACTGGAAATGCCATAAATGTAGGTACGTGCTCCTGAGCTAGTCTTCAGGGCTCCCATTAGTCAATAGAGAGAATAAGCATCTCTTAGCTGATTTAGATACTTTCTTCTGAGCTGCTTTAGATATTTATCTAACCATTCTCTAGAGTACCCATTTCTCTCCAGTTCCTAGATTTGACAGTAAAATCTGCCCCAGGCTTTCTTGAAGATTTTAAACTTATCTCAATGTCGAACAGGAACAGTTCTGAAACCTTGGAAACTATCGTGAGGGTGGAAACCATCTTCCACCCAACACCAAACCCACCAGCAAACCACAATATAGATGGGAATAAAAGTCAGGAAAACAAGAATGAACAATAAACATACCATGAGCACTTTCTATATACTTTAAAAAATAATCACTGGGGTGCTCTACTTTAAAGAAATAATCATTCTGTCACTCTACTCGAAGTATCTCAGCAGCATTTTCTTTCCTAGATGTCCCAACCATCATATTTTACTCATCCCAGCCAGCAGAAGGGGATAAATGGGAATAAAACTTCCAGATCTAGCCAGACAAAAGGAAATGAAACTGAAAAACCCACTGAAATGAAGGGACTGCTGTTAGATATAGAGGCTGCTGTTAAATATAAGGAAATACAGATCACACTCATTAATCGGAAGAATGTAAAGATGTGGTATACATCTCCCTCTCTGTCTCTTTCTCTCCCTTTCTGTGCAAAAAAAAAGTGTATATCAGTGAGCATGTGGGTGAGGTATATTCAGCAGTGAAATGTTCCAATGTCCTTTCTTGCTTTTATAGTATGAACTGGATCATGATAGAGTAACTAAAAAGCAATCCTGAGTGGAGATGCCAAGATACTAAAATAAATTCTCGTTGTGTCCAGAAAGAAGGATGCTATCAGCTGTAGAGACTGGAGTCCTATAGTTGCTAAGCCACTATCCATCGTATTTGAGAAGTCGTGGCAGGCCGGTGAAGTTCCCACTGACTGCAAAAGGGGAAAC
>NW_008796220.1:4107725-4111743 GCF_000699145.1 Aptenodytes forsteri | reverse complement strand
CCACGGCAGGGGGGTTGGACTAGATGACCTTTAGAGGTCCCTTCCAACCCAAACTATTCTATGATTCTATGATTCTATATACAATTTTCCATCTCAAGACATCCTCAGAAAGATGGTCCAGATTCATGCCACTCAGACCCTGAAATATAGAGACGCTGGCTGTCCTCGGCTACTTCTGCAGTCAAGAAGGAGAAGCTGATACCTCCAGAAAGCAATAGTCATCACAGATGGACGTCATGTGCCCTGTGCCATTTGATGAGTTGATGTTGGGCCATGGTGCTGTAGTGTCTTATCTTGCAAGAACATCAGAGGTGGTGTAAAGCCAGGAGAGACAAAAGCAAGGTGGTCACTACAGTGTCCTTCATTTTATCAGCATAACCTCTGCACCAGGACTGAGCGCTGGGGAACGATCCCCACCTTCCTGGGGTGCAGTCGTTTGGCTAGTGCATGAAAATCCTCCTCTGGGAGCCCCAGCGTGAGGCAGCAGGACTTGCACAGCACAGTTTGGGGGTTGTTCCAGGGGTTGTTGTCCTGGCTGAATGAGCCTGCCCAGATTTCTTCTGCACAAGGAGCCCTTGTGCCACAGCTGCATCGCTGGGGTGTTGCTGAACATGAGTTGCATGTGGAAAGGCTCTCCTATATTAATTTGCAGAGTATCTCGGCACCTCTTAGCATGAAAGGCACTGTAGCTGTAAGTCTGAGAAGCACCTATGCAACTTAGGCTCCAGATCACTGCGTATAGTGACACCTGAGGCTCTTAGAACAGTTTACCCTAGAAAAAAAAAAGTAATTTCTTTTACTTCCACACCCCGATGACCAAAAAAGCCTGTTCTTCATCTTGAAATTACACTCTCCAGCAGCTCTGTGAGCACCCCCGCCCAAGTGTCCCTTGCATCCACTTTCGCCACCATGGCAGGAAAGCGCTTAGAAAATATTTCCCAGGTTCCTTCCTGGCCAGAGGTCATCTCCGTGTTTTGGATCAGCAGGAATCACCGTGTTCTCTGACACAACAAACGGAGAAGGAAGATCTGCCCTGCCCATCCAGCATAGCGCTTTCAGGCTTGTGTTTTTTAGCTGCAACTCCACCCCGTGCTGGTGGAGAAGGGGTCGGTTCCCACTGATAGCAGGAAAGGGAGGTCACGGGGTTTGCTTGATTAAATCACCACAAGCCAAAAGGTTCTCTCTCTCTTGCTTACTGAGAATTGCTCACAGGCTGTTTAATTTGTTCCAAAAAGAAAAGCAAAACAAAAAACAAACCCCGAGCCCAACAACCAACAGAACACACAAAAAAGCAGGTGTGTCTCGAGCTCTTGGGAAAACAAAGGGCAGAGACTGAGGCAGGAGTTGACACTTCGATGGGAAGTTTCCTTCCCAGCACAGGAGGACAAGTTTGGAAAGGACTCGGACACGACCAGCACTTGTTGTCCTACAGGTATGGATGGTGTGTGTGAAATGTAGCATCGGTCTCCTTGTGCGGTTTAACGGTTTGGGGCAGGTGAAGGCAGCTTGAAGGAATTTTCAGGGCCAGATTCTGACATTGCAGCGTAAGCTTTGCATGACCGGTAAACTTGCTGCAGTTTTCTACTGGGAGAACTGCGATCGGCGCATGTTTCATTTTATGGTGATTAGCTGACAGTTTTCTGTAGGATGCTTTTGGTTTTTCAGGGTATGAATTAAGCCATTCAAGCTTCTGACAAAGTGCTACTGTCTGTTAGCTTGGCTAGTGAATTTTAATAGAGGTTATGATTAATCTACTTTAAGCTCGGGGCTGCAGAGGTGAAGAGGGACGTGCACAGAAGTGCTGTGTTAATCTGAACTGCATTTATTACCTCCTAAGGCATGTTACATAGTTTCAGAAAAAAACAGATCAACTGCAATAGCATTTGGATTTTTTTCACTTTGCTTTATGCTTACGGTGGCTGGGATTTGCAATGCAGATAACAGGCACTGTATTTTTGTCAGCTGTATAAAATAGAGTGTTTGTTTCTTTTAAGAGCAATCTCTTGCACCCCCCTTCAGTTTCATATTAGGTGACGCTTGCTGACAGGGGAGAGGGACTTGGGGCACCCATGGCCACAGGCTGAGACACTGCTGTGTACTGTCTTTGAGCGTCACATTTATCTTGTTTCCATTCTTTTCTACTTGAACTGTTTAAATGAAAGCCAGTTTTACGGTGTTATGTTGGAGTGCTGGCGTGCTGTTGCCAGTGCTCAGTGCCAGGGGGGGTGCAGGGATGCTTTCTGATGCTTTCGCCTCCATTGATGTCTATAACCCCAAAAGTCCTGCTCCATCCAAACATCTCTGGTGCAGCAGTATCCACCAGTCTCTTAAATGACTGTGATTCAGAAAAAACACAGCTGTGGTGTGACTTTGTACAACCTTGTCTCTCTCTCCCTGTCAGTGGGAAAGTGATGCTCACCTACATGCATTAGGAGCTTTCAGCTTTGGGGGAGAAAGGTGCAATTGTTTGAATGCTGTAACTTTCGCTTTCAGTGACAGTTTTATGGGAGGCAATGAGCTTGTAACAGGCAAGGGAATAGCAAAGGAAAGGACGTTGGGAATTTGAAAACCTGAGGCTCCATTTCTATTTGCTCCATCACTTGCTGTTGCATGGTGAAAATGGCATTTCTCAACCCATAGATCTTCCTCTCACCCAGAAAATTCCTCATCTATTTCTGTCACTTAATCTGTCTTGCAATGTCTGGCAACATTGCAGAACAAAGTGATACGTAAGGAAATTTAGGGGCAAATCTTTAGCATCTGCATAGCAGTGACACTTGACTGAATTCAGTAATGGCTCAGCCAGCTCAGCAGGAACCCGGTGTGAGTATTTGGCATTTGTCATTATTTAACTTCCCTAGACTCCTCTGAGTTTGCCTCCAATGATCCAGGTTTAAAAAACAAACAAACAGAACATGCGTAGGCTCTGGGAAGATATCTTTGTCCTAATCTCCTTGATTATTTTTATTTTTTTAACACCTCTTAGACAGGCTTAATAAAGCAGTTTTCCAAAGTCTGAATTGGAGACGTGGGAAATTCCTCAAACTAGGCAGAGCTTCCTCTCATTGTTAAAACACAAAAGACTAGTGCAGCCTTTACTAGAGTTCCTTTTTTAACCCATTCATCTTGATCAAGAAAGCCTCCCTGCTGCTGCTGCAGTTCATGGCTGCAATTCCCAGTTTGCCAGAAGAAACAAGGGCTTACAGTAGGCAAGCATGGATGTGAATTGCATCATCCGTGAGGGCATCACTACTTTTGAGGCTATATTTGAACATTGTAACTGAAATGCACTTGCACGTGAAACTGAAATGATTTGCTGCTGGAATTAATCTCAGCCTTGTGTAAGAATCATGGCTTTTTAAGACCAAATGTGGTGAATCTACAGTAAAACTAAACTCCTTTCAGAAAATCATTTTCCAGTTTTCCGTGAAACAGGCTCTTAGGATTGCCATCTCAAAGAAGGGTCCAACTGAGGTTCGTGAGCTGATTCACTGTAGCTGCATGGTTATGCAGAGTTTATTTCTCAGATGATCTTGCATGTTGCTTAGCATGCCTATGGGCAGTTACCACCCATCAACTAATCTGATCCAGCACCTGCTGTGTGTGGTAGCAAAGCAGCAGCTTGTCCCCCTTATCTGTACTCGGCAGCATCCTGCATAAGGACCGAGCCAGCACTGGGTGAGGGCAGAAACTGGAAGGCTGTGATGGTGGCCCTACAGTGGGCTGGAGGGGTTGTATTAGGAAAGTGGGTGAGGTAGTGGGTGAGGTGGAATGGAGTTAAATCCAGCTGGTGGCCGGTCACGAGCGGTGTTCCCCAGGGCTCAGTACTGGGGCCGGTCTTGTTCAAGATCTTTATAAACGATCTGGATGAGGGGATAGAGTGCACCCTCAGTCAGTTTGCAGATGACACCAAGTTGGGCGGGAGCGTTGATCTGCTCGAGGGTAGGAAGGCTCTGCAGAGGGACCTGGACAGGCTGGATCGATGGGCCCAGGCCAACTGTATGAGGTTCAACAAGGC
>NW_008796220.1:4092631-4106521 GCF_000699145.1 Aptenodytes forsteri | reverse complement strand
GAGGAAAAATGTCTTTCCTGAAAGAGTGGTTAAACATTGGACCAGGCTGCCCAGGGAAGTGGTGGAGTCCCCATCCCTGGAGGTATTTAAAAGACGTGTAGATGAGGCACTTAGGGACATGGTTTAGTGGGTGGTGGTGTTGGGTCGACGGTTGGACTCGATGATCTTAGAGGTCTCTTCCAACCTCAATGATTCTATGAATTCTATGATTCTATGGAAGGCACAAGGTGGGTGTGCAGGAACAGGGAGCACGGGAAACGGCTTGCAAAAGATGATTCGCAATGGCTTGTTTCTCTCTGATAGAGGAATGATCCACTCCACTTTTTTTGCAGGAAAGAGCAGCTCCTGCAGAGCAGCTAACTCACTGTGGCAGGTTGTCTAGTAATTACAGTACTATATTTGCAGGTTATAATGATGCACTGGTGGACTTTGTTCAGGAATTTTTTACTATATTTGCAGCCTATTCTGAGGGCTTGTCTGCTTGTGATGATGGCCTGTAAGAGAGGTTTCACTCTGACAACCTTCCTATGACATGGCATGGATGTTGTAACCTTAATCCATCATTTCTGCACCCAGCCCGTATCTTCTCTCCAAACTTCAGTCTATCCATGTGGAAGTCTGTAATGAATTCTGCCCCAAAGCCCTCCCCTCTCCATCATAACTCCCATCTGAGCAAGCCAAACAAGATGGGAGTACTGGGTCTGGCTGGGATGGAGTTAATTTTCCTCATAACAGCCCATAAGGTGCTGTGTTTTGGATTTGTGGCTAAAACAGTGTTGATAGCACACCAGTGCTTTGGCTGTTGCTGAGCAGTGCTTGCACAGCATCAAGGCTTTCTCTTTCTCCCACTCTGCCACTGTAATGAGTGGGCTGGGGGTTGGGAGGGGCTACAGCTGGGAAAGCTGACCCAAATTCACAAAAGGAATATTTCAAACCATATAACATCATGTTTAGCAATAAAAAACAGAGGTGCGGGGCAGGGTTGTCTTCCAAGGTGGCCATTGCTTGGAGACTTGCTGGGCATCCGTCTACTTGTGGGAGGTAGTGAGTGATCGCCTTCACATCATTTGTTTTTTCTTCCCTTTTTCTTTCTTTTATTAATCTGTATTTATCTCAACCCATGAGTTTTCTCACTTTTTCTCTTCCTATTCTCTCCCCCATCCCACTGGCAGGTGGGGAGTAACTCAGTGGTTGTATGGGTGCTTAGCTGCAGGCCAGGGTCAACCCACCACAATAGGATATCTAGCCCACCTTTTAGACACCTTCTAATGGACCACTTTTGAATAAACAGAAGGTTTTTCCCAGCCCAGAAAAAACCTTTAACTCCCTTGTGTCATCTCAGTCAGCTGATTTACACAAAGCAATATTTGTTTTAGGAAGAACTCAAAGGTCACCTAAAATGGACCACTCCTGGCATTGAAATCCTTCCTTCTGGCTGAAAGGGAAGCTGTGTCTCATTTGCCTTCTAGGCATTTCTACAGCTCTTGCTTTATCAGGCTGTTAGTGCAAGCACCGATGGGTTATTCCTGCCCCAGGTTCTCCCTAAACACCCTGTGAAGTAGGGACAGCTAATACCATCCTTGTTTGGCAGCAGAGAACTGAAGCATAGGGATAGCGAGGTTCTGTTTACATGGTTGACCGCTGCCAATCCAGCACTTAAACCCACCTCAAGAGGTCAGAAAATGCTGTGGCAGGCCAGGTTTGAGGATGCCTGTGAGTGGCAGAGCTGTATGTATTCCCCATTTAAATCTTAATACGAAACATTAATTTCCAAATGCCTTCCCCAAAAACATAATAGAGCTGTGATCTAGTATGTAATTTACTGTCCTCGGAAATTCCTCAAAACAGCAGAGCTTCCCCCAATTGTTCATGTACAGAGGAAAAGCTCTACTAAAGTTCCTGCTTTGTCTCGCTCCTGTGACCACAGCCTTGGCCCTCGACAACCATCAGGCTGAGTGTGTAAAAACCATCTTCATTCCAAAGCTGTCCCTACGTGCCTTATGACAGGCTGTTCACAGCATGCCCCTTGCTCCTGAATTGTTTTACTGTTCCTTCTTGAGGGAGAAATTCTTTAAATTCCTACGTGGGGTCCCTAAAATCTGGGTCAACCAATCCTATGGCTGAGATCCCGGATGAGCCTATGCATGCCTCAAGTCTCTCCGGCCGTAAAACAGGACTGATGGCACTTCCTTCCTTCCTTCCTCTCACTATCCGTCCTGTTTCAAGCTTAAAAAGTCCCATTGCTGTTCATAACACTGACTCTTGTCTCAGTAAGGACACACGAGATGTTGGAATCATACAATCATAGAATGGTTTGGGTTGGAAGGGACCTTAAAGATCATCTAGTTCCAACCCCTCTGCCATGGGCAGGGACACCTTCCACTAGACCATGTTGCTCAAAGCCCCATCCAACCTGGCCTTGAACACTTCCAGGGATGGGGCATCCACAGCTTCTCTGGGCAGCCTGTTCCAGTGCCTCACCACCCTCACAGTAATGAATTTCTGTTCCAGTGCCTCACCACCCTCATAGTAATGAATTTATTCTAATATCTAATCTAAATCTACCCTCTTTCAGTTTAAAACCATTACTCCTCGTCCTATCACTACACTCCCTGATAGAGTCCCTCCCCATCTTTCCTGTAGGCCCCCTTTAAGTACTGGAAGGCTGCTATAAGGTCTCCCCAGAGCCTTCTCTTCTCTAAGCTAAACAACCCCAACTCTCTCAGCCTTCCTTCATAGGAGAGGTGTTCTATGCTATTAATGTAAATCTCCCTCAAAAAGTGCCTGCTCTTTTCCTAAATGCCTAATTTCTGGCTCCAGCACTGTTTCAGCACCATAGTACCAAACTTGGTGAAGGCTTAATCCGACAGCAGTTAAGGGAGGCTTCCCTTGTCCCTAATGTAAGTGCAGATGCTTTTGAGGGTGTTGAAGCAGAGGAGATTCCTGCTGAAGTAAGACTTAGATTGCCTGTACAGTCAGTGGAGACAAACACAGGTGCCTGTGAAGATTTGCCATGGGAGATGCCACCAAAATTAGGCACCAACCTTGTCTAATTGCGGGTGGAGAAGCTAAAGAATATTCCTAATCCTGAAACTTGCATTTTACCTTAGAGCATGCTGGGATTAGGAGAAACACATGCAACAGCAACAGTGCAGTGTGAGAGACTGGAGTCGTTCCCTAACCCTGAGGCCATCTGTCAGGGCACAGCTCACCTCCATATGCCTGAACTCTCCTTTTCCCTCTAAAACAAGGCAGCCTAGGCTGTGCGGCTGACTGGGAACAGCCCCTGGCCCATACTGTCCGTTGAATCATTTCTGTGAATCTTGGCATTGGCTGAGACAGGGAACAGGCTAACTATTGACTGGGTCTCCCAGAAAGAGACCTCAGCAGCTCATCTGCTCTGGCCCTACATCTCATGGCAGGTGTTTGTTTAAGCTCTCCGAAGGCACCCCGGGGCCCGAGAAATGCCAGTCCTCTACCCAGCTGAGTGTTGGATCTCATGAGCAAACCCGCTGTCAGCTGCAAGTTATCTTTGCATTGCCGTGCTTTTACGCCATGTGAGCCCAACATGCACCATAGGGGTTCACAAGGCTGGACCATTCCTGAAGTGTGATGTCATTTTGAACCAGGCCAAGCATCTGTCTGAAGTCTAATATTCCTTAAAGTCTTCTGAATATTAATAAAACAAACTAGTCCCAACCTTGTTGATGATATTCTGTCTTGATCTCGCACCTAATGCCAATGATGAAGATGAAAGAGCTCTGATGATTTTGAAAACATTATAGACAAGTGTAACCTTCAAAGAAGTTAAATACTAGCACTGTTTAGCATTTCTGAGTTATCCTGTGCTCTGGAAGACAGACCAGTAGAAAAATAATAAGGCTGGAAGTGAGATCAGTGGAACAAAATATAAACAATTATTTTCTCTCTCAGGTTTGATCATTACAGAAGGGAATTATGAGATATAGACAACAGAGACCTGCCTTCACTGATCTAGGGGATTTCCCTCCATTTATATGATTCTTTGTGCAAAAGGTGGATGCTACTTTGTACTTCTACATTTTTGCTGTTAGGTTTGACAGGCCGGGCCCTCAGGCCGGAAGCTCCTGCTGTCCAGAATGGGATTATACAAACTCCAAATGGCCTACACAACTTGCAGTAGCTTCCTATACAGCCAGCTGCGCTTGCAGCAATAACAGGGAAAAAAATCAAGAGGTTAATAAAATGAAACGAGCAGGAAGCATGCAGTCATCAGACTTTCTAGTACTTCGGTCTATAGAAGTAACCCGTGGCTGGCCTGATTTAGGGACCTAATCCAAAAGTCATTGAAGCCCATGGAAATTCCACTTCAACGGATGTTGTTAGACCTCACGCTTCACTATATCAGTACGGGAGTGAGTACATGGAGAGTTCCACCATCCCTGTATCCACACACAGCTGAGCTCCAAATGTCTTGTGTTGTTGATGCTGGCTGTGAGATAGGCCTGCCACTAACTGCTGCAGATGCTCCAAAAAGGATGAGGAGGGGGAAGGGAAAGTTCATGGCTCCATCCCTTCTCCCATCCCAGCCATCAGAGTCGAGTGAATGCATGCTTGTGTGTGCTTTTCCACAGCCTTTCAAAACATATGGTACTCAGCTATGTGCAAAGAGCTGGAATAGCAGAGTGGAACTTATTGTTTCACATGTTATTTTTTTTCTTTGTTCCTTCTACAAAACTCCAACATAAAGGTCAAGCAGGAGCCTTTAGCTGGTGTTGAGCAAAATCTCCTGAGCAGGAGAAGGTAGGAAAAGGGCAAGAATTGGGCAAGGCTTTCTTTTTCCAGTGAAGTGCTGATTTAAATGCCTTTTTCACTTTGGCTTCAGCTACCACTGTTTTCAGCCTGGCATATTAATGTGCCACATGGCACGGGGAGCATTCATCCCTTCACTTATGAGTGCCATGACATCTGTTTGCACACAACTAACTCACAAAAAATAAGAATTGCCCCCACAGTACCCCTGAAAACGAAACCTTTGCACAAGTCCTACAGATCCCTTAGCATACTAGCTAGCTCTGCTGCCTGTACCATGCTAGGCACAAAGCTGGAATAACACAGTTCCTCAAACATCACAGAGAAAGTATCTCACAGCCTGTTTATTGCCTGTTTGAATCCTTATCACTAAGCTGTTCGATTTGGAGTCCTTGATTAATTTGTGTTTATTTTATTTTTGTTCTCATTCAGATGTGTTATCTAAGGTCAGTGCAACTTCCCCTGTCCCCCCTTTCCCCCCTTTCCCTTTTAGCCAACTCTCCCATGAAATATTGTTGTGCCTGGGTGTGTGTTCTTAAAGTCATTGTGTGTTTTATGTCTGAAACAAACATTGTCTGATCATCCAAATTATTACGCACTACCCAAAGGTCATGTTTTATGCACAGAAGGGAAAGCTCTTCTGTTGTGGCTGAGGAAGAACAAACTGGACGGTCACTGAAAACAAGGGCTTTGTCCCCAAAGATCGAGACTCTGAAAAAATTCCCAGTGACTCTTTGAAAAGGGTAAACCAGGGCTCAGCTGCTATCAGGTACTGGGCAGCCATGGAGCTAGACTGTCTTGTGCCAGCCACACCTTCACACCTTCTAATCTTTAGCAGCGCCTGGTTCCTCCCTCCATGCGTCCTTCACCTCCACAGATCTCATGGCACCATAGGCCTTTCATGCAGAATGTCTAAAGGGAGGCAGAGCTGTTTAAGCCACAGGAAAATGCTGGCATGGGGACAACGGATCTTAGTTAAGTTCAAAAAAGATGTAGGCCAATTGGAAAGATGCAGAGCAGAACAAGTACTGAAGAGGTGGGATGACTGCTGTGCTAGAATGGCACAGGACTCTTCAGCCTAGACAGCTGATGGGGAATGTAAAAGTGATGTCTGCTGCTACGAGGCCACGGAGCAAGTGTGCCATCCAGTGTGATAATTAAGGACCAGACCTGACCCTAATGAGTGGCAGATTCAAAGCAAGCAAAGGAGACTTAGACCTCCTTGCTCCTGGATGTTCTGGACGTTGGACACTCTCCTGGGTTTTCTTAAGGTTTACTTCATTTTGTGTAAGCTTCATAGGCCATTAAGGGCTATTAAACACCAAGGTCTTGCCTCTGCCTCCAGAAGTCCCTGTACCTCTGACAGCCAGAGGCAGAAAGCACGTTCTGAAGATGTGCTGCTACAAGCTTACTTTGCTTTTGTAAAACCCTTCCCTAGGGCCTCTGCTGTGGCCCTCTTTGCGTAAGAAGCGACTGGGCTAGAGGATCCTTGGATCCAACCAAGTGCAAATCTGCTTATGGCATTAAGCAACCACTACCCATTAGAGAAGTTGGGGAATGGTCTCTCAGTGTGAACAAAGGAGGAAAAACACGGACTTAACCGCTTTTACAATGAGGCTTGACAAACCTCCAAAGCAGAATACAGGAGGCCGACCACACAGGGGGGTCATAGCCTCAGTGACCCAGGACGTGTCTTACAGCCCTAGGAGAGGGCCACGAGCTGAGGCTATGGACTAATATTCAACTCTGCTGGTTGAAGATGTTGCAGCTCCAGAGTTGTTTGTCATCCTCTTCCCGCTGATGCCAAAGGTGTGTTCATCTCTACTTCTGCACAAGAGGGGACACATTCCCAGACACAGAATATAGAAAAGTTTCAGCCAACAGGAATAAAATACCTCAGTCTGGGATGGCTGCACGAGGGTGGATAACTCTGTGTATTCTAACACAGAAATGCTTGTTTCAACTTACACTTCTGCTCTCATAATCCCTCACCAAAGAAGCCACTCCAGGGTGGTGCTTCTTTAGTTCCCCTCATCAGTTATTTATAGACATTGACAAGATCCCTCTGTGCCTTTCTTTTTCCAGGCTAAACAGTCCCAGCTCTCTCAGCCTTTTCTGGTATGACAGATGCTCCAGCCCCTTAATCATCTTCGTGGCCCTTTGCTGGACTCACTCCAGTATGTCTATGTCCCTCTTGTACTGAGAACTGGACACTGTGCTTCAGAAGCATCCAGAACCAGGAAATCTTCTCATCATTAATCTGGTATCAAATGAGAAATGTTGTCCCAAAGACTCTAGAAAGAAGACATGTCTGGGCAGGCTAAGAGAGGCTACCAAATGTGTCTTCCTGTAAGAGAAAAGAGTGTGGAAATCTGGGAGTCATACAGAAGCATAAGGTGGAATGAGCTAGGTCCCACTGAGTGAACAGAGGCTACCTGAGCTAGGGAACCCAAGTAATGAGCCACAGGGCTGTGAGAGTGTCTATAGAAGCAGTCTGGCCACCAGACCTGAGCTACCAAACCCTGCTGCAAGGGATTATACAGCATGCCAACAATATATTACTTCTGGCTCTGGTACAACCCAGGTGTCTCTGCACCATGCTACACTGGTAAGGCCATAGAAGCCATGAGCTATGTGGGCATCATCTCTCTGCCGAAGTTGGAGGTACCTACTCTGAAGAAAAGTTAGTTCTCAGCAGGCCTTTCTCATCCTAATACAGTGAAATGGCTGTAAGTGCAGGTGAACTTTGTTACCTAACCCCATGAGAGAGGCAGGCCAGAGGTCTAGCGTTAGTGTGGTAGCTTCCCAGACAGGTCAGCTGTACAGCTAGCCAGCAACCGGGACAGTGCTAATGTCTTGCCAAATGTGGCAGACTGTTTCTCACCTTCTTCCTTCCCTTAGCTAATGCTTAGCCAATAACTATTGCAGTTAATGCTTATTCATGTCAGAATACCCTCACTGATCCAGCAGATTGCTGTTCGCCACTGACAAGCGGTAAATCCAACTGTGAACTCTTCCAGGAGGGCTAGGAGGACGTTCCAGGGCTGGCTGGTACTGTCCAGCTGAACGGCCAAATTATCACATCCTTCAAGCACTCCTAATGCTCTGAGAGCAGCTGACAGAACTTTCCATGAGCATTAGGAGTGCTTGAAGGATGTGATAATCTGGCTGTTCAGCTGGGCAGGATTTTCTATGCTCTCGATTATCTGTCTGAGTGGTTCCTATTCCAGCTACTGTGCCTTGCAAACATGAGTCTTGCAGAGTTGTTTTCTTCTTGCAGGAAGTACTGCTTGGTCATGGTATGATTTGAGCCTGATCTGCAGATAGCTGGCACTAAATTATTTTCATTTTCCATGTAGACTATTTGAGTATGTAAAAAGGTCACCACCAATTCACGGGAAGGCTTACAGAGGAATAGAGGAATTTAAAGTCACAGGTCAAGAAGGAAAAGTATATACTTCATAAACACGGATGGAAAATGTGACTTAATGTAGGGTGTGAACCAGAGCCTTTCTCTGGAAATATCATTTTGGGGAAACTCTTGATAAGGCTGTAGATACAGTTCACCTCCTCTGTGCTTAAACCAATGGGAATGTTGTGCTGGAGAGGTCCAGAAAGGAATTCCTGAACTTGCCTACGATGGATATAGCAATGTCCAAACACAGCTCTGAGTACACAGATCGGTGGTCTTGCATGTCTCCTCTGAATCTCTTTGAACTCATTCATTGCACAGAAATTGCAGCAGTGTAGAGAAACAGAAAGAGGTAATTGGAAGAGGTCAATAAACAATCTACCTGGTGCCCCATTGCCACAAACTCACATGGAGGCAGAATCAAGGGCTCCCTTCCATGTCAGCAATTTTATTGCCTGTTCTTAAAAATCTCCACTGAAGGGAACTTTGCAGCTGCCCTGGGTAGCCTAATTCAGTGCTTCTAACCTTTACAATTACACATTTTCCATAATCACCAACACATTTATCTTTGCTTCAGACTGTGTGATTTCACATCACCCTTCACCCAGCTATTGCTGTGAACATTTATGTCAGTTCTTTACCAAGTGGCAAACTGTTATTGTGTCCTTACCTGAGTCTTCTCCTATCTAAACCGAACAACCTTCAACCTGTTCACAAGGTCGTACTCTGCTCATGTCTTAGCATGCTAAGATGGATGCTCTCCAATACAGCAACATCCGGACACAGCACTCCAGCCAAGGCATCAACAGCATCAAGCAGAGTACTTTTGTTACCTTCCAGGTCTTAAATTAAAAATACTTGTTAACAAACTTCAGAATGAGATTAGCCTTATTTCAGCAACATCATGCTGAGTGGAGTTAGGTAGCATTTTGCTAGGACTCCCTCCGGATTCTTTTCTGCAAGACTGAGGTGGGCAAAACTGTATAAAGTCATGTGAGAGATATAATAAATGAAGCCCCAGGCATTGCCAGATTCACCCCCAAACCTTTTATCTCAAAGCAATCTGCCTATTAATTCCAATATGCTTGGGATCCACTCTGTCCTTCCATTTCTAAAGCCCATCTCTCTGAGAGGCTGACCATGCAAAATTCAGACTCAAAAATAATAATGGCAAATGGTGTAAGAACCTGCACTGTTGCATCCAGCTTCTGAGAGGTTCTGCCATCTTTTTCCGAGTCTGGGATACAAGTGGCAATGGGATTTGATTACACAAATTGCTGAGGTTAGATTCTAGAGATGAGACTGAAGTGTTAACAGCCAGGACTGGAATGAAGATGGGTGAGTCAAGAGGGCTGTATCTTCTTAACTTCATTTCTAAGTTGTTTCCACACTTACTTTTGCTTTGAACAGTGTCTCTCAGGTTGCACCTATGTAGGAACATTACCCTGGTCTATTGTGTTCATGCTAGATGAAACGTGTTCTCATGCTTCTGTAACGGCACATTTCCAGTGAATTACAGGATCAGTGTAGCTCTGCCTTGTTTTGGATGAGTGCTCCTGGTTCACAGCAGATATCCTCTAACACAATTTTTGCTTGCTTTCCTGAGCCTGTGATGGCTCTCTAAGTGCAGTCTCAGATGTTTAAACTAAAAGTGTTCTGGGGTTGAAACTTTAGAACTTTAAAATCCAGGAAGTTCACAGTTTCTGGTGACATGACAGTACATGATGAATGCATACAGGAAAAAACAGCAGAATAATCAGGACATCTTCCTGTGCTCACATACCAAGTTGATTACATACTTAATGCTCTGACATTGTGCAATTTTCACATTCTTCTGCAAAGTGAACCAAGATTTCTCATACCTTTAGGCTCCAGTTTGATGATACAGTGTCTTGAGCAGAAACCCTCTTTTAAGGAATCCTTTCCCCTTGCTGACATTCTTTCCCATTCCCACACGCCAAGGTGTTGTTGATTAAAATTGTTGAAAGCTACAGCAACAAAAAAAAAAAGGGGGGAAGAGGCTTTAAATCAGATCGGTTTTCCAGTCAAGGGCTGGTAATGTGAAAGGTGTGGATCCACCCCAGCTAACTCGGTCTAAGCCAAGCCTGCCCTCCTCTTCACCTCATCCTCTGCGCTGGCACTGCTGCTTATCTAAACTTGCGAGGAGACAGCCAAGGGAGCAACACTGGGTGAAAACGACACAGCTGTTTATGTAGGGTTAGACCATGGACTCATGCTGAACTGCTTGCCAGGGCAGAAAGGAAGAGGCCCTCCTTCTCCTTACCCTTCTGCCCTTCCTGCCCACCTCTGTTCCTTCCCCCTTCCCTGCTTGGGGCCACATATCTGCTCCTCTCCTTGCTCTGGCCCTGGCACTCACTGGGCCCTTCTTTGGGCTGATTAAACTCGCTCAGATGAAAGCAAACTAGACGCCTTGTTGCTGGTTTAGTTTTCTGCAGGTACAGTGAGTTAAATTGGCTCAGAGAGGGGTCTGGAAGGCACCAGCACAAGGCCAGCCATAAAACCTGTCTGAAGAGAGAGAGGTGGTTGCATTTAGTGCTGTAGATGTAGCCTTCGTTTTCTGCTTGTTCAGATTCCTGAACCAGCTTGAGTGGGCAATAAACCAGACTGATGCCACTGCAACAGTGGGGACCAGCTGTAAGGGCAACGAGGACATCAATCATGCCAATTTATCACCTTAAAACTGCTGCAGAATGGCAGGCTGAGGGCTGACTCACTACATTGTGGGGAGCAACAGGTGACCAGGTTTGCAGAAAAGGGAAGAGGAATAGGCTGTATTGCTGCCAAGAACAATGCACCCTCAAGTTGGCTCATTGAAGAGAAGTTTACAGTCACGTACCGTGATATCCTTAGGGCCCTTAGTAAATGCTGGCACCTGCAAAGACTGCAGGGCAAACTTTGCGAAACACACATTTTGATTTTTATGACTCAGACCCAGCAAGAGGCAAAATGCTGTGACATGGTTTAGGGCTGTTAGAAATGGAGCAACCGGCACGCTCACCACAGACAGTTGATAGAGGATTGAAGACCTGGTCCAAGCTCACTGTGGCACAAAAATGACCACTACTACTCTAGACAGATAACACCAAGAGCAACCCAAACTATGCCCAATGCTGCCACGACAGCCATCCCTCCCGTTCCCCTGAAACAGCCAATGTCAGCTAGCAACATGACCTTATTGTAACTGCTGGACCAGCCCTGATGTCACAATCCTTTAATTTGGGAACTAGTGCAGAAATGGAAAAGACATGACACCTTATCAGGTACCTTACTGACTTTTTTGCTTCCATTCTTCTTCTGCGGTGTGACAATGAGTGGCATTTACAGCTTGACTCAGTTGTCTACCTTGGAGACGTGTGCCCTTTTGGGATGCCCTGCTGTGTCCCACCTGGCCTTCAGCTGCTGCACGGTGGCTCTGGAGATCCTGGGGCACATCTGCCTACTCCATGAGGCTATCGCCCCCCATGGACTTCTTATGAGAAGTCAGGATCTCCACAGGGACCGTTTCCAGTCTGTGGGGGAACAGGAGCTCTTTCCATAGACCTATATCTCCTGAATTAATCACTGTTTAAAAAATAATCCCCCACAACATGAGTTTAATCCCAGGCTTTTCCACAGGCACTGCATGAGCTCAGTGAGCCAGTGCCTGACACACACTGCTGTGGAAACAAATTCCATTGACAAACCAGCTGTGATCGAACACTGTAGGGACAAGGGCCCCACTGTTTTGGGACAGATGTCCCCTGTTTGCACAGTGGGTTCCTGGCTCCAGATTTTGTTCAAGGTAGAAACATACATAACACATCAGAGTTTCCCCTGATTTCTGGGAATTTCCTGCTCTTCCCCAGCTTTCACAGTAGCCGACAGAGCCGTAGGTCTGCATCTCTGTGCAGCTTCTCCAAGGGCACCAACGCATGTCCCTAATGCCTGCCGGGTCCAGCCCACAGCGAGCATGCTGCCAGCTCGGGTAGGAAAATTCTAGGGTTTTCCTCCCTTGTTAAGTCGAAGCCCACAAACATTTTGCCATAGCTACAAAATATGAGTTTACTGCTTTCAGTCCTCAACACCCTCTTTTGTTAGAACAAAGCAGGTGAGTAACAGCAGCAGAACAAGTTAGTCCACTTGATAAAGTAATCTGCAGATAAGATGCTGAAGGACTTAGATCAGTGCAGGGGGAAATAATGAGTACGACCTGATGAATGGTATCAGGAAATATCTCCTCTTGAAATGCCTTGTGGGTTTTCTGCAGTGGCATCTCTGATCAGCCTCACACTTGAAAATTGAGTGCAGGCTCTAGAGGCAACTTGTTCTCTGGGCAGTAATAACATGTTCAGCTAATTATACAAGTTCCTGTGTCTTGGCTTCCCTTTGAGAGAAATTAAAGCAGCCTGGGCTGTAATAGAAAGCAGAGGACGTTTAAGAGGGACCTCATTAGAAGATCTTCTATTTGAATCACCTGAGAAGGTAAACCATATTATATCTCTGGGTGTCGTTTTTATTTTCTAAAACATATGGGCTAGTGACTATTGTGCTGAGTGGATTTGCAAGAAAGGGGGTAATTATTTTGCAACATTGATGAAGAAGAGAAACTTACAGAAAAAGTAAAAAGGAGGTCATGTAGATTACCTATGTCCTGGGTTAAAGTGAGACCTTGCTACTTACCTCTAGGAATCTTCTGCACTTTAGAGTTAACTTTACACATTTTTCAGCCTGAATGCTGTGGAGAAAGAGATTTGGTAGCAAATTTGGGCTTCTTTAGCTCTCTGGGGCTTTAATAAGTCAAAGACAGTGTGTATGAGAAATGATGAATGTGTCCACATAGCTTCGGTTTCACCAACAGAAGGTACATAGATACTTGAGAAATTGCTTGCTGAAAAATTTACAGCAATTCTTTTTTCAATGAGACTTTAAATGAACAAAGGGAACAGCCACGTTACTTGAGAAGGACATTAATATTTTTCTCATCTGCAATTCGATATTTGTTTGCTAGTATTCTGGCTTTCTAGATACTGGTTTGGGATTTTTGGACTTTTGACTAGCTATCAAAGCCTGAGTAGCAGCACGGTTCTCATTTGCATGAGTTGCCCTCTATATGGTTTCTTATGCATACAGTTAACAGGGCATTTGGTCTCAGCTACATGATTGCACAAAGCGTGTATTTGAAAACAGAGGCTGACCCACAACATTTGAATATGAATACAAGTTTGTGAATAGTGCAAAAGATACATGCAAAACTCTAGCAGATGCTGTTTAACCTCATCATAAACTTTGTTTAATGACCTTTTTTCCTTTCTATTATCTGTTTTATCAACCCCTTACCATCAAAATACAAGTTCTGTGTACAGATTAAGCTATTGTACCATATGCTGTGAGCATATGCTGCACATACAAAACTATCAGAAATCTTTGTTTTGTTAGTGTTTCTCTTATTAAGTCATGTCACTATCTCAAGGGCTTGTGTCACAGCTCATAACTTGGCAATGTTTCCCTCTTGATACATTTTGATCCATCTTGGTCTTGGGATCAGCCAGATCCATGGGAGTCTTGAGGTTGTCACAAGCAGATGATGTCTTCAAAATAGCAAAATAGTCTCCTTTGTAGAATGCTGGACATACTGATGGACATGCCCAGGAAACTGAAGAGACACTTCCTTTAACCCAATTCCCCCC
>NW_008796220.1:4087071-4092476 GCF_000699145.1 Aptenodytes forsteri | reverse complement strand
CCCCCCAATTCTGCCAGCCATTCATCCATTGGACAAAAAAACCCTGTAACAGTCCTTTTTTTAATGGATTGTGGGGTGGGGTGGGAAGATACTCTGAAACAGTGAGATGTCTTGCTTTCTGGTTATTCCTATATAGGAGCATAGGAGCAGCCATATTGGGTCAGCTCAAACGTCTAGATAGCACAGTTGTCTGGTTTGGTTTTTTCCCCTCTGTTGCTACCCTAGAATATCTTAAAATCAATTTTCCTTTTTTAATCACTCCTCAAAGTTCAGTTGACATTTCCTCAGACCACATTTCTGAGTGGTAATAGTCAATTCAGAGTCCACCACAGAATACTTAATGTCAGGATCATTTCTTTCTTCCTTACACTTATCAGTGCTGAATTTCATGACCCAGTCACTCAGTATCCTGAGATCTCTATGCAGAACTTCACAGGCAGACTGCTTTTGTTAGTCTCAATCATTTAAAGTTTTCCACAGTGTTGTATCACTAATCACTGCCTTTTCCACATCACTCGAGAACAGAGGGTAAAACACAGGCTTACACACACCTTCCTGCGGAGCTCTGGTGATGACATCTCTCTATTTGAATAGCAAATAATTTCTTCCTACTTTTGTCTCCTATCTTTTAACCAGGCCAGTATCCAGGTGAAGTCTCACTGCAGATGAATGTCTCTAAGAACCGCCTTTGATAAGAAACCCTGACAAATGCCTGCTGGAAACCCACGTCAGTGACGTCAAGTACATTGCTTGGCTATAAGCCCACTGCTGTCCTCTATCCATTCACAAGGTGAGACCACAGATCACGTTCATACTATAGTTTTCTGTCATGGGCTCTTCTGAGGAGGAAAGTCACAGTGAAGCGCCCTGTCTACTTGGGAGCACCAGCTCTGATATGCAATGTGGTGGCAATAGGCAGCCGCTGCCAATGTTCGTTATCATCTCAGGAGGTGCTGATTATTCTGCTTTCACCTGGTGATTCACAGCCTTTCAAAGCCTGAGTTTGTTTGAACAGCCTTTTCAATACAAGATCATAATTTTACAAAAGCTCATGATTTTAGTCAAGCTGATGTTATCCACTCAGGTACTGTTCAGTACTATTCTTAAGAGTCTTTTCTCAGTGCTTTCCTTTCTTAAAATGATTTTCACAATCTGCTTGGGTTCTGTCTTTTCCTGTAGCTCTCTACTAGCTGTTCATTCTGGAGCTAGGGAAGTGCTTTGTTAGGAATAATCAGAAAGTGCATATTCATAGCAAAATACATATTTTTACATATTCTTCAGCTCCCTTTCTCTATTCCCTCTGATTGCATAAATGTTTCAGCACCTGTTATAAGGGTCCATGCATGTTTTGCCTCTCCCTTTACGTTTCATCATCCAATCTAGTGCATGAGTAAATTAGCTTAGGTTATTAATGAGCTGGAAAAGGTGGTTTTTTCTGGGTTTTGCTTTCAGGCACCACATTATATTCTGGTGTGTCAGTATTCTTGGGTTCTAGGTTATTTACTTGTTAACTTCAGTGCAATTAATGGAGATGTATACTAAAAACTCAAAATTATACAGATTTTTTCCAAGACATATCACTCTTCATTGTTTCCCTTGTTAGCCAAGGAGTAACAAACATGCAGAAATCTCTAGCTGAGCCCATGATGTTACTACAGCCCTCTCTAGAGTGGGACATGGCCGGTAGCAGAGCTCTCCCTGCTGCAACGGAACAGTCCCTCGCTTACAGCAACATTTCTAACTATTCCCTCATGTTCTGGCTGTGCATTTGCCAAGTACCACTGTGAGGAATATTTGAAGATCCAAAGTCAACTTTTCTCATGACAGACTAGCACCTCATTTGTCCCTGTTAGGAATCTACTTAGGACTCTGCTTTCTCCAAGCAATTTCTTTCTCCCTGTTTTGAGTAGGCACAGCCGATGTGAAAAAAAGCAGATATGAGGGAAACAGTCTGGTGACAGTGGCAGAGGAATAATTACAGATCTTATTCCGTGCTCTGTCTTGGACGGAGTGAACAGGCAGAGTGTGCTGAAAAAGTCCGAACATACTGTTTTGGTAGAGTGTGTTGGTATTTCATACTGTGTGAGTCAGATGAAAATTTTCTGATCCTTTTGCTTCATTTTCCTCTCAGGCTGTACAGCAAAGTGACTGGACAAAATGCCGTCCCCAATTACTGCAGGTCTCCACTGCCTATTTCTACTGGTCACAGCATGTTGCCAGACATCACAGGACTCAAACTTTGACCCATTCATCCAATACGTAGTGAGTATCCTTTCCCAGCCCCATTGTTTTTCATTTGGTCTCTGCTTGTAGCACCCAGCTGCTATAGCTCTTTTTCACATCCACAAAACCTTAGAGGTAGTCAGTATAAGATCAGGTGGGGAAACTGAACCCAGTGTCTCCCCAATGTGTAAAAGAGATGGAGAAGTCCAGGAACTGGACTCTTCTTGCTTCCCAGTCTTAAAGCCTCTCCAGAAGGAACTGAGCAAAACTTCTGGTTTCTCGCTTGTGTTAGTCTGCAAGGGATTTAAATTGCTGCCCCTGGAGCTAAGCGTAGGTAACAGTTACATGGGCAGTGTTCCTGGACGGGATTCACCCATCCCATGAGAGAGAGAAACCAAGTAAGTCAACAAAACTAGCTCAGGCGTGGAGGTGCTTACAGGTAGGTGACAGGAGTCTCATAACTGTCTTGACAGTAGGACATGAGTACACATGACCAAAATGCCACTCCTGAGTGACTTGTCCTGGTTTCGGCTGGACAGGACACTTGTGTTTAGATGTTGTGCTTGGACTCAGACTTTACTTCAGTTTCCCACTTTTTCAATAATTCTCACATACCTCTTTTGCTTCATCAATAGTGTGAATTATGGAGATCTGTTTTGTGCTTCATCCTGTATATGGGTTTGGTAACAGACAGTTTCTGCACAAATAGTCCCTAACTAGAAACGACAAAGGAGGAACAGAGAAACAAAGGGACTGACCAAATGGAAGTTAATACAGTCTGGTAAAGAAAACTAGTCTACAAATCTACCAGCTCTCGGTCTATCACAATTATTATTAGACCAGAAAATACTTCTTTTGTCTTCTATATTATGAACCCTACCAAGCCAAAACAGATTCTAACATCTATATTCAGCCCCTAGCACCACAGGGACCTTAATTCTGATGGACTGACCAGAACACAATGTGCTTTTTGAGCAGGTTGAAAAAAGGCAAGGAGAGGTGAAGAGGAAGGTGGGAACTCCTTAAGCTGTTTCTGCCACCGTCCCCTGTCTTGGCAAACCAAGATATAGCTGGTTCCAGCAGCCCCATCTGCCCTTCAGCAGATGTGTAATAGTGACCAAGCATCGTGTTTGCTCTGTTTTTTTCAAACTGTCTCCAGCTCAGCACTTAGGCATTTTCATTAAAGGAGTAACACTTCATTTTTTAGCATTGTTGATCCATGATTGATCCTGCAAATGAGTCATCACTTAATGGTGTGAAATATGTGAAGTATTTAACGACATAGCAATACCCTGTGGTTGTTTGGGAGAAAAATTAAAAAAGGAAACCACTGAGACCAAACCTGGGGGAAGAAGTGGATCACAGTGGGCTTTCTGTAACTTTTGCAGCTAACCTCTAAGGTGAAAGGTAGTACCCTAGCAGTGCAAAAATGCCAGTGTACCTTGGGATCTTCACTGCTAGTGCAGCTGCGATACGAAGCCCAGCTCTAATCATACACCAGATGGTTCCTTTATGTAAAGAGATGACTTAAGAGTTGCCAAGCTATTCACCCTTTCTGTAAATAAAGATTTCAGTAGGACTCAAGAAACTGGCAAAGCTGCAAATTTCCTGCCTGTGTCTTTGCTTGTTCTTTAGCCTTTCTTGCTAACTGTGTTGCCAATGTATTTTCAGGGCATGATTAAAAAAATAAGATGGTCTGCATCTCACTTGGTTGCACCCTGCGTGAACCCAGTCATACTGAAATTGTGCCACCATTGCCCTGGTCAACTGTGTGCTACTGCTGGCCCACAAAATAGCTGACCTGACACCTGAGGTGGAGCCAAGAAATTTCAATCCCCTTTCTACTCCTACTCAGGGTGGCTCTGCTGCTGCAGAGCTGAAAGCTCAGAGCAAAGAGGAAAGCAAAGGGTAACATGAGTCCACTTTCTGGATTCAAAGGCTGAGTGGCCAGGTCTCCCAAGCAGTTTGCAAGGCTGGCCTAGGACTGAGGGCACTGCATCACCATAGCCCGTTTGCAGCTCAGACACAGAATTTCTGCTAAGCTGAGACAATTGCCTTGCAGACATATGCAAAGAGACACCTGCAAACTCAGTACATCCCTCAGCTGGTGTTTAACATTTCCCTGCTTGGAAGATATAAATATTCTGTTTAAAGAAGAAAAGACGGGGGGGGGGGGAGATTGGTGGAGGGAAAAAAATTATCTATGCCAGTATTTTCTTCACTCATTCTTTCATGCCAACCACAGCAGTTAAAGCTTCACTTTGTTTTTTTCACAGAGCTTCACTCTCTTTTTTCCACAGATTGACAGTGCACTAGGAGAGGAAAGCTTCCAGTCAGAGATGCAAAGGCAGAAGCGAAACAGTATGTACACAAGCATATGGTAACAGAGCAGGTTTCTAGTAAGCCAAGGGTGAAATCGCTATCGGGGACAGCATCTCTTGAGGTACTGAACTGCAGTCGTCAAGGGGGTGGGATGGAGGACAGAATCAGAAGGGTAAAAGTGAGAAAACTCGTGGGTTGAGATAAAGACAGTTTAATCGGTAAAGCAAAACAAGGAATTCATTCACTCCTTCCCATGGGCAGGCAGGTGTTCAGCCATCTCCAGGAGAGCAGGGCTCCATCACGTGTAACGGTTACTTGGGAAGACAAAAGCCATAACGCCAAATATCCCCCCCTTCTTTCTTCTTCCCACAGCTTTATATGCTGAGCATGACATTATATGGTGTGGACGTCACGCTCCAGGTCACATGGTGTGTGACATCATATTGGTCAGTTGGGGTCAGCTGTCCTGGCTGTGTCCCCTTCCAGCTTCTTGTGCAGCCCCAGCCTACTCGCTGGGAGGACAGAGTGGGAAAAAGAGAAAGCCTTGATGCTGTGTGAGCACTGTTCAACAATAACTAAAACATTGTGTTATCAACACTGTTTTCATTACAAATTCAAAACATAGCCCCATACAAGCTACTGTGAAGAAATTTAATTTCACTCCAGCCAAAACCAGGTTAGTAGTAAAGGCACAAACAAAAGAGGTGGAAACTTTTGTCTGGTCAGAGACTGACATAGAATCATAGAATCATGGAATAGTTTGGGTTGGAAGGGACCTCTAAAGGTCATCTAGTCCAACCCCCCTGCCGTGGGCAGGGACATCTGCAACTAGATCAGGTTGCTCACAGCCCCATCCAACC
>NW_008796220.1:4080801-4086536 GCF_000699145.1 Aptenodytes forsteri | reverse complement strand
CTTTTCATCCACCAGTACCCCCAAGTCCTTCTCGGCAGGGCTGCTCTCAATCCCTTCATCCCCCAGCCTGTATTGATCCTGGGGGTTGCCCCGACCCAGGTGCAGGACCTTGCACTTGGCCTTGTTAAACCTCATGAGGTTCACACGGGCCCACTTCTCCAGCTTGTCCAGGTCCCTCTGGATGGCATCCATATGATGACATATATGAGCACAACTTCTATGCAAGTTGAAATACACTGTGTAGAAAAAACCGCGAGCCTCTTAGCAAGACAGGGGTCACAAGATAATCCTGTATGGCTTCAGTCTGACAACCCATCCACTTGCTGAGTCAAAGGAGAGAAGGGATGAGACAGCTTTTCTCTGTATATATTATGCCATTTATATCAACTTCCTATTGCTCTGAGACCAAAGAAATCTGGCTTTTGTTAGACAAGCAGCAGATAAAACACGTGCAGAATATCTGCTGAGTAGGAAGCAAGAAGATTTCCTAAGCAGAAAGCCACACTAAGCTACGATTAAATAGCAACAAAGAGCCCAAATGCCAGACTGGAAGCCATCAATTTGTGATTTACCCTCACACATTTCAGTCTCATGCTATTTCTCTTTCAGTGCTTATTTTTGACCCTCCCCCTCTGGAGTACACCGTTGACATTGAAGTAAGCCTTACGGATTCATCTTTTCTGGAGGCAATCAAAGAGTATTTCAGAAACCTTACTCTTCCAGTTTCAACAAATATTTCAAATGTAGAAATGACAGTTTCAAACATCAACATTACAACAGGTGGGTTGGTTATTTATTTTTATATTCTGGGTGACATGCTTTTTTGCCAGTATTTGATCTCTCCCAGTTTTACCATCCATCATGCTTAGAAATCAGCAAAACTGCACTGTCTCTGCTGCCTACTGAAAGACCCAACAAGACTGAAGCTCTAGCACACAACAGCATGTTTTGTTATCTGCATCCCACCACTCCTCTTTATATAATGTTGGCATTAGGAATAGCCCCGAACGCTTTTCTTTTCCTAAGGAAGACACAAAGCCAGAGGAAGCCTGAGCCAAAGGATTTTGCTCCAGTTTGACTAACGAGCAGTCTGAGTTAGTTTCAAGTTTCAGGAAGCTGCGACAGTGCTTATCAGACTGTTTACTTCCCTCCACTTGCATTTGGAACGTAAATCGCTGTAAGAGGCTATACTCTGACCCTGACAGAGATAGGCTGCATGAGATACAGTCTTTTCTTGATATAACTCATTAAACGTATTCTTACAGGGCAAGATATCAGACAGGTTTTATTACATGAGTTGTGGTTGTGCAACATCACATCCAAGTAACTAATTCAGCGGAGGATATACAAACACACCAAGCGTTTACAACAGTACAGGAGGAGGTTTGGTACCTTCTTATTGCTGGCCCATAAAGCAGTGAAAGGAAGTGTTCATCGGCTCTCAAAACAACATGCAAATGGAACTTTTAAAGGCCTTCAGGGTCACATTCAATGTGTGAAAATCACTTTGTTAATATCTTAATTTGCCAATGGCACATTAAGAGCAGAAAAACTTACAGTGAAGTGTTCTGGTTTTGTTGTGGTTTGTTTTTTTTTATTAGAGAGAATGTATGTCTTTAAAGCACTTTGTGATAAAGTTACCTTCTCTCATGCAGCGTCTGTCAGGACACAGTCAGAATGACACAGCACCTCACTAGCCACCAGGACTTTGAATGACCATTGCATGCTCTTACAATCTTTAAAAGCCTATACATTTGCTTTCATCCCAGGCAATATAGAAATATCCAATATGAAAACTATCATAGGACCCTGGCCAATATGCCAGGTAAATTTTAAGGATCAGGCTTCACATCTCTATTCAATTACTTAAAAGTAATTGATCAGACATATCCCTGTACCAGTCTGGTTCCCATTTCTGGTTAGTCATTTATAATTAGTATAGTAGGACTTGCAAGGTGTCAGATCATCATGTTTGCACCATTCAAGTGAACTCACAAGAAGCGCAACTTTTAGTTGAGATCACTGACATAAAGATACAGCAGGGTAAATATATATCATGCAATATGTTATGCCCTGTTTACCATTCTCACAGTATTTCTCTGTCTGTCTGACACTAGTCTGTCTGCCCGGCAGTGAGAACAATAGCTGTTGTTCTTGTGAAAATGGATATGCCTGGCCAAGTGCGGTGTGCAGTGACTTGATAACCTGCCCTTCTGTCAGCCTAGAACCTGACCTGACCTGTGGCTACATGAAGAAAATGCCTTTCTACGGGCCTTACTGTGCACCTCAGACTGAAGGTAAGGAGAAACAGTGCTGAACTTCATCATTGTACAACAACAGACGGAATAGTGTTAAAGGTGTGATAAAGCAGCACATCAGGACTGAGCTGGCTACCACATTGCCTATGAATGTGGAAAGTCTGTAGAGATGGTCTAGAGCTCTTCTCTTTGTGATGTGGGTCCACCTTGACCCAAGTACTTGCAGATATTTAGTGCCATACTGGAGCCCCAGCTCCTGGAATCACTCACATGCCTCTTTGGGACTTTCAGCTTCCGCTAAGCAAAGAAAGTTTCATCTCAACAGATTTTCAACAGAGGAACTTATAAATGTGATCGAAGTGTGCCATAGTGCTCAAGAGAAGAGAAGGAACAAAAAACCCCAGCATATATCTTTTGTTTGGCTTTATTCCATGACTCTTGTGACAAGGCGCCCATGAGTTTTTTAGGAACCTGACTGATGACTGGACACTTAGGCTTGGCAGCGCTGGGGTGGAGCACTACCTGTTGTCTATGCAATCCAAGACAAACCCCCACAAGGCTCTGCCTCTGATTTGTTATGGAACAGCATGCAGAGATACCCAGAGGCAGCCCTAAACTGGAAGCAGTCCAGTGCTGTCAGCATGCCCATTCTAATCACCTCTGCTTAGAGGCAGTGCTTTTATCACAGGGCAGCCCCGTATCAATACTGCCATACTATTTCCAGAACTAGAGCTAGTATCTCTTCCATGTGGAAGTCGCGCACCCCTTAGAAGTCCAGGGCCCTGGGTACAATGCTCCTCCACTGCGTGGTGTGGACATGTCCTTAAATGGACCCAGCTTAGAAAATTCCAGTATCTCTCTAGGTATTTTATGTTCTTTTGTGCCCATTGGCAGGTCTTGACCCAGAATATTATCCTGCCAAAGTCAATGAAGATTTTTCTGTTCATTTCAGTGAAACATAGGTGGAGATTCATCCTGTGTAACTTTCACTATGTAAAAGTTAAGTATCTGATCAAAGTTATTCATCCAAACTCTATATAACTGGAGCAATGTAGCAATTCAACCATTGTAGGAAAGCTGTCTATCACTTTCTGAATGTATCATCTTTTGAAGGTGTCTACAGCTTTGCATCAACTGGAGAGGGAGTCTAGATATCTAGCAGATGCCAGGCATCTGAATTAGATACAGAAAATAAGGAGAATCCCAACTTTCCTATTATACAGATGAATCTTGGCAAGTTGTAAGATTTTGATTTAGGATTAGAATGGCTTCACCAAGGGCAAATTGTGCCTGACTAATCTAGTGGTTTTATATGATGGAGTGACCGCATCAGGGGACAAGGGAAGAGCTACTGATGTCATCTACCTAGACTTCTGTAAAGCCTTTGATACGATCCCCCACAACATTCTTGCTGCTAAATTGGACAGATCTGGGTTTGACAGATGGACTGTTAAATGGATAAAGAACTGGTTGGATGGCCACAACCAAAGAGTCAATGGCTCAACATCCAAGTGGAAGCCAGTAACAAGTGATGTCCTCAAGGATCTGTACTGTTTAATATCTTCATCGATGACATAGACAGTGGGATTGAGTGCACCCTCAGCAACTTTGCAGATGACACCAAGCTGAGTGGTGCACTTGATTCGCTAGAGGGAAGGGATGCCATCTGGAGGGACCTTGACCACTTAAGGACTGGGCCTGTACAAACCTTATGAAGTTCAACAAGACCAAGTGCAAGGTCCTGCACCTGGGTCAGGGCAACCCCCAGTATCAATACAGGCTGGGGGATGAAGGGATTGAGAGCAACCCTGCCAAGAAGGACTTGGAGATACTCATGCATGAAAACTGGACATGAGCTGACAATGCGTGCTTGCAATTGCAATTGTATCCTGGGCTGCATCCAAAGCAGCGTGGCCAGCAGGTCGAGGGAGGGGATTCTGCCCCTCTCCTCTGCTCTGCTGAGACCCCACCTGCAGTCCTGCGTCCAGCTCTGGAGCCCTCAGCAGAAGAAAGACACGGACCTGTTGGAGCGGGTCCAGAAGAGGGCCATGAAAATGGTCAGGGGGATGGAACACCTCTCCTGTGAAGAAAGGCTGAGAGAGTTGGGGTTGTTCAGCCTGGAGATGAGAAGGCTCCGGGGAGGCCTTATTGCAGCCTTTCAATACTTAAAGGGGGCTTATAAGAAAGACAGAGAAAGACTTTTTACCAGAGCCTTTAGTGACAGACAGGACAAGGGGCAGTGGTTTTAAACTGAAAGAGGGTAGATTTAGATTGGACATAAGGAAGAAATTCTTTATGATGAGTGTGGTGAGACACTGGAACAGGTTGCCCAGAGAAGTTGTGGATGCCCCATCCCTGGAAGTGTTCAAGGTCAGGTTGGAAGTCCCTGCCCATGGCAGGGGGGGTGGGGTGGGTGGTCTTTTAAGGTCCCTTCTGACCCAAACCATTATATGATTCTAAGATTCTATGATTAAGTTAGAAGAAAAAGCTAAGAAATCACTTTGTAAGCATTGCTTTTGATTATTTTTACATTTATTTTTATGTTTTTCCTTACAGACTCATGTGGTATGGGAGAGCCCATTGTAATGAATATGTCAGTCAGACTCGACACAGACTTTGGGAATGATCTCAGTAATTCTTCTTCCGAATTATACAAAAAATACAAAGCTGACCTTGAAAAAGCGGTAATGACTTTAGTTTTCCATCTCTGAAGGTAGAAAGCCCTCTAAGAAATATGGTATTTACCCTAAGTGTCTGGGAAATAGGGTGCACTGTCACTGTCTCTGTGGGGAGCTGTGAAGTATGCAGCAGTGGTAGCTACAAAGTGGGCCAAAGCCGACCTCCATTGAAAGGCAATGACAATATTCCCATTCATTTTAATATGCTGGCCGACAGGGAAGTATTTAGGAATCTTTTGCATCAAAAGCATGAAATGAAAATCACATTATTGGTCCCACCTTAAATCCACATGAGCACACATAGAATGAAACCATCAACACAAATTTATCCCATTGACAGTGGGGTGAGCACCAGGCCTGTTCTATCAGATATGCTACATGCCCTTACTCACATCAATGTTGAATGGAGAGTTTCCTATTTTAAGCATGCTAGAGTAATATACAGAGGATTTATGTCATGTAATATGTCTTTGTTTACAGTTTAATGCTGGCTACAGATGTTTACCAGGCTTTGTATCAGCAACAGTAACTGGTTTCAGGTAAGTAAACAATTTCATTTTTTCCTGGAAGACACAAATCTTTCCGTCCAGTCTCAAGGAGACACTGGTCAGCAAAGACTACATTTACTCTGGCTAGAACCCACACCCAGTATATCCATACTGCTGTCATGGTTTAACCCCAGCCGGCAACTAAGCACCACCCAGCCACTCGCTCACTCCCCGCCAAGTGGGATGGGGAAGAGAATCGGAAGGGTAAAAGTGAGAAAACTCATAGGCTGAGATAAAGACAGTTTAATAGG
>NW_008796220.1:4079169-4080381 GCF_000699145.1 Aptenodytes forsteri | reverse complement strand
AGCGGTCCTGGCTGTGCTCCTTCGCAGCTTCTTGTGCACCTCCTCGCTGGCAGAGCATGGGAAGCTGAAAAGTCCTTGACTTAGTATAAGCACTGCTTAGCAACAACTAAAACATCGGTGTGTTATCACATTATTCTTATGCTAAATCCAAAACACAGCGCTGTACCAGCTACTAGGGGGAAAATTAACTCTATTGCAGCCGAAACCAGGACAACTGAATAATAGTATAATAGCTGCAAAAGAAAGCCCAACTATTAGCATGGAAATAGGATTGCGGGTAAAATTCACTACTGTGCAAAAGTCTAAGAAACATAATCATTCTCCATCTGGATCAAAGGCTTTTGTGGGAAAGACTGAATTCCACCCAAAAGGGGAAAAGGATGCGAGTAAACCTAACGTCATTTCCTAGGTCATCAGGAATATGAATTAGTACATTTACTCTGGACATAACCTTGGATCTGGACAAAAGAGACATTAGTTAAGTCCACACATATTTAAATGCAGCTGTATTTTAGGTTTTCTTAGGGAAGTTTACTAGAAATAGAGAGCAGATGAAGGAGATGTCACATAAAGGTGTTCTTACTTTGGGAAGAGCTGTAGCACAACCTTCTTGTATAACAGAGCAAGTCTTCAGCCACAACAGGAGCCTTCACAGGTGAGCCCTGTGAATACTTCCTAGCCACGCAAGATGGGTCACCCCAGCATAGAAAACCACTAATATGCAAGGATATTTAATTCTGGTGCCTCTCTCATTCTTGTATCTGTTTAGGTCTGGAAGTGTTTTTGTGAACTATGAAGTAAAAGCAGGAGCAGCAAGCTTCGACCAGATAGCAAATTCCAACAAAATTGTACCACAATTTCTAGACGCATCGTACCAGCTAAACCAAGCTACCTTCACAACAGAAATAACTAGTAAGTTTAAAGCTCTCAGTATTTTCATTCAACCTTTACTTTAGTATTTCTAGCCTGAACCATGTAGCTGCCTTATACTGTTGATTATTTGGCACTGGACCTTCAAAAAACATTTATTTCTC
Source organism: Aptenodytes forsteri (assembly GCF_000699145.1). NCBI lineage: Eukaryota > Metazoa > Chordata > Aves > Sphenisciformes > Spheniscidae > Aptenodytes > Aptenodytes forsteri. The sequence continues at coordinate 4,079,347 of NW_008796220.1, read as the reverse complement.
TGACTGTTTCATTTCATCCTGCACCACCAAAGCTTGGGACTTACATGAGATGACCATGCACGCAGTACCTCCCACAGAAAGCCAAACCCTTCCAGCTACTCCACTGAACCCTGATGCAGTCATAGAATCATAGAATCATTACGGTTGGAAAAGACCTCTAAGATCATCGAGTCCAACC
>NW_008796220.1:4061342-4077453 GCF_000699145.1 Aptenodytes forsteri | reverse complement strand
GGATGGAGATTCTCCTTGGCTCTCTTCTTGTCATTAATATATTTGTAAAAGCTTTTTTTGTTGTCTTTAACGACAGCGGCCAGATTGCGTTCTAGCTGGGCTTTTGCCTTTCTCATTTCCTCTCTGCACGACCTAACGAGATCCCTGTACTCTTCTTGAGTCGCCTGCCCCTTCTTCCACAAGCGGTAAACTCTCCCTTTTCCTTAGTCGAGCTCCCCGTTCAGCCAGGCCAGTCATCCAGTCTCTCCATGGGAGAGAGGTTGAATACCCTTAAGTTCACCTCCAGAACTGAGACGGCTCTTAGCATATCAGGCTGCCGGCAATTCCCACTTCTTCAAACAAAACAAAAACCTCTTGCAGTTTACATGAGAACAATTTCCCCCTGGCTTCCTTGGCACATTTTCCATGCTGCTGCTGGACAGTGTGTTACAATTCAGTTGCCTGATCAAGTGCCCCAGAGGTGCTGTACTCTCAGTGCACTGAGCGCTGGACTGTCTGTCTCAGAGGATTACTTCAACCTGGTTGCTTCTCCTCCCAGTTTATCTACTTAGAAAGTAGTGGTGATGATAATATTTCTGGCTCTCTGCATAAAACCTTCTGGGATCTTTGGCTGAGAAAGATAGTAGAAGAATATGTTGCAGGAAAATTGCATAGCTTGTATCAGAGGTAGCGCCCTGCAACTGATGCTGAGTGCATATTAGTTGTGAATCACCTAGGATTCCCATGAGGTGAAAGACACCCTATAGACGTGAGCTGAAATGGCAATAATGCAGAATGCTGCTTTGTCTTCCCAGATCAGACAAACTTCACTGTGAGTCCTGTAGACATTTTTGAAGGGGATACAGTAAGACTGATTTGTGAGATAAATTCAACATCTGAGAATGTGACCTGGTACCACAAGGATCAGATAATCTCAACCAGCTTCCAGTATTTGATGGAGAGAAACATTTCAAGGAGAACCTCAAGAGCAATTCTTAAAATTGTCAACATTACGATGGAGGATTCTGGTATGATTTTCTATCGTTAAAACAGCAGATGTAAATCTCTAGTGTGGCTAGTTCTATAAAAAGCAAAGAGGAATGCAGTGACTGCATTTTCTTAGAGTAAATGTGAAAAATACACTGTCCCTCATAATTTTCTGGTGTTTTTTTTTTCTTTAATGAACTACGTACTGACTGGCATTGCCAGTAAGATGTGAACTGACTGAAGTGACTATACAGGCCTGGGTATTCTCAGTGCCAGGCTTCACTGCCATATCACAGGAGACAGCGGTGACTACATGGCTGTGAGGCCTTCCCACCCTTTTGCTGTGGTAACTTGAGACTGTGGTTGAATTTGTCCTTGATGGCCCATGCCCTCTTTGCAAACAACAACCTAACTAATCAGAGCTCAGAGTTACAGTTTTTCATGTGTTCATGTTTAGGGCTTTTTGAAAATCAGAAACAGGTAAATTGGTGGCATTTTGCTGGGAGGAGTTATCAGGGGAATCATCATGTATTATCAGAGCTTTGACTCAAGCTCCCACTCAGTTCTCTCTGGACCATGAATTTTACATTCAACTTCAAAAAGGGTAGCCTGTGACCGGGTATTTGGGCACACATATGCGAGGTAGGAGTTGTGGGTCCAAACTTCTTTGGGCTAAGGATGCGCTGAACCTTGGTGTCTCCACTCCTATGTAAGTGGCCTACTTGCTTGGCCATCCCAATGGGGAAGGGGAATCCACATACCTAAAGTATGAAGGAAGTTTGGAGCTCTGACTGCCAATTTCTAAAGGAAGCCTGGCTGCATCCAGGGGACAAGTGCCTGAGAAAGGAGCTGATAAATGCTCTCTTTGGCAACACCTTCTGAGCAGCGTATGTACCTACACTCAGAATGCCAGCTCTTGTGGAGTCCACCCTGGGCACCTATCTCTCACTTATTCTGTGTAGGAACCTTTTGCACAGTCAGTCTACATTCTTACCATGACATATTGCTGCCACGTGGACTATGGACAATATACAGATCCCAAAAACACCAACTCAGCCAGGTTTTAAGTATTTCAGTCCCAGAGCACTGGTCTCTTCTCAAGTACCCATCAACACTGAAGCTGCCTAATCTGGATGCATTTGGCACCAGGAGTCTGCAGAAAGCATACTGCAGATGACCTGAGGGTACATTTTGATTAGCAAGTAGCAGAGCCGCTGCAGAGCAGGGAGATGTGAAAAGTAGGTGTGGAAGTAGCTCCCAGCTCCTAACTCCAAATGTAGAGGAAAAAACAGCAAAACTTGTTCTCAATGCTAAGATATTGCCTATGCTTTACAGGTTCCTATACGTGCAACTTCACAAACAGCAATCAGTTTCACACACTGATATACAAGGCCACGAAAACAATAGAAGTTTCTCAGCTACGCATCACTCCAAACTTAAACATCGATGTTATATGCAACAGTCCTGAAATGCAGACAAACAGTCCTCTGCTGTCCTGTTGTATTGACAGACACTTACCGTCACTCACTGGTGACTGGAAAGTAAATGGAGAAATCAATATTACAGGTAAGATTAACAAAAGATTGTCTTTCACCTGCTAGGTTTGTTCGTTCTTCAAAGATCTGCTCCTAATTGGCTACCCCAAAGGCCAAGTCCTAGGATGAATATAGGGAATATAGTGTATGCTCCAAATGTGTGTGTGGGGGGGGTGGAAGGACAATGGATGGACAGCATGGTGCGGACTCCATATGTGTTGTGCAGGTGCCAGTGGGATTCTGGGCATCTCCGTGCACTGTGCAGACATTGATGCTTAAAACTGTGCCATCCTGGATGGAAAGAGCTGTCTGGACCAGCATCATACTGACTTTTTCCAAAAAGCTTATTTCTGCATTGTCTAGTTTTAAGAGCAAGGATGAGTGCATCAGTCTATACTACTATCTCCAGAATCACCCTTGGGGTATGAAAAGCTTCTGTGTACCACATATCGAGATTTGGCAACCGAGAGAGGCTGGTGCTACATTTTGAAACACCTGCAGCATAGCTAAATACTGAGTGCACAGTTTCCCTCCCCACCTGTAGTTGCGATACATCACATGCCAGCTGAGTCAGTGGCATCCCACAAGACTTTACTTATAATATAAGTAAATACTTATAATATAAGTAAAGTCTTTATAAGTATTATAAAGAGTTAATAAAGCGCCAAGTAAATCTGTTACAGTTACAAAATAACATCAATAGAAACACTCATAAATGTCTATGAACCATAGTCATAAACAGCTTATTGCCCTCTTAATATTTTATGGTCATGGATTAACTATTTATTGTTAACCATTTGTTATAAATGAAATTTAGCAGAAAGCAGGACAGCAAAATGAGAGAAAACCTTCAAAGCTCATGTGCACAGTCATTTCCACAGAGGACAGGTACGGGTGTGCAGCAGTGCTTGCAGAGAGGGGTGATCCTGGCCTACTGTCATGAGCTGTTTTGCCCTGTGGCCAGGCTTTCCCCCAGGAACTCTGCTTTCATGCCAGATGCACTTTCAGCTGCAGCATGGGACAGCTTTAGTGGGGTTTTTCCCTTATAGCTAAACCAGCACTCTTCAGATTTAAAGTTGAATGACTGTCAAGTACCTCCAAATGTTTACTTCAAAATAAGATGACATTAAAATCTGCAGTATTTACTCCTGTTTTACTTATCTTACTCATCCTAAATATCACAGATAATGACGTTAGGCTGAACCAGAATACTCTTCATTTTGGCTTATCCTGAGGTATCCAAGCAATGTTGTTGATCTCAGACTGGTTTTGGCAGTAGGTGCCCAGCACCGTGCTGAGAGCTGTCTTCAGGCCTCTGTAAACACCGTGAGTTGCCAGAGTAAAAGATGTGAATAAGCTTCAGCAACGATGAGTTAAAAGTGCCATGCTGTCAAAGGTTACATACAAACCCACAAGGTTTTCCTTAGCTGGCTTGTGATTTCCAGAGCCCAGGTATTTTTGGACATCCATAGCCCTTCAAGGAATGCTTATTTCTCTCTAGGAGTCTCCAGGTTCAGTGAAAACTGCACTGAATACAAGCTCAACATCAATGAATCACTATGCCCACCTGAGAAGTCAGGTACAGTGACAACATATACATGTGAGCTGCAGACTGGACACGGTGCCAGGCGCAGTCAAAACATCAAAGTGACGTACCTCCGGACAGGTAAGAGTCAGGTAGCATATAACAGACCATCAGCTCTTTAACACGTAGGTGGCCTCTGTGGCCCATGTCATTTGCAAGCAAATTATTATAACAAGTGACTCTCAATAATATGACATTTATCTTGTGTTGCTTCAGCCCATGTAACAATATCTTCAAGCATAAAGTCATCAGTTTCCGAGGGATATGCATTCAATCTAACGTGTGAAAGTGATGTGAGCAATTATGACAATATCAATTGGAAAATCCAGTCTGGAAATAACACAAAAACAGTAAGCTGTCATATGTGCATCAAAAATAGCATATTTCCAGCCACATCTGTGCTCACAGTGAAGAATGCCACACAGGACTGGAGCGGTGAGTGAACCTGGTTTGTATTGGCTACAAAGGCAATGAAATCTCCATACCAGATCATTTAGAGCATCCCAAGCCCTACAAATCACTGTGAAGCCTAGCCACAGTAAATAAAAAAAAGAGTTAAAATTCTAACTGCTGGAGGACAGCAAGACATGATGCTGCCAACAACACTGCACTTGTTCAGTATTAGGGCTCGTGACCATGCAAAAGCTGAGGAGCACTTCTGTTGACTGAGACATGGTTTTTGTGTCACTTCTTTCAGGCACCTACATCTGCACATTCTCCCAGAAGTACTTGGAGAGTTCTGCCAATGTGACAATCAAGGTTATTTCCTTGCCTCTGGAGCAGAACATCCTGATAGACCCCATTGAAGCATCTATACAGTGCAAAGTCCAACAAGCCCTTAAGTGCTGCATAAGTGCTAACACCATGGAAGATTACAATGTTACATTCGTGGTAACGAATGTGGTTCCACAAAAAGAATTTCAAGTTGGTAAGAAACAATAAACTTGCAGAATCACCAGCTGCACTGTGTGTCACAACCCAGTCCCTGGTGGTTTTTTTGTTTTCAGTTAGGTTCATGTAACCAATTCGTATTTACTGCTATTATGACAACTCACAAGTACTCCTGAGGGTGTAAAAAAAAGGTTAATGGACTTTTTTTAGGATGGTTGCTATGCCTGGGGAGCATGGCTGAGATTAATAGAAGAGCAACTGAAGTCACTGCTGTAGTGATAAATACGTAATAGGTAAATTCAATGTTTGGTTTGCCTTGCTAGGCAGTGAGAAGTGAGCATCCTCATCATTGTTCAGATTAGAAATTGCTGAACTCCATTTATTTGCTTTTGTCTTCCACTCTGCCACTTTTTTGAACTGAGTATCAAGGAAATGATACTTAAGAAGATGATCTACTCATTCATGAAAAATGTATAACACATTAAAATGCAATTCAAAGAACTATGCTATTTTCTTCAAGGATACAGGTAACATATCTTTAACTGCACAAAAGCCTAAGCTTCTATGTCTTCAAATTTAGGGCAGTTCTGCAGCTTCCCTGGCATGTTTTTATGTACTAGAAGTTTTCAAGTGGGTTACAAAACAGTTAATTTGAAAAAAGCAAAAAGCCACCTAAACTAACTCAGAAAACATGCAGGAATGCAAAACCAACAGGCTGACGTGTGAAGCAGGTGGAGACTGAGGTGTCCTTCGGTTGCTAAGAAAAATGCCAAGATCTTGTTGGAAGATATTGCAGCCAGGGACCCTCAGGCACAGGCATATTGAAAAGCAATGGGAGTGTGGTACAGATCCGGAGTTCAAAAGAACCATATAAGAACAGCAAAAAAGTATCCTAGCCTAAATGACACGCCTGTGGTAGAAACAGAAGCAGGAAGAGTATTCTCCAAAAAAGTTTTTAAAACTAATTTTGGTTCCTGCACAGTAAAAGAGGGTTTGGGCAGGATTTGCTCATACACCAGTAATTGAAAAGGTACTGATCACGCAGCAGCTGCCAGAAGATTTATTAAGTGGAGAGTAAGAGACAGAGATCCGCATACAGAAAGGAAGTTTTTCCACAAAAGAAGTTTTTTTCTCTAGGACCCACAGAAAAGAAAGTTTTGCAGAAGCTTTCTGCTGTCTGCTAGCTGATTGACCCCAAATCTGTGCTAACCTATCTTAATCCTTCTATACAGGGAAAAAGAAAAATGGAAGTTTGTTTTGCTACATGTACAATTACACAGAAACAGAATGCAGCAACAAGAGCGAGCTCGAGGCACATTGCAAGTTTATTAACCGCATTGGAGATAAAGTCAACAGTTACAATATAAGACTGCACTTGATATCTGGTAAGAAAAAAGTTACTGTTTAAAGCTGTTACATAGGAAATCCCAGTATCTTTGTTAAATCAGATGCCACAAATTTATCACTGGTGACACCTAACAGGAGTAGTTTTTGTTAGCCAAGGATTTTTGTCTCCTTTTTTTGACGGGAAATTTTGAAATACAGAGGAAAATATCAATTTTGCTGTAATTTAAAAAAACAAATAGACAAGATGTTTTGTCTTCACTGTATTTGACAGTGGCCCCAGTATGTTCCCAAGCAGTTACAGTTCAGTCATCTTCTGTCCCTGCTTCCTTCTGGTGCAGCCTGCACCACCAAGCTTCATCTCCTGTGTTGAAATGTGGTCATGCAGCTCCCAGCTTGCACCAACAATTTAGCAAGGATAAAAGATTGTGGTGCCTCAGGAAGAAGTCTTCTAGCTCAAGGGGTCAGCCTGTGGGAGAGCATATCCACTTTAAACACAAGAACGGCAACTTCCATGAGGTGTTGCAGAGACCTGGACAGACCCAGCTTCCAGTCAGCTCTGCAGGAAATTCTGGGTAATTAGAATTCAACATTGCTAAATCCAGTTCTGATGTTTAGTTCTGACCAGAGTTTGGATATTTCAGCTTCTTATTCAAAATTGGAAAGAAAGAAATGTTGGACATCCCCATAATGCAGAAATTTTGGTTTTTCCACAGTAGTGGCGCCTACTGTTGAATCACTGTGCCTGGCCAGATTTCACTCTCTTAGGCAATAAATATGCAGACACTTTATTTACTTTGATCAGCAGATACTTACTGATATGACTAACCCAATCAAAGCCAATTAGCAAGAGTCACTGTTCATCAAAAAGGTGTTGAGGCCTCACTATCAAGGTCTTAATGAATTTCCTATTAGTGTTACAGCAGCACTGAGTCCCTCAGCAGAATAAACTTTGTGTGAATTACTGTTCACATAGTGGTCAATATAATCCCACTCCGCCCCTGTAATCTAACAGACAAATCCTAAAACTTTGGGTATTGGTTTGTTGATTAGATTCAGTACTCATAAACAAGGGGCTTTGTTCAATTTCCTTTTTAATTTCATGATTCCTAAACATTGGGAATGCAAGACATGTACACCCTGAAAGGTCATAATTAATGAAGACAGCAAGTTAATTTAAAGACCTCTGAACTTCAGGAGGTCACAGGTTTGATGGGGGTAAATTATTCATCTCCCTGCTTCTATTTCTTTTTCTCAATACAGATAAGGAAGTTTCCTGTTCAGACAACCTTGGCATTGGAGCACAAGGGTCCACATTAAAAAAGCCATGCTATCAGGAAAATAGTACAGATGGTTTTACCCGAGGCAGTAAAATTTACAAGTGCTCCGACAAATCATGGATGCTTGAAAGGAATGACTGCCTGTCTGCATCCATAAACAACCTGCTGACTAGTGCCGAGGTAACATTTATGAGTTTTCTAGAGGTTGGGGTGGGGGTGGGGGTAGAAGAGAGCAAAAATTTTTGTTGGATGGTTTTTTGCTTAACACAATCTAAAATATATGAAGCATTAAAAAAATCAAATATTTAATTAAAACTATCTTTTAAAAGATACAAAGAAAGATTGACTATATCTACACAAGTTAGTGAAAGAGGCTAGGTCCCCTTCTCTGGCCCAGAGGGCATGTGGCACTGCACGGCTAACATCCATACACATGAACGCTTTCTCCCCCAGACAAGGTGACCTTATTCATAGCATCCAGTGGGAACAGTTGCTGGCCTGGGGTGTTCTCTGAACCATGCTCAGGCATTGCCTTGGTGAACACTAGCTGGCACAAGCCCAAAGCATGCTACAGAGTACACTAACAACGATGCAGTAGAGACGACTGTGGGCCACTGCCCAACCTCAGACCCAGGCCCTGTTTAGCATGCCCCCTCAGCCGCTACACTTCACAGACAGGTGCTGGGCCTCGGTTTTCAGCCTAGGTATCCTATCATAGTCCTCTTCACTACAAACCATCCAGAGTCACCCTTCACTCAGTGAGGTTAGATGAGAACAATTATCTTTCTTGCATCAAATACTTACTATGTTTATTTTAGTAAATTAGGCACAGCAAGGTCCCAGGCAGATGTGCAGCTACTCAATTATGTATTTTCTTAACTTGCTAGATTGCTCCCTCATATGGTTTGGGCCCAGGCCAACTATTTCCCCCCCCTTGAAATTTCCAAGAGCAGTCTGCGAGTTTGCACAGATGAGAGAGCGCTCTCAATAGGTAGTTAGGATACCCTGTTCTGGAAGGTCAGAGAGTTGAACACTACCAGCATGTCTAGAATGACCCTGTCTCTGTTTATTTTACTAATATAGGGGTAGCCATTATGAAGGAGGATCAAGCTCTAGGCAAATTGCACACATGTGATGTACTGTTATCTTCTGTTCCAGTCCTTGGTCACCAGTCCTGAGGCAAAAGAAAACCTACCTAACTACCTTGCAGAGCTCAAGAACAAGACAGAACAGGAGCTAAGCACAATAAACAGTTCTTCTGCAAACCTAGGCACAATCGTTACCATCCTGGCTATGGTCTCCTCTATCCCAGTAGATGCAGAGGAGTCCACTATTAAAGTAAGGTTTTATTTTAAGTCTTACCTATACTTATCAAGCCCTTTGGCCCCTTTTGTCACAGAGGATGACATTCTCCCTGAAGAAATTTCACAGTTAATTAGGGTCAGGAACAGGAAAGTATTAAGGGAAGAGATGAAATGGCAGCAAAGATAGAAGAGTTTATGAAAAGTCAAAGTGATGAAGACAAGGAGCCTATGCATGAAAGAGAGACTGCTGTATGCTTAGCAACTAGTAATCTTCTAGGGACCCGTAAATGTTTCTAGCATTCTAAGTCAGAGGAAAGGACAAGGAATGACGATGAAAAATTGGACATGAGCCAGCAATGTGCGCTTGCAGCCCAGAAGGCCAATCGTATCCTGGGCTGCATAACAAGAAGGGTGGCCAGCAGGTCGAGGGAGGTGATTCTCCTGCTCTACTCTGCTCTGGTGAGACCCCACCTGGAGTACTGCGTCCAGCTCTGGAGTCCCCAGCACAGGAAAGACACGGACCTGTTGGAGCGGGCCCAGAGGAGGGCCCCGAAAATGGTCAAAGGGATGGAACACCTCCCCTGTGAAGAAAGGCTGAGAGAGTTGGGGTTGTTTAGCCTGGAGAAGAGAAGGCTTCGGGGAGACCTTATTGTGGCCTTTCAATACTTAAAGGGGGCTTATAAGAAAGACTTTTTTACCAGAGCCCTTAGTGACAGACAGGACAAGGGGCAGTGGTTTTAAACTGAAAAAGGGTAGATTTAGATTGGACATAAGGAAGAAATTCTTTATGATGAGTGTGGTGAGACACTGGAACAGGTTGCCCAGAGAAGTTGTGGATGCCCTGTCATTGGAAGTGTTCAAGGTCAGGTTGAATGTCCCTGCCCATGGCAGGGGGGTTGGACTGGATGATCTTTAAAGGTCAAAACCATTCTGTGATTCTATGATTCTATGAGTAGGAGCAGAAATACAAAATAGAGTTAAAATAAGGATAGGGATCAAGCAAGGAAAATCAATTAGGTGTTACAACAAATGAATGGCAAAACTTATCTTAGAAATACTTGGAAACCTTGATTGTGAGGTACAGAGGAAAAGCACTGCTCTTCTGAGCAGAAAAGTGCAAAGAGACTTGATGTTTTGTAGCTGGAGAACCCTACATGAGAGAGAGCAAGAAATCAAAGATAGCACAAAGGCTGAGAAAGAACAGAAAGAAGGCTGGAGAAGAAAAAAATACTAAGTAATATGTAAAAAAAAGCCACGCAGCTCCAGTTTTGGAAACCTTAACTTGAAAATAGAGCATGCAGAAGGTTAACAACTGAAGGTGTCACATGGATTGAGCAAAATAAGAAAATACTGGGCTTTTTCAAAAGGCAATTCTAGGACCACACAGAAATTACCATAAGAAACAACAATGATTTGTATGGGATTTCAGTAACGGCATTACTCTGTTGTTGTTCCAGAATTTCCTCTATACAGTGGACTTTATTGTTGCTGATTCCACAGCTACAGCTTGGGAAGACCTGAATGAAGAGGGAACAGGCAAAAGTTCTTTGTTACTGCATTCGGTAGAAAATTTTTCCCTGAACCTCCAACCAGTTAATAATACCATTCCTCCTGTCTCTGCAGAAAGCCTTCAGCTACAAGGTATAGTTGTCACAGCAAATAACAACACAGGTTATAATAAGAACTTCTGCAGTGCAGAAAACCTCACAGTTAATGTGCTCATTGGTGAAACTGAAATTCAGATTCTAGACCCAAATTCAACCATTGTCAGTGTGATGTACTCAAAACTTGGACATATTTTGCCCCGGAATGGGCCCGAGTATGTGAACGGCTTACTGGTAACAACAACTGTGAGCAGCAACAGAAGCCAGAAGTTCGATATTAATATGACCTTTGTAAAGAAAGACTTGTCTCTAAAGATGCCCCAGTGTGTCTTTTGGAACTTCACACTCAACAAACATAGTGGGGGCTGGGATACTCATGGTTGCACACCCACAGAGAAGGGGGATTATGTCATTTGCTCCTGCAATCACTTGACATCATTCTCCATTCTGATGTCACCTGATAAATCTTCCCAGGTAATCTTTGAAGATTATATTACCTACATCGGCCTGGCCATTTCAATCTTGAGTTTGGTAGCCTGCATTGTAATTGAGTCCTTAGTCTGGAAATATGTGACAAACAACACAACCTCCTATATGCGCCATGTCTGTATACTCAACATCGCTACATCACTCCTGATTGCTGACATTTGGTTCATTGTCATTGCCTCCATCAATGACCAAAACCAACAGAAAAGCAGAGGTGTCTGTTTTGTGGCCACCTTCTTCATACATTTATTCTACCTGTGTGTCTTTTTCTGGATGCTCAGCCTGGGCCTCATTCTTTTCTACAGACTGGTCTTCATCTTACATAACACAAGCAAGACCACTCAGAAAGCAGTGGCATTCTGTCTGGGATATGGGTGCCCCTTTGTCATTGCAGTCATCACCATCGCTGTCACACTGCCAAGGAACAATTACACCAGAAAGGATGTCTGCTGGCTCAACTGGAAGGACAGCAAAGCTCTCTTGGCCTTCGTCATACCTGCCCTGATCATTGTGGCCATGAATTTGTTCATCACTGCAGTTGTTATAATAAAAATACTGAGGCCAACTATTGGGGATAGGTCAAACAGGCAGGAGAAGAACTCTTTGTATCAAATTGGCAAAAGTGTGGCCATTTTGACACCACTATTAGGCCTCACCTGGGGATTTGGCCTTGCCACTATCATCAAAAACAGCCATCGAGCTTTCCACATCCTCTTTGCTCTGCTCAATGCTTTGCAGGTGAGTTACGCATATGTATGGTTTTGTTTCCTCTATGACCATTTAACACGTAAGGACATTCTTGCAGTGCTGTGCTTAGAGAGGGAGTAAAAACAGCTTGGGAAAGCTCAGGGTTGCCTTACACATCCTTATTTCCAAAGGGCTCTTTGGGAAACCCATTCCAGGAATTCAGCGGTATTTCGTATTCTCAGCTTGCCTTAACAAATGTGCCTTATAGATAAAGCTGACATAAAGATAACTAACTTCCAACTTTGCCAGTAGCTTTGGGAAGAACTTCATTCCTGAAGATCAGGAAAATAGCCCTATTATGTTCAGGTGGGCAAGCTTCAGCATGTCTGGTCTCATTCACAGTGCATCTGGAGGCATCATATTGTACTCTTGTGGGTTCAAGTAATGGGGGAGTATAAACAACATGAAAGTCACCAAAAGCAGCTGAGTAGTACTAATAGTAAAGAGAAGAAATTACTAAAATACACGATTGAGAGGTTTCAGTTAGCATGATTTTTACAACAACATATTTAGATGGCCAGTAGGATCCCAATACAATGGGATTTCTTAAGGACACAATAGTTTTGTATACTCTGTCTCTTAAGAATGGCCTCAAAATTGTATGCTTCAGACCAAACTCACTTGCCTTTCATATTGTGAGCCTGCTAGCTTACCTGGGGAGCATAAGAAAGGCATGTCTTCCAAATATATTTAGTGCTAGCAGACTGACTGTGTCACTTTGGTAGACCAGATATACACACAGTTTAAGTAGGCCAGGCCTGGAGAACTCCTACCACATCAGCAGTCCATTATGTGAGATGCAGTTAGAAAAATGCCCTCTATCAAAGAGTTCAGAGTCTAAATAGTCAACATGGACAATGTTTGAGATAATTATGAGGTACTGCAATTAAAAGGTTGGTGTCATCAAACTACATGTAATTATCTGTCTCCTAGGGATTATTCATTTTGGTGTTTGGGACTCTCTGGGACAAGAAGGTAAGAATTCAAACGGTTTCTTATATTATGTGAAAATACTGTTGGAATTTGAACATAATTGCTGTATTTACTGATTGATTTTTTTTTTTTTAACAAATAGATACAAGAAGCCCTGCTGAAGAGGAATTCAATGTCCAAATGGAGTTCACAGCAAACAAAGGTTAGATCCTTGACCTAAGAATGTATTTCAGAGTTACTGCTGAATAGTCTAACATTCTCCAAGTGTCTTTTAAGACAAATGCACTTTATATTCTCAATTATTTATTAGAACTAGTCAGAGCAAGAGAAGACACTAATAACATAAATATGAATATACCCCCTTTTTCAAAGTCCATTATTTCACCTATAGTTGGTAAAAAATGAGAAGGAGGTTGGTGGACATTTGCTCTAAATTCCACAAGAAATAAACCACAAAATGTAACTGAAACTTTAAGTTAGAAAACAGGAAATTTCAGTGGCACCATTATTTATTCACAACCTAAGAGAAATGCAAAGGGAACTTCTTGGGGAAGATGCTCTTCAGCTATGAGCAGGAAAGGATGGAGATACTGCGACTTGAACTCATGACACCAGGAGACAGGTCAGCCTCCACTTTATGCTGGGAACAGAAAATGGGAGGAAGTATGAATCTTTTGTCAAAATCATGTCTATGTGTTGCAAAGACTCAGATTTCAATGAGCAAAAGATAGAACATAAATGAATGTGGTTCTGGACACACTCCTAGAACAGGAGAGACTTGAGTTCCATACCCAGCAAATTCCTGCATTTAACCCAAAACATTCAGTGCCTAAAAAAAAAAAAAGAAATAATGTTGCAAACAGGGTCTGGATCCTTAAGGAAGATCCTGGAAGGCTTCACTTCCATCCGCAGAGACTTTCTCTGGCCCAATGACTCTTGCACTCCTCCCTGCATTGAAGCACAGCTTGAATGGGCATCTGGAAATGCCTCTGCTCAGGATAAGCATTCACATTAAAGGGGAAAAGCAGTCACATTGCCATCTTTAAAAGAAAAAATAAAGTTTGCACAGTGCCTTAGTAAAATGACTGCTGAGGAATACAATTAGGACAGAAACGCGGACAGTGTTCCTGCCGAACAGAGATGTCACAGAATCATGGAACAGTTAAGATTGGAAGGAACATCTGAAGACCATCTAGTCCAAACCCACTGCTCAAAGCAAGGTAAACTAGAGCAGGTTTGGCTTGCCCCGTCAGGTTTTCAGTATCTTTAAAGCTAGAGAATCCACTAAATCTTTGGACAAAAAGCTGTGGTGTTTTGCCACCCTCAGCATAAAAAAAAGCATTTTTTTATGATTAAATGGAATTTCTTCCATTTCAATTTGTGCTCCAGAGGTCAAGACTCTGAAAAAAATGCTCAGTGGCTGTTTGAAAAGGGTAAACCAGGGCTCAGCTGCTATCAGGTACTGGGCAGCCATGGAGCTAGACTGTCTTGTGCCAGCCACACCTTCACACCTTCTAATCTTTAGCAGCGCCTGTTTCCTCCCTCCATGCGTCCTTCACCTCCACAGATCTCATGGCACCATAGGCCTTTCATGCAGAATGTCTAAAGGGAGGCAGAGCTGTTTAAGCCACAGGAAAATGCTGGCATGGGGACAACGGATCTTAGTTAAGTTCAAAAAAGATGTAGGCCAATTGGAAAGATGCAGAGCAGAACAAGTACCGAAGAGGTGGGATGACTGCTGTGCTAGAATGGCACAGGACTCTTCAGCCTAGACAGCTGATGGGGAATGTAAAAGTGATGTCTGCTGCTACGAGGCCACGGAGCAAGTGTGCCATCCAGTGTGATAATTAAGGACCAGACCTGACCCTAATGAGTGGCAGATTCAAAGCAAGCAAAGGAGACTTAGACCTCCTTGCTCCTGGATGTTCTGGATGTTGGACACTCTCCTGGGTTTTCTTATAGTTTACTTCATTTTGTGTAAGCTTCATAGGCCATTAAGGGCTATTAAACACCAAGGTCTTGCCTCTGCCTCCAGAAGTCCCTGTACCTCTGACAGCCAGAGGCGGAAAGCACGTTCTGAAGATGTGCTGCTACAAGCTTACTTTGCTTTTGTAAAACCCTTCCCTAGGGCCTCTGCTGTGGCCCTCTTTGCGTAAGAAGCGACTGGGCTAGAGGATCCTTGGATCCAACCAAGTGCAAATCTGCTTATGGCATTAAGCAACCACTACCCATTAGAGAAGTTGGGGAATGGTCTCTCAGTGTGAACAAAGGAGGAAAAACACGGACTTAACCGCTTTTACAATGAGGCTTGACAAACCTCCAAAGCAGAATACAGGAGGCCGACCACACAGGGGGGTCATAGCCTCAGTGACCCAGGACGTGTCTTACAGCCCTAGGAGAGGGCCACGAGCTGAGGCTATGGACTAATATTCAACTCTGCTGGTTGAAGACGTTGCAGCTCCAGAGTTGTTTGTCATCCTCTTCCCGCTGATGCCAAAGGTGTGTTCATCTCTACTTCTGCACAAGAGGGGACACATTCCCAGACACAGAATATAGAAAAGTTTCAGCCAACAGGAATAAAATACCTCAGTCTGGGATGGCTGCACGAGGGTGGATAACTCTGTGTATTCTAACACAGAAATGCTTGTTTCAACTTACACTTCTGCTCTCATAATCCCTCACCAAAGAAGCCACTCCAGGGTGGTGCTTCTTTAGTTCCCCTCATCAGTTATTTATAGACATTGACAAGATCCCTCTGTGCCTTTCTTTTTCCAGGCTAAACAGTCCCAGCTCTCTCAGCCTTTTCTGGTATGACAGATGCTCCAGCCCCTTAATCATCTTCGTGGCCCTTTGCTGGACTCACTCCAGTATGTCTATGTCCCTCTTGTACTGAGAACTGGACACTGTGCTTCAGAAGCATCCAGAACCAGGAAATCTTCTCATCATTAATCTGGTATCAAATGAGAAATGTTGTCCCAAAGACTCTAGAAAGAAGACATGTCTGGGCAGGCTAAGAGAGGCTACCAAATGTGTCTTCCTGTAAGAGAAAAGAGTGTGGAAATCTGGGAGTCATACAGAAGCATAAGGTGGAATGAGCTAGGTCCCACTGAGTGAACAGAGGCTACCTGAGCTAGGGAACCCAAGTAATGAGCCACAGGGCTGTGAGAGTGTCTATAGAAGCAGTCTGGCCACCAGACCTGAGCTACCAAACCCTGCTGCAAGGGATTATACAGCATGCCAACAATATATTACTTCTGGCTCTGGTACAACCCAGGTGTCTCTGCACCATGCTACACTGGTAAGGCCATAGAAGCCATGAGCTATGTGGGCATCATCTCTCTGCCGAAGTTGGAGGTACCTACTCTGAAGAAAAGTTAGTTCTCAGCAGGCCTTTCTCATCCTAATACAGTGAAATGGCTGTAAGTGCAGGTGAACT
>NW_008796220.1:4059119-4060305 GCF_000699145.1 Aptenodytes forsteri | reverse complement strand
AGTGGTTGAGTCCCCATCCCTGGAGGTATTTAAAAGACGAGTAGATGAGGCACTTAGGGACATGGTTTAGTGGGTGGTGGTGTTGGGTCGACGGTTGGACTCGATGATCTTAGAGGTCTTTTCCAACCTCAGTGGTTCTATGATTCTATGATGGGTAAGGGATTGAAGGCATCAGAATGTAACCACTGGCTCTTGGGGTGGAAATAGAAAATAGTGGTAAATGCTAGCATCATTTTTATATTACAACAGAGCTTAGTTTTATTTTGGTATCTGAACAGGGTTTATTCAGAAAAGCCTGTAGAGGTATTGCTAAAAAACTGGGAAGCAGACTTAAAAAACAGCATAATTAAGATAGATGGGTACATAGCCTAAAAGGAATTAAGGAGTCCATTAAGGCTGGACTATCAGCTCAGAGAAGCAGCATTGGCTCGAATCACTCCAGCTTCCACAAGAATCACGTAATTGCTGAAGTTGGAAAGTACCTCCAGAGATCATCTAGTGCCACTCTCTGACTCAGAGCATGGTCAGCTAGAGCTCAGGGCCGTGTCCAGTTGGGTTTTGAGTAGCTCCAAGGATGGAGACTCCACAATCTCTCTATGCAGCCTTTTCTTGTGTTTGAACAGCCTTGCAGTGAAAAAGTTTCTTCTTAAGTGGGATTGCCTGTATTTCTATTTGTTCCCACTGTCTCTTGTCCTTTCACTGGGCACCACTGAGAAAAGTCTGGTTCTATCTTCACTTCTTTCCAGTCAGACAGCCCCCAGAATGTCCTCGTGCATGGGGTTGTTCCTACCAGGGACAGAAGGACTTCGCACACAACATCCTTCTCCCTAAACTGGAGAGGGATGGATTTGATGGGTGGACTGTCCGGTGGGTGAGGAATTGGTTAGATGGTCACATCCAGAGGGTAGTGGTCAATGGCTCAATGTCCAGATGGAGATCGGTGACAAGTGGCGTCCCGCAGGGGTCCGTATTGGGATAGGTACTGTTTAATATCTTCATTAATGACATAGACAGTGGGATCGAGTGCACCCTCAGCAAGTTTGCAGATGACACCAAGCTGAGTGGTGCGGTCGACACGCCAGAGGGACGGGATGCCATCCAGAGGGACCTGGACAAGCTGGAGAAGTGAGCCCGTGTGAACCTCATGCGGTTCAACAAGGCCAAGTGCAAGGTCCTGCACCTGGGT
>NW_008796220.1:4053201-4058541 GCF_000699145.1 Aptenodytes forsteri | reverse complement strand
TTCTAGTTGCAGATGTCCCTGCCCACGGCAGGGGGGGTGGACTAGATGACCTTCAGAGGTCCTTCCAACCCAAATTATTCTATGATTCTGTGATTCGCCTTTCCCTTTGCGGAACTTCATAAGATTCCTGTCATCCCATTTCTCCAGCCTGTTGAGGTCCCTCTGAATGACAGCGGAGTCATCTGATCTGTCAGCCGCTCCTTCCAGTTCTGTATCGTCTACACACTTGTTGAGGGTGCACTTTTCCCATCATCTATATCATTAATGAAGACGTCAAAACAGTATTGGACCCAGTACTGACCTCTCTGCGTGTCCCCTCCAGCAACGTGCTGAAGGCCCAGGAGAAGGCAGCCTGTGATTAGCCAGGCAGAGCAGCACTGTAAGTTTTATGTGCTCTAACCATCTGCCACATTCAGATCTTGTGTCAGGACGAGACAGGAAAGACGCAGTTTCTGCCTCACGTTTCTTCATTTAGGATCCCCAGAATCATCCACATGGATTTTTTTAACTGGTACTCCAAGTATTCCAGCATTTTCTGCAGGAGGATTACTCCTGGGAATCCAGGTCTGGGAACATTTCCTAATGCATTTTTAAAGCACCATTCCTTCTTTCTGGCTTGAAAATGACATCTGCTCGATGTCATTCTGACTGTGGGAAAAACTCCTTTTTCCCAGGAAACTGGAAGGAAGGCAGGAATAACTGATACAACTATCATTAAGCATGTCAGTTTCTTCATTCCCTCCTGTACTGACACATCCAGCAGAGTAAAGTAGAGAGAACAAGTTGTTAAGTCTTGGACCCCAATTCTGAATTCCTCTTCAGACAAAATCTCCTGGGCCAGACACTTCCAACTCTAGTTGACACTGCGGAAGCTGCCCCAGGCAGTGGGAATTGGCATATTTCCTTGGCAGTTCTGCTGATAAGGAATAAATAAAGCAAAATCAAAGTCTTTGATCAAACTTCTTCAATGTGATTCATTTACCTTCTTCCTCTACCACCTTATGATATAGGTGACAATGCACAAAACTGCCTCATTTACACCACCATGGTACAACCTAATGAACGGAGAAGGATTGATCAGAAAAAGATGTGTTTTCCGTACTTTTTTTGAACACACCTTTTGGAGGAATCCCATTAAATTCTCAAACCACTCCAGAACCAAAAAAGAAACTTCATTTCAGCAGCAAAAAGTTTCTTCCTTCCCATCTGGACTGTAGAGAGTTGTGTTCCAATGCCCTCTAGTGTGTCAAGTTAAATTTGCCTCTGATTATCTCAGGCTATTGGCCTTCAACGACCAACCACCCATTAGCATGTAAATCTTAGCTTTTCTGGTTACCTTAATGGATATACTCCCTCAGATAAGGGACCAGAACTCTGTACTGTCTGATATGACAGACTCCGGAGCCTAAGCCATCGCCCTGGCCAACAGTTAGAGACAGGCTGTTTGTGTCCTGCAGTTTCTTTTAAAATTGATCTCCTTCATCACCATCATAAACATGCAAATGGATGAACTTGATGCCTCACAAGCATCTAACTTGTCCTTCTGTGGATTGCCTGCTTGTACTACTGAACAACATTTTATTGTAACCTTTTTTTCCCCCCTCAGTGTGGCTACAAAGAAAGTTCTAGGCTTTTGACAAAAAGCAATTTTCTCTCTCACAGTCAACCTCCCTGATCCTGGTGACGCCAATGCTTGCTATGAGCTATCCATTTTCAAGAACCTTTAACAACTTATGTGGAAAAACAGGTATGTGACAATAGATCTCTCCTACTGAAGCACAAACAAGGTTTTGCCTGTGTTCTCACTCTCAGGGTCTGTCTGTCCTGATATCTATCAGTCTATTTCTAGGTCTATCCATCCATCTATAGATGGTATTTCATCTTCTAGTACAAAGGAACTAATAAGTCATTGGAATCACTAGCATAATGGCTCATGATTGTAGCGTAATGCTAGCAGCATAACTGTCTAACACTAAAACAAGTATTGGATGGTGGCATGGTTCACCAGTTCTAAAACCCACTAACTGAGCTTTGTTCTGAGCTTAATGATATCCTGACACAATGCTCCCCAGTTCATTTACTGTTCATGTACTCTTCACCACCTTGGAGTTGTATCTCTTCAAAGGTTCTCTGACAGTCATTTTATGGACGTCACCATTTCAGTTATGACTTTATTTTGCACGAAGCATTGCTGAAAATATGAGTAATTTCATTCCTAAACGTGTAATCTTTGCATCCAACCATTGCTCAGAGAAGATGGTGACATTTGGTCAAAGTGGGATACGAAGGCAAGCAACTGCTTTTTAAGAGTCTGTTTATTAGTCAGATAACAGAACAAGAAGTTGGTCTCTGACTGAGCTACAGTAAGTTTACATGAGTACACTAGCCAGATACAGAAGCCTCCCACCACAAGAATGAGACTTGCCCACAACTGCCTTCCATGCTGCTGCCACCTGAAACTCCCATATTATCAGCACTCTCTTCCACACTCTGCTTTTGGGCTTCGTGCACCTGGATCTTAGTTTAGAGCCTCGTGGTCACGAGAGGGAGGGAGCTGGGATGCATCTCAAAAGCACGTGTTCTAGATGCGTCCCCATGCTCACGGAAGACCAGTAAGTCCCTCCGTTTGTGTGAGTAAATTACTACCCTATGGCGTGATCGTCAGTTCAAGCTGACATGTCCTGGCTGTGTCACCAAACACATTGACTTCTGTGGTTTGCTGGTATTGCTGTAATCCAGCTAGTATCAGGGCTGCAGACCAAGTCAAAGCCACCTGGGTTATCAGGACAGCTCTAACTGTCCTTACTTTGCAGTGCCAATATGTCCCAGGCTATCTGTCCTTATGTCTAACCACTATGCTTTGTTTCGCAGGAAAATACAGAGTGTCTTCTTCAGAGCCATCCAGTTCTTCCTCTGAAAACACTTCCAAGTCATATTCTTTGCTTAACTGAGGCACTGCAAATGCTAAATCATGTAAGTCTGCCCTTTCCAAGACACACACAAAAAGCATCTGTGAGTAAAGAAGTGGACTGCTTCACTTTGACTAAACTGTGCCTTGGTGCATTCTTCTGGAATAATCACTTCTGGTTAACGTGTAAGGCAGGGAAGCTTTGAGAGGTGGAATATTACAGGGGCTGCCAATCCCAGAAGAGATTACAAGACATTTCAAACTTGGAAGGATTTGAAGGCCTTCAAGTGCCGGAAAGGACATTGGGAGTGAAGAATTCTCAGCCTTTAAGAGGGTGCTTAGCACTATGCAGTACTGAGCCATGAATTGCAGTGCTATACACAGCTATTGTCCAGTGGCTTTAGCATTTCCCCTATCAACTCTCTGAATGATTCCAAAGGCCTGTGTAGTTACACAAGTACCTCATAGCTTCTCTCCTGCCCTCATATTAGAGTCTGGAAAGGCCATAGGGTATAGTGCTCCCCACTTTCTATTTAAGACTTTCTGGAACCAAAGATTCACAACTGAGAAGGTCCATTTCAGATCTTCACTTTTGACTTGGATAAAATGAAGACTATGATGATTCCTGCATGGTCTTCCTTCAGATGGAACGTACTGAAAGGTCCATGTGGCACTTTTTTGAAGAAAAGGAAGCTTTATATCCTTAACTATAATTGTCCTTCCCTTGATATGTAATGTGGTAAGACAAAGATGGTTGCTGCCCTCTACCACACAGGGGACTGCATTTATTTAATGCATAGTAATGTTAAGTATGCAAGGAGTCTCTTGTGTGAAGTCCGTATGTTTGGGTCTGCTCTCAGAGGAGAATCACACTTGGAGGGCTCAGAGAGTCAACTCTGCAGTGAATAGAAACCACCATGTGCCAAGCAGGATGAAAGGCTTTGTATAAATCATTGCTCTAATGCTACATTTGTGGACTCAGTTATTGCCAAGCCTGTATACCTTTAAAGGCAGGGCTCCTGTCTTAAGCAGAAGGCTATGAGAGAGCCTGCAAAGTATTTATAGCGCACCCAAATGTTACAAAACTTAACGTAAAATATAATAAATGGAATCACGAAGACTTAGATTTGAGGCCAGTATCAAATACTGCCATCAGGTGGTACAGCCCCATTTGGTTATTGGGGAATCAGGCCTGTGTTTACCAGTGGTGAACCTGTTCCCAGGACCTTGGGATGAACCAGGATGGGAAACTGTTGCCTACAGTTACAGGCACGTGTGACGGTTTGGTATGGGCCAGTGGTGATGACAGAAGATAATAAACAAGCATCAATCAAATGTATTACTTACATTGAAAGTGATTTCTTTTTGCTTGAAGATGTAGATAAAATACTAGAACTAGAACACAGTTAGAGATTAAGAAATATTTGAAAATCCAGAATCTCTTTGAACTGCATGGCCAGTGGAAACTTGAAAATCAGACCTTCGCACATTATTCCGACCAAATTTTGCCTTTGGACAGCTATTTGGTCTAATCCACTCTGGAAGTAGCTTGTGCCATATTGACCTGCTGCAGAAGCATCCACTCCCACTTAGTTAGGATAGGCTTTACATAAACTGTAAAGTATGAGTCCCTGTAGACAGCACAGTCCCACCACACCTTATGAGGTCGGGGTGAGTCGGAGGGGAAAGCCTCCTTCCCGCCCGATAAAAAACCTGACGTGCTGAGACGCACACCGTTCGTTATCCTGCAAAGAGGCAGGAAAAAAGTCTTACCTCTGCAGCCATTTCCCCTCTGAGGTTTCACCACGCCTCCCAGTTTAGCTAAGCGTGGGTCTCGACTGTATGTGAATGAGAAATCAGGATGTGATGCCGAGCTGTCTGGCACTGAGGGGCCATCTTTGGGTGGATCTTCAAAGGCAAGGTGTCACGTCCCACCTGCGAGAAGGGGGGAGTGACTAAGGTCCGCAAATCCCCTCGGTGTGCATTAAGGTGAGATAACACTCAAGGTCCAAACACAAACATCAACTTTAATGGAACGAACACTCTGTAAGCATCAACCCTCGGTGTATCAATATGTAAGCGGCTTTATGAGAAGCTGAGGTAGGCCTTGTGTTACTTAGCAGCATCAAGAGCAGAGAACGAGAGGGGGGGGAGGAGAGAGAGACAAAGAGAGCTGGGAAGCAGAGGACACGAACATCAACTTTAATGGAACGAACACTCTGTAAGCATCAACCCTCGGTGTATCAATATGTAAGCGGCTTTATGAGAAGCTGAGGTAGGCCTTGTGTTACTAAGCAGCATCAAGAGCAGAGAACGAGAGGGGGGGGAGGAGAGAGAGACAAAGAGAGCTGGGAAGCAGAGGAGGGGGGGTGGGGGGGAGAGAGAGAGAGAGATCACCAATCCTGGATCCAGCGGCGGCCCCGCCGACGGGG
>NW_008796220.1:4037555-4042032 GCF_000699145.1 Aptenodytes forsteri | reverse complement strand
CCCCCCAGGGCGGGCGGGTAACGGCGGCTTGGCCGCGGGCTCGTGCTCCCCTTCGCTAATTAAACGGGGCAGGGAAAATCAGCCCCCCCGCCCCGAGGGACGGGGATGGAGCCGCTGCACCCGGGCAAGAAGAGCTGCGGGTGACAGGCGGTGCTGGCACCGCAGCTGGCCGGCCTCTGCTCCCCTGCCGCCTTCGTCAGGCGGTCTGCCCCGCCCGCAGGCCGAGTGCGCCACCTTGGCTGTGTCCAGTGGTTTACCCTGGCTTCCGAACGGGGAAGCGCCCAAGAACCGTGTGGACTGTGTGTATCTCTTCCCGCCTGTCAGCCCCTTGGGAAAGGGGGTGTGCACTGCACGGGGTAACACTGCTGGCTTCTTGTAGGCGCCGTCCGCTGTGCCGCAGGCTGGTCCAGGCAGCTCGCTCCCTTCCCTGGGTGGCAGTCCCCCTACCACGGCTGCAGCCTTTCCCGGACGGTAAATAAACCAGCATGTGGGCCAAATGAGAGCTTGCAGGACTTTTTCCACTTGTTGCCTGGCAGGAGCAATCACTCAAAGCAATGCTCTCAGGAGAAGGTCCTGGTGGCCCCTGGTCCAGCACTGCTTCGAGCATCGCCCAAACCATTTAGCCTATGCTGTCCCCAAGGCCAGGCGAGCCAGGGTAGCAAAGAAGGAGTCTGTCCGCAGCCCTCCCTGCGGCAGCGATGGCCAGCCAGCCCTGCAGTGACAGTCCCTGTCTAACTGCGGGTCTGCAGCAGCCAGCCACGCTGGGAAGGATGAGGTGTCTTTTTAAGAACAAAGAAAATATCTGTACGTGAGAACCATCTAGTTCCAGTCCCAGCCTTGGACGAGGGAACAACCGCACAAAAGCCAGCCCACTGTGATGCTCTGAAGTGTTGGAAAGATGCTCCATTTCTTATACCAGCAGAAGATCTGGCGGTGGGGTGGGGGAGCAGAGAGATGTGGAGTTGTTTGTGAGCACCCAAGTTATTTGGATGAAGTCTGAAATGCCCCAGCAATCACTGCGGAAATGTTTTCTACCCTTCTACCCCATGGAGCCTGGGCTACAGATCTTGTTTTGCCCTGGCTGACTAAGTGAATGAGCCAGGTTCACACCCTTGAATGGTGCCATTGCTGATTAGAAAACCCACAAGAGAGAGGACAGGCACCTTGCTTGAGAACAACTGCTGTGACAGCTCTTCTAGGGGACATCCTAAGCTTGGGGCTGGGAGCTGGCAAAGCTACATTTACTTGCTTCTCTGCTCAGGCAGTCTAAGCTGTGCCTTTCACATCTCTTCCCTGTAGCCAAGAGCTACAACCAGTGCTGACAACACCTGGTGGCTCCAGAGGATCTTCTGTAGGTTACATGGATCTTTTGCAGAAGCTAAGAGGGTGTGGTGGCTGCCTTCCCTATGATCCAGGTCTCCAGTCTCCACCACCTTGGACCACTGTTGCTTCCAGTTCAATGCCGCGAGGTAAAATAGGTGGGTAAGGCAAGCAAGATAGCAGCAGCTGCAACCCCATGCCAGGGTTGCAGGTCTGTAACCCAGCTCCACCACCCATACAGGCCTGGGGTACACAAGCAAGACTGACGTTCTTCACTGAAAGCCTGTGGGTGGAGGTTAGAGAGAAAGGGATTTGTCATCCCACAACAGATTTCCCACTTCTCGTGCAGGTTAAGCAAAAGACAATTGGAAACACAGTTCTTTGCTTTTAGGAAAATAAATCCCCTAAATGCAAGTTTGAACAGGAAACAAAGACCTACACATGCTTTGGCCACGAGCAAAAATCACCAACACTGCAGCTACTGTTTGTATTTGCACACAAAGCAATTTTTTTCCTTCACACAACACAGGTACAAAAAAATCTGATCTACAGTTCCCAAAAAACACTTCTCTAGAGAAATTCCTGATGGCAGGTCAGGCTTATTATAGTCCTTCTCCTGGAGGGTCAGAGTTAGAAGGCCTTGCTAGAACTGACCTGGTATTCAGAGGTACAGGTCAAACAAGGTCTCAGGCTAGAAACTACAGTTAGTCAATGCTTCTGGGCAACTTCAGTACAGGTCTATTTAAGGAGACTAAATATAAATTTTAAGAGCCTTAGAAACTCATGCTTTCAATATTCTGCTCCAATGACTGTGGAAAAGCTGCCTTTATTAGACATGATATTTAAGAGAGCCAAGAGAGGCTGTCAGCTACATCCTATAGTGACTGAACACAGAAAGTATATGAGTTAATTGCAGTGCAGACACACTGGAGAGAGGAACTACCTAAAACTATAGTGCTTAGCAGCTGGCTTTTCCTAAGCTTGTAGCCCATGGGCTGAGTGCAGCATTTGCACTTGGGAAACAATTTACACCATGATCATTACTTCTATTTGAACTCCAGGAGTTCCAGAAAACTGCACTTCACCTGTGGCCGTGGCACCTTTCATCCATTCCCATGCTGCTTTCCTGGATCAACTCAGAAGCAGGAGGGGCCAAAGATAGGAACTGCGAGCCTACGTTAAAAATGGCTGAGTTAACTCGGCCTGGAAGCCAACACGGGAAAGGCCAAGCTGCTCTCTGAGGCTGTCCTCAGATGTGAGGTGATGTGAGATGATTTTCCGCAACAGCAGTGAAACAAGCAGTTGGCCCAGCAGCAACTGTTGTTGATTTTGCTGCTCTATTCAGAGCTTTATCCAACATTGATCAGTGTCATGTTTCGTCCATAATAACCTTCCTCTTTTGCTAGTAAGTAACCAAGTGTCCATTTGCAAGCAACAGCGACTGCCCAACATGGATTTTGCTACTAGCACAGAGAAATCCTGTATCGTGGAGATGTAGGTTCCTAGGAAATGAAAGAGTGAGCAGTGATGCTGAGCTGCAAAGATCCTGGAAACTGTCTGTGAAATTAAGTCGAACAGTGTTTAGGGGATATTTGGAGCACGTGTTGCAGATAATAGAGCATCCCAGCGTACCCAGTACAAAGCCCAGTGGGTAGTAAAACAAAGCACTTTGATTAGGAACTGAGGAAGAGCAAGGAAGTGAGCAGAGTCTGAATAGGTTCTTTTGGGCTTCTTTTGGGCATCTTTTGGGAAGATTGACACTATCAATCTTCAGATCCCAAGGAAAATGGACTGTGTGTACAGTTTCCCAGAAAAGGGGCAGATACTGGAATGTTTGTGGAGAGTGACTGCAGCTATACTCTTGAGGTGTTTTTTCTGCACTGATGAGATGCTCTGAACTCTGTTACTCTCAGGATGAGGAGTTAGTGGGGCGAGGGTCTAGCTGAGGGGCAGCTGGGATGTGTTCCTTCCCCAGTGCAAAAGCTTAAAGTAACATCATTCAAAGGGAGCCGGGCCAGTCCCTGTCATCTTTCCCAACCATCACATTCTGCTGCCAGCAGGCTCTGAAGATCCATGACAGCAGCACAAAACCAGCTTCCTGATGTGTGGAGAAGAAATCCCTGGACCCAGCCACCAACAGCACTGGCAAACCCAACAGCCTCCTTCCAGAAGGCCCCAGACCCAGCAGGACATGAAGCGGCAACCAGCAGATCCCAGCAAGGCCCTGATGTCCTGGACATAACTGAACAAGGGTTTCCTCTTTCCTGGAGGAGAGCAGCTCCACCCCCTTCTCTTGGGGATGGGGACAGACTTTTATTCCCAGGTTTCAACAAGGAGCCAGAGCATCTAGCAGGGCCCAAGTGCACCCAATATTCCCTGTTGGGACATCCTCTGTGACTGCATGCCATCACAAGTTCCCCTAGCAGAAAGGAGTCAGCGTGTGGTTTGGCAGGAGGTGAAGACTTGAGCTCTGTCTACACAAGTAAACTGAACAGTGTCAGAGCCTACGCATGTTTTTGGAGTGAGTTGTGACAACTTGCAGTCTTATTCTTGGTGTACCTCTACTCTAGGGACACCAAAATTACATGCAGGATAGGACTTAACTAGGACTTGCCTGGATCCTCTCTGTCTCTGGTTTCTCTGTCTCACACATTAACTAGCAAGCTGCACCCTGTAATTTTATTCATCTTTATGGATCTCTTGTCTTTCATTCCATAACCCTGTGTAATTTATGAGCTTGTCAACTTGGGTGGGGGACTACCTTGATGCAAGGGGGAGTCCCCTAGTCCAGCTGGCAGAAGGTAATTGGATCTGTAACTATCTTTTGCTTGTGGTGAGATTGAGCCAGATTGTCAGACATGTTGCAGGAAAAGCTGATTGTATTTGGTTTGCATGGCAAGGTTTTGGTAGCGGAGGGGCTACAGGGGTGGCTTCTGTGAGAAGCTGCTAGAAGCTTCCCTTATGTCCGACAGAGCCAATGCTAGCCGGCTCCAAGATGGACCCGCCGCTGGCCAAAGCTGAGGCAATCAATGATGGTGGTAGCACCTCTGTGATAACATATTTAAGAAAAGGGAGAAAAACCCTGCACAACTGCAACCGAGAGAAAGGAGTGAGAATATGTTCTATTATATCCTCTACTCTGCTCTGGTGAGACCCC
>NW_008796220.1:4017549-4036398 GCF_000699145.1 Aptenodytes forsteri | reverse complement strand
AAGGGAGGGGTGGGGAAGAAGGTGTTTTAAGATTTGGTTTTATTTTCTCATTATCCTACTCTGATTTGATTGGTAATAAATTAAATTAATTCCCCAAGTTGAGTCTGTTTTGCCCGTGACGGTAATTGGTGAGTGATCTCTCCCTGTCCTACCTCGACCCGGCGCCCAGCCAGGGTCAACCCACCACACTGATATAAGTGTTCATTTTTATTTTATTCCAAATGCAGAGAATAAGAGGGACAGAGTATTAACTTGTTGATAATGCCTTAACTAAACGGATGGTTTGTCCCCACTCACGGCACTGGTGTGAGCACCAGGATGAATTCAAGTGTAAAAACAAGCAGAAACCAGCTCCCTGTGTACAACCTACTGCCATGAGAGTGCATGTTCCCTTGGCTTCCATTCCTTGTGACAGGTATCTGATGAACACAAGGGTAGCTTCACCCTCTGCAATTATTTACCATTTGCATTCTGAACTCCTTCTATTCTCATATGCAGGCAAGAAGAAACTGCTTTTGGAGGAAACCTGGGTAACAAAGTTTCAAGCGTGGAAACTGTTAGAGCCCTTGAAAGCAGGGATCTTGGGACATACTAGATCAGTTGCTTCCTGCCATCTGCAATAAGCTGTAGGTTGTTAACACCTTATCCGGCACCCACCAGCATCACAGACCCAGTCTTCATCTTCCCACACTCCCACCCCTCTCCTTGACTTGTGATTCCTAAAGGGATATGAATTCAATGGTAACTGCTACAGGTCCAATCCTATAACTGATGATCTGCTCCAATTTCATCCACTGCCTGCTGAAATCAAGGAAGCTTTATAGAAGTTTACAAGAACTTTGGATTATGCCCAGAGAATAGATTTACACTTGAATATTTGAAAACCTTATGTGGTGAGGTCTCCTAGAAAGACAACTAGCTTTAATATGAAATTATTTCTCTGCTAGAGAA
This sequence comes from Aptenodytes forsteri, assembly GCF_000699145.1. NCBI lineage: Eukaryota > Metazoa > Chordata > Aves > Sphenisciformes > Spheniscidae > Aptenodytes > Aptenodytes forsteri. The sequence continues at coordinate 4,035,447 of NW_008796220.1, read as the reverse complement.
TTGGCAAAAAACCATAGTAGTAGTTTGCTATTAATTCTGTGTAGAAGCTACATAGCTGTTGTAAACCAGCACAGCTCCATGGAAAATGAGTGTTGATGTACTGATTTACATACCTATGGATATGTACCCTTTAGATTTCTTGAGTAATTTCTATAGGAACATTTCTAGAATTTAATATATGAGCTTCTATGTGAATTTTTCCAGTGTTTTGAGAGGTTCTACCCATTATTTAATGTACATTTGAACTGTGGTTGAGAGTAAATGCATGGACTCCCAGCACTACCTCTTGCTATTGGATGAAGAAATGAAATAGTCAAAGAATACACAAGAGAGGCAGGGTATGAACTTTCATTAGACAGCAGTTCTACATGAAGTTCTTTAACTGCCAAGTCCTACAGAGTAAAGAGATTGCTGCCAAGATGTTGATAGAGTATTTCATCCATATGCTGACTGGTCTTCTACAAATTGTATTCACCATTTTTTACTGAAAACTGATGTCTTATGAACCATTGAAAAATACAAGGCTGAGATTTATCCCCCTACAGCTCTTTATCTTCTAGACATCATGGAAATGAGGACGATGGTTAAGACAATGGTTCCAGCAATTCCACCAACTGTCATTCCCAGGATGTCCCCACGGACCTGCCTTGACTGACACCTCTCACCTGTAAAGAAGAAGGCTTGTCCTGATGGGCACCTGAGAAAATAAAGTACAGATTCACATGGATCAGGAGTTTTTTCCTGCCCTATAGGCCCACCTCAAGGTCCTCACACTCACTATCCTGGATGGGCAGTTCCCATTAGAGGGGTTCACGTCACAACATCCCCACCTTGTTTGGAGGCTATTTACATCCCCTGGAAGCACCACAGAATGGGGGGGGGGGGGGTTGCCTCCCCTTATGGCTGCTGGTAGAAGCTAGTAAAAGTCACTGCAGTGAAGTGTTTTGTTCCTATTGCTCCCTGAAGACCTAGTGGCTCAGACCTCTGAGGTCTGTAGCTCTGAATACTTATTAGCTGCATCATTTGGTTCAGAAGAAAGTCAAGGCAAGCAGGGAAGAGATCTGTGGTACCTGCAGCTTGCTCTCCCTTTCACATTCACACAGACTCCGTCATTCTGGCAAGGGTTTGGGTCACATGGGTCTTGCAGATAAGGCAGCCGGTCTTGAACGGGCTCCATATCCTGGGCTGCTCTCTTCTGCCTTTCAAGAATGAGGCCCTCCATGAAGGCAGATTGTCCAGGGCCAACAGGGACTTCAGTGTTATTGAGGTGACTTAGATCTTTTAAAAAAGGAAAATGAGAAGAAAGACATCAGATAACAGTGAGTGATGCTATATGTAGGATTCTTCATACCAGGGGCTCACAGGGCACTTTGTGGACTGCAGGGTACTCCTTGTCCGTTTGCCCTTTACAGAGCTCTTGCCATACCACAGCAAGTTCTGCATATTTAAAGCACAAGGTAGAAAATAATACTGAAATTATGGTAACTAGTTAGGTAAATCAGTGGCATTCCGTACTTTGAAAAATTATGCCAAGTGTGGCTGTTCTGTTTGAAAATAAACACAACAAGGAAGGCCTTTTAGTATGTTCAATGCTTAGATATGGACATAGCTACTGGTTAGGGTGCTTAAAGACATCTAAGAAGTTAACCTTCGGTAAATCATTGCCACTTAGATTCCTCTGAACCCACAATCACTTTAGTCAACATCACCCACCTGAAACTAAGACACAGAAATGCTTTTAAAAGTTGATCCCCATTAGAAGAGAGGATGTCTCAGAGACAGGTGGCAATAGTACTTGAATGTATGAAAAGAGATAGAAAGAATCACCCTTTTTGTAAGGAGAATCAGGAAGAGGGTCTTTACCATGAAATTCTGCAAAAATAATCAGGTCATCATTTTTCAGGAAGCTTCTCCGTCTCATCTGGCTGTGGGATATGAAGTTAGTCCATCCCCAGGGTACACTTCTATAGCAATTGCACGAGGCATCAAATTTTCCAGCAATTGATGGTTTGTCCCATATTAAGGTTCTGTTATTATCTGCAAAGAGAATATGAGTGACGAATAAGAACCACAAAGTTCTGCAGCTGGAAGTATGACATGGCTTTTTTTGTGCATTACAGTGTTAAATGGGATTTCTGCTGTAAAATCAAGTTCAGAGCTGAAATTCCCAAACAAATCACAGAGGATTGACAAATTCTGGGTGCCAGCAGATCCTTAGATATGGTCTGCATGAGGACCTCTTAGTCTATGTGAGGGCATTGAAATTCCACAACGCCTCTTTCATTGAGGACTAACCAAATGCAAGTTACCTCCTCGTTGTCACCAGCTAAGAGCTCCCTCCTGTTTAAGGACACTTCCTCAACAGTTTTTAAGTACCTATGGTTTAGAGTCTAGCAGATTTTGTTCATTGCTATGGTTCTGTTAAACATATTCATACCTAAGGTTTAAAACCTTCAGTAGTAGGTAGAAAAAGTGTGTACTAAAAAAGTGGAAAAAGTTTTTTTCACTGGAAACACTTCCTCAACAGTTTTTAAGTACCTATGGTTTAGAGTCTAGCAGATTTTGTTCATTGCTATGGTTCTGTTAAACATATTCATACCTAAGGTTTAAAACCTTCAGTAGTAGGTAGAAAAAGTGTGTACTAAACTTCCACTGGAAAAAGTGAAGAGGGATGGAGATTCATCTCTAGTATTTTGTTCTGTACCAAACTCAATATTGTCCTGTTGTTCTTATTTCTTTGAATTGCCGCATCCATGGGGAATCCTAGGGGTGGCTGTGGAACTATGGTGCTACATGCTATATAAACCTGGAGTTAAAAGGTAGCCCCTGTCTGAAAGAGTTCATAATCTGCAGTCTACACCCAGCCAAGCAAGACAGGCTTCAAATGCTGCAGACTGATCTCACAGGTGTTTTCAGGTATTTTTTTCTTAAATACAGCTACAGTGTGAACCCTGTGCATTCAGACCATGTATGTTCAAGTTAACCAAGCCTCCAAAATGCAGTCTTAACTTAAATTATTGTTGATTTAGTAATGGAATACAGCACCCTGCTGGCATGGCACCGTCCCCTGCTGATATGTCACCTATCATAATGGGCAAACCATAGGTAGAACGGGAATTGCAAGCTCTTAGGAGAACTCTGTATTTAGAGTCAAACTCAGATATCCCATGGATTGTTCATAATAACACCAACCTTCTGTGTGTCACTTTTCACATTAGATGATCTTTCACAGGCAGGAATTCTGAGTCACACACGGGAAAGTCATACACAGGGAAGTGTCCCAAATTGGGAAATGCAGCCAAAGTTGCCCAGCTCTGAGTCCTACACTCAGTCCTCTGACTCGGATTCCTTGGCTTTCATTTTTGTCATTCCTCCAGGTAGACACCACTTACCTGAGCTAACATGGTCTTTGCTTGTGGTGAAGCTTTTGCTTGAGGACATCCTTTTCAAGATGTCAGGGTCCTGGTCCAGCACTGTGAGTATAGCTTGGCGGTTCAGAGCTGGCCACTCCAGGACACCGTCGTTCTCTCCACTGCACAAATGAAAGGCAATGCGAGTGTAGCCACTCATTCTGGAGTGGGGATACAAACTTATGCCGAAACCGTAACCCTCAGGGCTATAAAACCGGGGGCTTTGAATAACATCACTTGATGCGTTTTCAAGGATTTGGCTGAAATTCCGAATCACCCACACAGCCGTGGGACAGGGGGTCTCTGTCAGTGTGACATCATCGATAGCAATCCCACCAGATGAAGACCTGGGGTTGCCCTTTAGTCCTTGAAAGAGGTAACGGAACTTCTTCTGAGCGTTGAGTGTTACGTGGGCAATTTTCCAGTTATAGTCATTATCCGCTTTGGTAAAAGGAAAGCAAAACATTACCATCAGCATGATTAGTGATGTTATGAAACAGCTTATTCCTAGCCATCCATTCCAGCTGCATTTTTAGACAGCTGGACCTCTCACAGAGTCGTGAGGGCTGGAGATCTTAAGCTGATATTGTGATTATAATATACTCACATTGCCTTATCATCTAAATGCTTTGGACACATTGTATTAGGAACTCTTCACGCATTAATGAATGACAATCTCTAGTATAAAGGGCAACAGTCTAAAGGCCAAGACATAACAAGTGGATGGGAGTCAATGACCCAATATGTTAGAATTAACTGTTGCTGCCACTTTTCCAGGGACATATCCATCCCTGCAAACTGCTGCAGCTTGATATAGGCTGGTTGTCACAGGTCTTGGGTTTTGACAACATAAACGCATAGTGCCACAGTGGCTTAATTTGTCCTATTTAGCAAAATCACCCAAAGTGGGAACTCAGTTCACATTTCCAAAATGACATATGTTTTTATATTTCCAACCATATGAAAATCAGGCTGGGATTCTTATTGACTGCAGATGAGCACAGGTATTTGCATCTGGACAGCTCACTGTTAGATCATCAAACAGCCAGTGGAGATCTAGTCAATTGATCTCCAGCAGAGTTTGGGGTCCCTCTCAATCACTGAGTGTAACATAACATTATTAGGAACATTGTGGCTTCTGCTGTGGAGCACCTAAATTACATTATTACAACCCACAATTTCATTGCTAAATGCCTTCAGGTAATACCAAAATCCTTAGCCGGATTGCAAGATATTCTGGTAGCTTTGGGAAAATCTGTTGATTTCTGAGCCAATCCACTGCATTCATGGACTCAGTAAGATAACTTTTCCTCCCCCAGTATTCTATATATTCCTCATATTTCCAGCATTACCTTGAAAGGTTTGAATTTTCCTCATCTTGCGAACATTTCCAGTGCCATCATCCTCTTTAAGCCAGATGATCAGCTTGTCAGAAAGGCTTCCTGTGATCTTATAGAAGAACTGGAGACACTGATGAGTTCTCTTTGGATAAAGGATTCGAGACTCTAGGATTGCCACCTCCTCTGCCTTGCCAGAGCTGGTGCTGAAGTACATGAAATAGCCAGCATCTGTGAAGAAAGTGCGGAGTGCCACTGTCTCTTTCCAGGTTTCCTGCTAGCTGCATGGTGTAAATTTATCATTTCCGCCCCACTTTTTTAGTAGGCATAAGCATAGTACTTAACATGAATAACAGAGGAAATGGTATGTGATAACCATCCAAGATGGACCAGGATAAGAACGGGACTAGTAGTTTAGCATACATACGGAACTCATTGCTAGCAGCTTATGTCAATTTTACATTAATTGGTCTAGTTGGAAGTTGGATGCCTCAGGGGTGTCAGAGATATGAGACAGAGGATTCAGTGCTGACTGCAAGTGACTAGTAAACATATTTTTTACTTGATTTATACTGAAGACAATCTAAAGGTGCAATCTTAGAGATCACATGCTATGTTACCTTGTAAAGAGTAAAATAATTTCTTATCAGTGATGAAGATAATAAAAAAGAGTTGGACATGGAACTAACACTCTCCTGACCTTGAACATGAAAAAGCTTTTTTTTACAGCTTGCCCAAAGACTTTTTGAAACTCAGCTTCTCAGTTTGGGGAAATTATTTAAGAATTCTTGCCCATCTAGTTTAATTTCCCACCAACATTTTCTGAAGTGTTCTTTACTTTAGATTTGAAATGTCTACTTTTATCCTTATATTTGCAAGGGATTCACCATTTGCACATATATCTTATCTTGGTATCACCACATGGAGTTGTCACGTCTTATCCGTATTGCATTGCTCTTTTGTTATTTGTTATAGTCTATGATTAAATTAACAAGTGAAATTCTTTTAGCTGTTGTGTGAAAGCTTCCTCTGTTGGGGGCTGGTTTCTAGGACTCTTGTCCAAGCTAACATCTAGGGCATCACCAGTTAAACCTGCAGCTGCATAAACACAGTACAGCCTCCTGCACGGTTAGTGGAGCTGTTCGAGCTGTTCTGTTTATCGTGTTCACTCTAACCATGTCAGGGGAATATTCTCCATTACCTCCCACACGGTAGCAATGCTTCGAACTCATACCCATAGAAACCTTGCCAAAGATACCTAATTGCTTTATGCACATGTATGACACTTCACCATAAGTTAAATTTATGTTAAATTTAAGTATGTTAAATATAAGTATGATCACTGTTGCTCCAAGTGAGAAACAGGGCTGTGAGCTTTATTCAGGTGCCTAACTTTGTTGTTGAATTTATTATGGTATCAAACCCCCAAATGATCTAGGCTCTACCTCCTTTTTAATAAGAAAGTCAAGTAAAGGCAACATCAAACATCTGTGGCAATTAGAATACGTCCTTAGCAGACTTCAGCATGGGGATACAGGGATCAAATCCAGAGCCAGGCTGCCAGCTCCTTTCTAAATGTTCGGCTGTACTTTCCTTCCTTCGGTTTAGCCAGTATTAAGTCAAAAACCCAAGAAGTAAAAATTGTTTGGGCAAAATATGATCCATCTGTGTTAGAAACCTAAAATTTGCCCACACTTGAGATGACTGCAGAACGAGTTCTCCAAAAATGTCTAAATTTGAATGAACCAAGGGTCATTGTAAGGCGTCCAAAAGGCACTCCCTACTCATGCAATTAATTTAGACACTCTGGAGATCCTCAGAGGCACTTACCCCTCTCCATTAACTCTTCAGATGACGTCGATGATTATTTTGTACTGAGTCACTAGATGCTAAAGCATAAGTGCAAGTTAAGTGCTTACTTTAGACAAATTGGATTTTACCTGATAAACAACTCAGCAAAATTATTTTTCAGTTACTGAATTATACTATGCAGGCAACAAAAAAGGAGAGAAAGAATTAAAAAAGTCAGATGAGGTTAGGAGCATGTACTTCTAGAAGCTGTCAGATGGTTTTCTTGAGTTATATTGCATCCTTGGACCTGATCAACAAATACCAGCATTATAAGAGGTTGAGGATCTGTTTTTTCCAGTGGGTGGGTCACATAAGGGGAATAGTCTACTCCTGAGTGCAGCAAGTCAAATTTTTCCTTTACCAAAGAGTAACAAAGCACAACTGAATGTGCTTTAGGCCAGGATTCCTTCATTCTGTACTTAGGCAAAATTTACCACAAAAATCACTTTTTTTTTTAAGTCTGTAGTAGTTCACCCTGTCTAAATAATGACAAATCAGGCCCTTGCTTTTCAGAACTGCTTGTTGGGATTTAATCTTTATTCTCACTTGTAAGCTAGCACCCTGCAACTGTGACTGGGGCTGACTCCACCCTTTTTGAGATTTTATTCCTCTGAAAAATGGCAAAATTACCATGTGAAAAAGAAAATTATCCCTAAACTCCTATCATAAAATACTTTGCAACTTTCTTCTACCTCCAGAACCAGCACTCCTCAAGCTTAGCTTATCATTCACTTTGCAAACACAACATTTATGAGTGGCTACGAGTGCTGTTTCATTCTTATCATGGGGTAACATAATTCTTATTCAGACTTTGGAAGTTGCAGTAAATCCTTTTTCAGGTTATATTTAAAAGGCCTCTAGTTAAGATTGTTCTTTGTCCCCTTTTATCTTGCTAGTGTGGAGAACATTCCACTATGTTGAAAAAGCTTAATGAGAGCACGAGTGCAACCATAAACACACTCACAGGGCAAAGACACGTGAAAGGAAAAAGGGCTTTTTGCTTAATTAGAAACATTACAATTCGAATGTTTGCTGGTTAGTATTCTAAATATAGTCATTTAATCCTGTATTTTCAGAGTAGCCAGTACTGGGTTTTCTCAAGGCTCGACTATGACAGGTTCAGAGAAGTTGTTAAAGACACTGTAGTTAAAGTACACAGACCAGCACAGACATGCGCAAGGGACCATTACTCCAGCTAACCCGTTTTCCATAGGACAGTGTTCTGTTACTTCCTTACCTCTACAGCGCCCAGAAAGTGTGTGGTCTTCCTGCCCTGTAGCACTGCTCTGTTGATGGACCCAGTCTAGATCATCTCTGGTGCCCTGAATCATGCCGCAGATATTTTCAAACTCAAAAGAACACTGGTCCAAAAAGGTGTGAGTTGAAGCTGAAAAAAAATGCACACATGGTTACCTCCAAAGTAGTATCTCATTAAAATTTCTGCTCTAATTTTAGGGGGTTTTGTTTACACTAGTATAGACATCATGTAGAGGAGACAACCCAGAGCAGATGTGAGCCCAAAGACTCAAAAGAGGAAAAGTTTGATTCCTGGAGGGGTTCCCTGCATAAAGATACCAACACTTGACCACTTTGCAGAAGGTTAACAAACTCCCACGCCACAGCTGAAGCACAGTGACTGGTGGTGGCTGTCTTTATGCCTGCTTGTAAGCCTTGGAGAGACAAGTCACTTTGTGGACAGTGGTGGTGTTGCATTTAACCATTCCTCTGCTGGAGGTTATTGTTCTTCATGGCTCACTTGTCTGCTTGAGGAGCATAAGCACTGTTCTTCCACTTCAAGCAAAGTCCACCCAGTTACCTTAGGCTGGTTCAGCTGAGTTTGCTTGCAAGTGGATGCTTCTGTTGGCAGATCCATGGGGACAAGAACTTCTCGCTAATAATCACACACGGTGATAACATCTTCAAACCAGCTTAGCAACAAACTAGGCAGAGTGTTGGACTCTAGTCTTAGCCAATCTCGGGTGCAAAATAATCTAATTGAGACCGACTGTCAGTAAAAGAGGACAAAGTACAGTTGCATTCACCTCCCAAAAGAGGCACAATGAAGCTGCCCACACACCAGCAGAACACAACCACATGTCTGAACCCCTAGGAGCAACATGGAAGAAAAGATGTGAATGGATTGACTTTCATTGACTAATTGAACTTTTACAAAAGTAATGACAGTTAATAGAGCCAAAGAGAGGGATAAGGAGGGAATAAACAGTTTGGGTCTCTACACCACAGGTCCTCTCCCATACCGCCTCAAAAGCACCTGAGAAGAGCTTTTGTGGTTTTAGAGACATAAGGGAGGTAAACCAGCCAGGCTCAAGTATAAACAAAGAAACAGTTTGCCATGGTTAAATTATGACTCACTGCAGTTATACATGCGATTCAGTCTTTCCAGGTCAATGGCACTGAAGTCTAGACGTTGTCCAATTATATTATCAAATTCTGGTATCTTCGCTGTGATTGTAGGGATGCTTTTATTTTTGTTAAATGAAAGTGGTTCATAGTGCATCAATGATTCGTAGTCATAGGGGGTGTTCAGATCAGTGATGAAGCTGTCATCATACCTCAGAAAATTGTGCTCTTGGTCTGGTAAAAAAACAGAACAGTGCTTCATTTTTAGAGGAACTGGAAAGGAAATGGCTTTAGCATGGCCGCTTGGATACAGTTTTCTGAGACAGAATTGATATACCTGAAAGCAATTACTTTATGATAAATTATTCAAATTTAGCAAGATTTGTTTATGAAGTAACTTGGATGACAAAGCAGTGTCTTTAGATTGCAGTTCTGCACCCTCACATGTGACTTCAGTAAGTTCAAAATCAAATATCAATGAGCTGCAAAGAATGGGATATATAGGAGGTCAGATTAGATGGTCTAATAGTACCTAAACATCCTGAAGGATTAAGCTTAAGGATTAATGTACTCCATTCCAGAGGCTGTGAATATTGATGCAAATGTTTCCCAGGATATTCGATCATATATGAACAAGGAGAGGCCCTGAAGCCCTCCACTTATTAAGGGGACAGGTATGACAGTCCTGGAGTGCCTCCAGGTTCTGTTCTTCTTTGAAGCAAAGAATACATTAGGAATCTGTGAAAAAAAAAATGGTTCTACCCTAGATTGACAATATTGCTATGATATTTCTATTGAAATGTCTTTTAGAAACATGTTTCTCATGGTTTCTTAGAGAAAGCTTTTCATTATGAAGGTGTCTGCTAGGGCAGAGAGAGGGAGCCATTTCACATATTTTGGTATGGAAGTAAAGAGAGATTGCCAGCATTTCCAACCACAAGTATTTTCAGAATATTTGGCATTCGCTCTCCAAGAATAAAGAGCACATGACTGCGCTCGGTGGATAATTACAGCTTCTCTGTGTAAAGGCTGCCCTTCTCTTCTGCAAGTCCATTCTGGGTGCAAAGGTCTTCAGTCCAAGGCTTGAGATTGTATAAGAGCTTGGGATTGTTTTCTTACAGATACTTGAATTGCACCTTTTATCAAAAAGGGTAAGAATCTTGCTAATTAAGTGCTATCACTTTTTATAGCTGGGGGAAAAATCTTGGCAGGACACAGGCATGTGTAATGAAGCTGGTTTTTAAGATCATTACCAGGCAAAGGGTAACTTCTGTGTGTTTTTAAAAGAAATAAACCATACAGCAAGGAGGCTATTCCATTAGGCTGTCTTGTGTGTTTTCTCTGAAGTCTAATAGGCTTATTAGCTTTTCTGTCAACAGCAACAGGAATAGGGGATCTCTCCTCTCATCAGCCAGCTATCTGCATTGCAGTTTATGGAAATGCATTATGGCAAAAACTGTTACCATGCTATTAAATTTGGGTTTGCGGATCACTAATGCGGGAACAGATGTGCACACACACAGAGAGCACAGTCATATCAGCCTCATTTCCCTTTAAAGGAGCAGACATCTTTCAGATGGCTTCAGTAGGAGTCTTCTACTTAATGAATTTGCCTAACTGGAAAATGAGATTTTATAGTATGGGTAGAAACCCACATAATATAGGAATTGACTGTAATGATATCAGACCAGCCCCAGGACTCCATCCAAAATAGTGTCACAATAAAGTCCATTGAGAGAAGATTGAATGATATATTTTTGGAAAGAAAAAAAAAAAAGAATGCATGGAGAATTGGCACTGTTTTGTCAAGCTTTTCAATACCTCTGTACATCACGGAGCTCACAATAGTGCATTATAAGTACATTGTAAGTCTTCTTGCTTTGGAGGTGATTAGTTACAGTGCACAGCAAAAAGGGGCCCAAAAGTTAGAGTCTAGATACTATTATCATCATCATCATCATCACCTTCATCACCATCATTCAAGATGAGATCAAGTTAGTAATAAGGCGACTTGTTTTTAGTGCTGTTCATAACAATAAAAATGATGGTCTGCAAAATCAACATCCACATCCCATCTACTGCTCAGCCACCCCAAAAGAGACTACATGTACAGGGTAGAAGCAAGTAGGAATGCACATGGCCATTCAACTTGGGGCAATTCAAAATATCAGATACTGCACTTAGAGGGCAGCAGAAATTGCTTGTACCAGCAGTTCTTATCTATCCAAAAGAGACCACAGTGGTCCCTGAATCTTGTTCCTTTCTGATGACTATTTTGCATGTATTTTTCACTTATTTGCAAAGATGGTGAGTGCGTAAACCTGGAGACTGAAGTGATCAGTTTGTCCACACAGAGCGTGAGCAATTGCAGGATAACTGCAAAGTTGGCACCATCACTGGCATCGCAAAGCTCCATCACTGGGAACAAGAGTTTAATCTTTGCTAGCGTGCCTTTCAGAACTTGTTATAGACTCCCATTCACCCTTTTTCAAATATATGATCATTAAGTAGTATGGAACCAGACCTCACAGGAGGCAGCAGGATAAACTGCCTAGGGACCAGGGGCACTGTGGAGAGTTTGCTGAAATTCAGTACCTGATGATACTAAGGCTGATGGCAAGAACCCGCAGACACACTGGGCAGGGGAGAGCAGGCTAGAGCCTATTTTATGTGTCTCATCTGATCTAATCACTTTGAGGCTTCTTCATGTACTAAGTAAATCTTTCCAGTTTCAGGAAAGACTGAATCTCTGAGTATAAAAACCTTTCAGATTTTGAGAAGACCTTTGATTAAAGAAGAGCCACCTGAAAGCTCACCATGCCAGTAAGTTTACAATTTGCATTACACAGCAAGAGAAAAGAGACTCATAGAGAGGGGAAGTGATTTGTTCAAAATCAGAGAGCAGACCAGTCCTGGAGCCAATGGGAAATAAAGTCTTCTGACTTCCAAGCAGGGCCTCTCTCTTCTGGCCTTAGACAGTCCCTGGTCTTTGACCAGAGAAGTTGTATCAAAATACTGCTACAGCTACAGATTGATTTACAGTGGTCTCAGGTGTGGCCCAGTGTTTCTAAAACCATATCTTTAAGAAGGTCTTAAAATCTAGGAGGGAAAATAAGATACTGATGGGTCTGCACTTAACAAAACCTGACTTGAAGGTCAAAACCCACCTGTAATAATTTCATCCCACCAGATGGTCACATAGTCATCCCGGTCCATCCTCGACTGCTCATGATAAAATCCCAAAGCATGCAGGATCTCATGTTCCACAATTGCTCTGTAGTCACACCCTGTCCCAATAGAGAGGTTCTGTCCAGTCTGCAGGTCCCCCACCATGGACCAACACCTGAGAAAGAGATCTTAGTGTCTGTTAAGTAGAGTTTTCTTCTCTGTATTTAAGTTCCCATTCTGCTCACTGGATTTAAAGTAATAACAGAAGAGGTTTAAACATAAAAGGCATAATATAAATCATTATTTAGCTGCTAACCAAGTGCCTTGATAGCCTACAGATCCTCTGCTCTGAAAGCAAAGTAAGCCCTGAAAACATACTTACTATCACTTGCATGAGGCCAGCATTTTACATACCCTCTGTTAGACAAGCTCACCTCTGATTTTTGAGATCCACAGAAGTTTAGTCCTATATCAGCTGCCATTTTGCCAAGAAACATATTACATACATAGAAACAGTAAACTCGTCAAGACAGACTGAGCTTTTCTGCAATCACTTGGGCTAGAGAAAGGATCTAGGAGGATTTAGGATAGCAGCATTTGGTCCTTTTTAACATCAACTGTGCAGTGCATTGGCTGGTGGGAAATTATGTCTCTTTGTGTGAGGGCACGACTCAGCAGAGGCTAACCATGATTGAGGAGGGAGCTCCTCAGCCAATTCACTGGGAACTTTTTGGGGTAGCTCGAGGATGATGTGGGAAGCAACTGCTAAAGAGCACCAGCTTGGACTGCAGCTGCATTTGCACATCACAAAGCAGCGTCGGGTCAAGTTTGTTGAATGAGCTCTGAACACACCAATGTGGGTACTGAAAACAAAGAGCTGGAGCCTATGGTCTCTTGAATAGCTGCTACCAGGAGTTTGCAGTACCAGGCTCTTCAGCACCAACTTGTCAAAAATCATGGTGCTTGCACAGTCTGGTAAGAGAAGTGTCATAGGACATATTACCCAAGGAAGAGCTGAGGGCAGAAATACCAATGTCTATAGGCCTTTATGAAGTTCTGGGAGAACAAGGAATATTCACAGCTGATATAGTGAGAAGATTTTTGTGCTTTTCTAGATGTTCTTTCAAAGCATGTTTAGATGTAGGAAATAAAATAAATCTTTCCAGGTCCTGGAAAACCTGAATCTCTGAGTATAAAACCTTTTGAGTTTTCAGCAGGACCTTTCATTAAAGAAGAGCCACCTCAAAACCATAACACTATTACAATAAACTGGCTTTCCATAGCTTTTTTTTTTTTTTGACCTGTTTCAAAACAGGTTTGGGGTTTTTTTTGACCAAAGATTTAAAAATCTAAATTCTGGCTATTCACATCCTTGGTAAGTTAAGAGGATGTACACGGGGGTGGTTTCACCCACCACTGAAATGGAAAAAAACCCTAGGTAGGAAAGTGGGAGCAGTTGAAGAAAACACGGCAATGCTGGGTTTCACCTTACCAGAGAGTAACCATCCAAATGTTAGATGCCCATTCCAAGTTCATCACCTGAACATCCTCTGCAGTCAGCAGAGGGAGGCAGCTGCTTCCAAGCTCTGTATCTAAGAAGGCAAGATGGGTTGCTTTCTCGGTGGCCTCTTTTTCTCCGCTGACAACAAACTTAGACTAAACTTTTAGACTGCTGAAGTCAAATGGAATGAATTCCCAGCTGATTCTACACAGCAAAACTAAACAGAAATTGATATAACCCTTACCCGTTTTCTTTTCTAAAGAATATGTAGGTTCTCTCTCCTTCATATGGCTTGAAATCAATGCAAGACTTAAGGCGGAACATTTCAAATGCCTGGAGAATGACTCCTTTGGCATTCAGATCTGGAAAATATGCATCAGGAAAGCACCTTTAACACAGATCATTCACCCTGGAAAGGTAAGGTATGTACACAGATATATGCTTGGGACCAAAAGAAAAATTATTGAAAAGAAAAATGATCGAATTTGATTAAATTGTGTTTTGCTATGATAGCTGTGGAAGAAAAAAAATGGTTTTGATATAAAGGAGCCATCTAGTTATTAGTGAATTTTAATGTGAGAGAACCAGTTCTGAAAAAGGTAATTTTTTAATCACAGTGACTCCAGCGCAAATAAGGATTGGAGCTAAAATCTGAATACAGTATTTGCATTACCTAGGTTATCACCCAGAATATAGGGAATGGGGAACTTCCATCTGTAGGTCTCATTTCTTAGGGCATTTCGCTGATTTTGCTGAAAAGGGAATTAACAGCTGGTGATGCATCTGCTGCAGGGAGATGGGCTGATTTGTACCAAAAATACAATTAGGACAAGTGATAGATAAAAAGTTTTTAATTACTTACAGGGAGCAAGATATCACCTTGAAAGAGGTCCAGTCCAGCAGCTGAAAAGTAGTTTAATGAAAGATAATGTAAATGAAATATCAAATATCAAATGTATTTCACCTCATAAACCATATTGAGCCTACTTATACAAGGTTAATGTCCTTGGCCATTTACAGAAAATAAAGAAGGACCAGCCTCTCTACACTGAAATATAGGGACAGGTCTAAAAGTAACAGTAGTTTTTATTCAATATTTACTACTCGGCAATGTCTGCATTTTTGGTGGCAGAAATCTGGTGGCCACCGTTATCCATGTCTAGTTTGATAACCTCTTGCTTGCTGTCAGGCACTGGCAACAGTCACACAGTGAGACAATGCTCTAGAGAATATAGTAATACTAAGTAAAGCATCAGGAAGAATATCGTACAGTGCACCATCAAAGGATATATGGAAATTTGCATTACAGGAAATAAAAAAAATAGAGGAAGACAGTACAGTGTGTTGTGTCTTTTCCATTTTATTTCCTTACTACTTATATAGAAGCTCAATAAACATCTAAGCTATTTTCCACTTTATAACACTTTATAAAAATCATATAGACTTAGGGGGGGAATGCTGGTGGGACTCCAGAGCCTTTCCAATTGATACAGCGTGTTACTGCCTTAACCCAGTGGGTCTGTCCAAACTTCAAAAGTGAAAGACATCTGCATGCCTTGTCCACATAGGGTTACAGTCCTAGGATAGACTCATGTGTTCTAAGCTATTTTCCACTTTATAACACTTTATAAAAATCATATAGACTTAGGGGGGGAATGCTGGTGGGACTCCAGAGCCTTTCCAATTGATACAGCGTGTTACTGCCTTAACCCAGTGGGTCTGTCCAAACTTCAAAAGTGAAAGACATCTGCATGCCTTGTCCACATAGGGTTACAGTCCTAGGATAGATTCAAGTGTCATAGCCAAAGGAAGGTAACTGAGAGCTCACTTAATTATATTTCTCTTGTTACCACGAACTACCTGACCATCAGTCACCCACGTCTTTTTTACGATACTGAAAATTCAGCATTTTGCTCACAATTTTTCAGGCTTTATGAGATTTTAGACATGAACTCACCTAAGTTTATGTCTGGAATGTCTTTGATTATCTCACCAACATCAGCATCTGCTGCTGCAAGACAGATAAAACGTGTTCAGATGTGGTGGCACACAGCAAGCAAAAGAAAATGCTTCAAAAATCAAAAGAGTTCACAGAGCACTTACCAGCTTCACTGGAGAGGTGCCTAACCTGAAAGAGAATAAAATACAACCACTGTAAGGTATGAGATGCCTCTGGACCAAGAGGAGCCTGTAGAAATCAGGTTTCTACTTACAGAGACTGGAGTACCATACACATAACATAACAGAAGCGCCAGGCAGAGCAGGAAGATGCTGGAGCCCATTTTTGCAATGGAAAAAGAAGCTGGTCCCTCTCATCTCTTGCAATATATAGGGCATGCTGCTGAGCTTTCCACAGAACATCAGCCAACCAGCTTCGAACTTTCCACCTTTGTAACATTATAACAGCAGATTTTCCTCCATGATGGTATTGTTGTTATCAATTACCTAAGTCCACTTTGGATGAAAGTTACAGAGAGGAATGTGATAACTTCATGTCTTCAGTGCAGCTGGTGAAAGGCCCACCCAGACTTTGTGCAAGAAGATCTCAGTCTGGCCCAAAGTTGCTGACTCCTTCCACTCTGCTTGTTAACTGTCAGCATTACAATCTCGACTGCGCAGCAGGAAAGCCACATGCTTAAGCAGAATTATTCTGGGTTTATAGCACTCCATTGACATTAGCATTTGGCCCAGTGCTGTTTTCAATTAATAATTAACATCTCATTGTGAAGATTAGAGACGAAGGAGAGATGATTATGAATGCCCTGACAGTGTTTTCCCACAGTTGGTCCCATCCCAGGACTGATGCCTCAGTGCACAACATGCCACCCTTTGCCTCCAGAGGTGGTCACATACATCGGTAGATCCTTGACCTTCCAGCTTGATGTTCCTTTCTTTTCTGGTGGGTTTCAGAGATGACAAACTCTTGTCCTGCACTTTGCTGTCTTCTTTCTCAGGGGACATGGGTCAGGGAGGGCACAAGGCTCCAGAAAGCTCCAGATTTCCCACAGGTCCTGCGTCATACCTGTTATCCCCTTGCAAATGTCCCATGTGCCCTGGAGTGTCACAGTGCCTTAAACTTAGGCAATTGACTCCTGCTCCCTCATTTCACATCTGAAATTACAAGTGATGAAGGTGAGGATGTCCACCTCTGTGATCAGCAATTAGGAAAAGGCTTGTGCCACAGACACCACCACCCACAGCACAACACAGAGGGCTTGAGAAGGAAGAGAAGAAAGAGTACTCTGGAGGTGCTTCACACACTGCTTCCCAGCAGTGATGGCGGGAAACGCTGGACTTCAGTGTGAAGAAGCCTCAAATGCAAGTAGGTTTCGAGTAGGAAATGTGCCTGGGTACAATGACTACCCTGTCCTAGAAAGGAGTCAGTCCTCCAACCTAAGCAACGTATTTTCCTCCAAACAGATCAAAGTAGGAAGCTGTTTGTATGAGATCACATTGCAGAGGAGTAAGTACGGAGATCTTTTCTTTTTTTGAGAAGGGCCCCAGAAGACTGATCTTTCACCTAGCATACATGGGTCTTCTTCAACACTTGCTTTTATGAACTATTATTTCGAAGGACACTGATACCTAAGCAGAACAGGACACACTACTAGTAACAGAGAAGCATGCCTCAAGATACATCATGTAAAGGCTGTTTTCACAGATGAGCAAAGAGTCAAAACACAGCACAAAGGCCATGATTTGCAGATGTGTAGCAGTGGATGTGAGAAAGGAACAAAAAACTGAAGCAAAATCAGAGTAGTCTGAAAAACACTTGGTTTTTAGTCCCCCTAACTTAAAAATTAATCAAGAAACTAAAGAGGATGTCTAAAGGTAAGTCATTCTGTAAGCATATATTTGAGTTTGTAGAGGACAATGGTTATGCAGCCATCTCATGTTATACTAATGCAATTAAATATATTCATTTAACACCTTGTACAATGAATACATCCCCAAATGCATCCTGTATTCAGTTCATGTGGCAAGGTTTTGGTAGAAGGGGGGCTACAGGGGTGGCTCCTGTGAGAAGACACCAGAAGTTGCCCCCATATCAGACAGAGCCTGTTTCAGCCGGTTTTAAGATGCACCCGCCGCCAGCCAAAGCTGAGCCCATCAGCGACATTAGTAGCACCCCTGTGGTAACATATTTAAGAAGGGGGAAAAACTGCTGCAGAACAGCAGCTGAGAGAGGAGAGAGGAACAACTCTGCAGACACCAAGGTCAGTGAAGAAGGAGGGGGAGGCCAGGCACCATGCACCAGAGCAGAGAGTTC